>NW_017729031.1:100952331-100953266 GCF_001723915.1 Gavialis gangeticus
TACAAGGTCCCTTCCGACCCTACTTCTATGATTCTATAAATTACAGCAGGGGTTGTCAACTGGGGGTACGCAAGAAGGCCCTAGGGGGTACGTGCAGGCAGGCAGGGATGGAGCACCACCACGCACCACCCTGCACAGGCTTTGCCTGCCTGGCTGGACACGAGGGAAGCTCGCACATGGCAGTGGCCTCCACTCCGTGTTCAGTCGTGTGCCACCCCTGAGGGTACACTGATCTAAAAAGGTTCAAAACCCCTGAATTACAGAATCAAACTATTTGTCTGTCCATTAGGTAAATGCATTTATCAAGCAAAATGCTTCCACTTTTAATCTCTATACCTGTAGGAGGGTCGCCTGGAAAGGATCTCTCTGCGTTTCTGAGAGTCTGTGACACTGTCTACTGACTCCTGTGAATCTTCACTTTCTGCAATAGTGGAGATCTGTAAGTAAGAATAACTATCATTGTAATCAACTTTAACAAAATACACACAGTAAAGAACATACAAAGGACTTTTTTAACTTTACGTGAAATGTACCACCAATGCAACAACTGTACATGCCTTCCAATTAGGAAATCAAAAGTAACAGTAGATCACTTATTAAAGGTTAGAGAGAGTTCTACCGACTTTTTGCTTTCTGTTATTCTTTCTTTCTAACCTGCTTCCATCCTATTCAAAAAATAAGCAAGCAGAGTAGATAGCCTAGAAATGGAGTAACTAGAAGCAACACAGGATTGAAAATAGAAGGGTCTGAAGAAAAAGGGAACCAATGCAAATTGCTATGGAGCCAATTACAAAACACTGAGAGCATAATGGAACTTGAAGAAGGCTTCCATAGTTTAATAGGGCACGTCCAGACGAGTGCGCATGTGCCTGTTGCGGCGTCTCAAAGCAGCGTGTGTGCCTGCATGCGTGCATGCATAAAAGAGAGATATATCG
>NW_017729031.1:100953293-100958413 GCF_001723915.1 Gavialis gangeticus
CGGGAGAGTGCTCCAGGTAGGAGAGGCTGTTTGATTCAGGCTTAGAGCCCCCCGCCCCCCTAAGGCAGCCTGTGCAGGGGAAGTCCGGCTTGGAAGGGAAGGAGATTGCTCAGTTCAGTCCCTGAGCCCCAGTCAAGGGCTTCCCAAGAATGGCATGGGGATTGCTGGGGCCTCGGAACAGGACCAGGGATCAGCTGCTGGAAGGGAGCTAGTGCAGGCAGGCCAGGGCTATAGGTCAGGAGTGAGGGGCACTCAGGGGTGGGAGGCTGTGGGCTGAGCATGAGGGGCAGGGGCAGGGCACTGGCATATCAGTGCTGCTCAGCGCCATACATTCTGGTAAGCCATGGGGGCAGAGACAGCTCTGCTTTTTCTATGATAAAAAAACCCAAAGCAAATGCCAAAGTATATAGTTATTTAGAATTTGTTTATGATTATGACAGAGGCACTGGTAGGCTTCCAAATAGCTTTAAAATTGTAAATATATCAATAAAACATTGCCCAACTGATGTCTCTATACATAGTGGCGTCTCATTTTAATCATAGAAGAACATGGATTTTGGGTATTTTAATGAGAAAATGTGGGTTTATCAGAGAATTTGCAGTTTTCAAACAGGGAACACCAAGACCTCTGCTGGTGAGACAAGTTGTGAGATCAGGGCAGAGAAGCCTGCCAGGGCCAGCACTGGGGACCCAGCTGGAGGGCAGACAAGGAGGCTGACCTGGCCACTTGAGGCCAGGAGGACATGCTTTGACAGTTCATTGTATCAGAAAGATGACACAAGCTTGAGTTTCAGGTTATAAAATGTATAAACACGGAGACTCTTCCCCTCCCCCTCTAGCAAATGTAATCGTTAAATGTATAGAAACCAATGAGGCTATTAGCCAACAGGAACAAACACATGTAGGATGGCCTACAGGTACAATTGGCAGTTTTGTGCTTAACTTTCACTGACAATATTTGCTTATAACCATGGCAGACTCTGAAGTGCTGGACTCTAAATATTCCAAATACATTCTGGCCTTTCAGTATGAACTCTTTTGAATTCCAGTATGATTTCATTATCAGCCTCTTATCTTTAATTACCAGAGCTGGAAACCAGTGCCCCATATCATCTGAAATCTGCTCAACTCCACATTCAAATAAGTAAAAGACTAAACTCAGAAGTAGTCAGGGACTGGTAAAAATACAACATTGAGTGAATAAACATTATTTGAATGTGTCATCAGAATGTATCATCAATTTTTGGTATCTGATTAAATATCTGTATAGAAAAATATTAAGTTAGCTTTAAAATCTTGATAGTTCTTATCATGGTAGCTCCTAATACCAGAGAAATGAGAGACCATTCTTTTCCCATACAGTTAGTGATATCCTTATTAGTATCTGTTCCCATGTTCAACAACAATGGATTAAAGGACAATTACAGAATTTTCAAAAAGGGAATGACAGCAAAGACTTGTGGACTACTGGCAACTTTCCCCCTATACATTTCAACTATTTTAGAATTAGCCCTTCATCCTACATGTCATTATCTTTTATTGTTTATAAAGCATAAATTAATTAAAGTTTTACAAAGTTAACAATCAAAATACAAATATTAACTTGCAACCTGACAGAGATAAAAATCATTATAAATATTTCCCAAGTAGCAAACATTAGCTGACATTAGTAATCCAGAAGCATAATTCCCCTAAAATTGTCATTGTTTATTTCAGATACTCAGGTACGACATTTCAGTTAATAAACAAGCATGCAAAATAGCAGATAAAAGCCAAATACAGTACTTGTAGCAAACAGAAGAAAACTACTAGACTTACATTCACTAACAAAGTTCTAGAAGGAAATGAAATAGTAACGCATTGATTCAAAAGAAAAGTCAAATCAAGAAAAAATAGAACAAAGTGATGTGATAAATTCTGTAAAGATTGTTCTTTCAAAATGTACTAAGTCTGTAAAAGACTAAACATACATTAGGACAGAAATTAGAAAAATGTAGACTCGTACAATACAGTATGAAATCCTGTAATACATACTTGAACCGTTTGGACCTGTGGAGATTGAATAACTGATGGCTGGGCTGCCTGAATAACTCCATGGACCTGAACTGTCTGCCCATTAGGCAACTGTACTAATGTCACAGTGGGAGCAGATGATGTTGCATGAGCTGCCGGCATAGATACCTACAAAAAAAAAGATAAGAAATATACATTAGTTAACATCAATATCTCATTAAGCCTAACATTTGACCTATTCTTTACAACCCATGGAATAATGTTTACTAGTCTCTAAGTATCCCTTAAAAAAAAAAAAAAAACAAAGGAAATACGATCATCTCCATTTTGAGGCAATCTAATAAATATATATATGTGTGACCTTTTGCTTCTGGAGTTAAACATTGCTGGAACTTATTCTTACTGACAAAGGCAGAAAAGTTATTTCTGTTTACAGAGTATAAAAAATATCTGTCAGATGTAAAAAGTCAAAATTAGTAAGGAGTCAAACCTTTCACATTTGTTAATGGTATAACTACACGAAGTGCATCCAATAAAGCAGCTAGCGAGGTATTTCTAAATGAAGTTAAATGACCAGCCGCTCAGCTAGAACAACAATGCACATTTTCAATGAAAACAAATTGTTTCTTGACAGTTGTTTTAATTCTGCAGTACAAGGAACACAACTAAGAGATCTGATTTATTAGTACACAGAATAATGCTCTACGTTTTAAAATCCTGAGTGCTGAAACGTAGGTGCTGATGTCTAACTTCATTCTACTTCTGTCTGTTACAAGTCTCAAATAATCGTATATATAGCTTCCCCTGCTGTCCACCCTGGCATGCCAACATCTTACAAGTCAAGGTTGCAGGTGTTTTTTGGCCCAAAAACACTGCCAACCCTTGATCAAAAAGCAAAAGTGAACAAGCATGCCTCCTGATAAATGATGGGTTTTGGCAGCTGAATTTTTATGGTACGGCTGTGCAAAGATTTGGTCGCTGATTTGATTCAGCGGAGATTCAGCCCAATTTGGTGGCCGAATCTCTGGATCCAAACTGAATCAGGAGACCCTTTAATTTCTCCGAATTGAATCGGAACCCTCCAAATCGATTCAGAAGATTTGATGATTCAGACAAACACAACTTTAAATATTTTTCTACATACCTCAAGGTACCAGGCAGCTCATGAATGCTGAGTTGCTGGGACAGATGGAACGTCCCATAGGAACATAGGGGGATTCCCAGCGTGCTCAGCAGCAGACCCGGAAGTGGACCAGAAGCACTTTCAGTCCACTTCCAGGTCCGCTGGCAAGCGCGCAGGGCCCCCCGCCCCACACCTCCCCAGCTCAGCAATTGGTGCCTCCTGCGTCTGGGGGGTACCTGGGGTCCCCCCCTGGCCCATCACTGAGCCAGAGGGGGCATGCAGTGGCCCTGCCGCATGCTTGGAGGCAGACCCAGAAGTGGGTCAGAAGTACTTCCAGTCCACTTCTGGGTTCGCTACCAAGCACGCGGGGCGCCCCACCGCGCTCCTGTGGAACGTTCCATCCGCCCCACCACTGCAGCGTTCACGAGCCACGCCTAGTACCTCAAGTTCTGTAGAAAAAACATTTAAAGCTGTGTCTATGGCTGAATGGCTCATTCTCCAAATCAACATCAAAATCTTCAGATTTGGATATTGCCAAATTAAATCAGGACAGTTAGCCAAATCAACAAATTGAATCACTGTCCCTGATTTGGGCTGAATCCGAATCCAATACGGCCCATTTCACACACCCCTACTTTATGGAATCTTGCTTATCAAGAAAATTAAAGGAAAGTGCACTTGAATCCTACCCCCCTGTGTCTGTACTTAAGAGCTCCAGATTTGGTGCCTCTCTTTTTGCTTCCTTTCTTTGTACAGAATGCATTTCTATAAAAAAAAAACCTCAGGTGATTTGACATCTGGTCCTGAGAGAACCTAGGACAAATGTTAGTATGGCACTGCTTTTTAACAACTGTTGGGACTACCTCATGGATTTCAGATAACTGAAGAAAAGGTAGCGAACAATTTGTGCAATACACTTCTAAGTCAGTAGGGTGTAAATCTATTAAACCTTAAACTACATTAAAATCCTCTTTTAATATAATTTTTAAACAAGTTATGTGCCATCATCAAATGTGCTTTTTAATAATGCATCCAACTAACTAAAGCAGTCCTTTCCAATGATCACAAAGCTGATCAACTAAAAGCCATTCTGCTGTTTAACTAAGCCAACAGCCAAACATGACTTCAGCAGATGTGTTTAACATATACTTTATGAGACCAGTTACCTCATTCAAAACAGCCCGTATAATTTTTCTTTCTATTTCAGAACTTTCCCCTAATCCACTAAAAATACAGAAATTGAAGATTAACAATTTTATATGAAGGAGATCATGAAAGAATTAAACTGATAGTACGGTTTATGTAGGTACGCATAAACCTCTATTGGTTACCCCATCCAGTGTGGCATACTCATACTATATACTGAAAGTATTAGAACAATATAACATTATTTTGTCAAAGTAAATAGTGTTGACTAGGCAGCTAAAGGCTTATCTGATCTGTAAAGGGAAGCTGGCATGCAGCGAATTTAGGTTTGAATTTACTGCATATCACTTATTCTGCCCTAACACACTTTGTATATATTAAGAAGGAAGCAGTTCACGCTACTCAAAGTAAAACCACCTCTCACAAAAGCATTGCACTATAAATTCACACCCTATCTTACTGTGCACTTCCTTCCCCATACACATGAGCCCATAATTCTGTGTTACAGTGCCCTCAATTTCATAAGACTATAATCCCAGCACAGAATTCAACTATGCTTTATTAAAAGTTGTGGTAGTGTTGGAGTGATGTTGCAACCATGATGATCCAGGACACATATGAAAGGCAAGGATTTTTTGGAGCAATACTATCTTTTACTGGATCAAGTTGGGAGAAATCTCAGAGAAGCTTTTGGGCACAAGGTACCCTTCCTCAGGTCTGGCAAAGGAGATCTGGCTTGAGCTAAGTAGCAGATAGAACAATGGCTTGTGTATAACTCCATACGTAAACAAAACCTGTCTGCTTATAGGAATGGAGGAAGGCTGTCAAATAGGAGAGA
>NW_017729031.1:100963413-100964975 GCF_001723915.1 Gavialis gangeticus
AAGGAGATCTGGCTTGAGCTAAGTAGCAGATTGAACAATGGCTTGTGTATAACTCCATACGTAAACAAAACCTGTCTGCTTATAGGAATGGAGGAAGGCTGTCAAATAGGAGAGAAGATGAAAACACAGCTTTTTATTAAAAGATGTCATGTATTTTTGTAAGCATGGAAGTATTTTATAAAAATAGTAAGTGATCTAGTAATTTTACCTTATAAAAGACAAAAAATTCAAAAAATAAAGAAATATGAAAAACACAGTATTTTACACATATGGAGAAATGCAAACAAGGCCCACAGGCCATATTCTACATTCATTTATTCAATGGTATTACTCCTGCCAAACAATATTTATCAGGGGCAGAATTTGGTTTCAAATACTGTATTTACTCAAATCCAAGACAAGGTTTTTTTTCATTCAACACTACAGGGTAGGAGGGGAGGAAAAGGCTTGTCTTGGATTGGATTACCAACTCTGGGCAGGTGGCAGCTCTGGCCCCAACCCAACCCTGACCACCACTCTGGGCCCAGTGCCAGAGCTGCAGCTGCTACAGCTGCTGCCACTGTCTGACCAGGCCTCTGGGGCCAGAGCCATTGGATATAGCACTTTATATGGGGTGAGCCATGCCAGAAGGGCAAACAGTCAGTTGGGTGGGTGGAGAAATAGGTGAAAAGGGGCCAGGGTTGCAGGTGTTTGGGGAGACTAAAGGGGAAGGGGTCAAGCCATCTGCCTTCCCACTGCTGCTTTCTCTGTAGACTGAGCCCTTGGCTGCTGCTTTCCTGGCTGTAGTGGGGGGGAAAGGGAGAGGGGGAGGAACAACAAATTTAAGATAACTCTCCAGTAATTAGATTGTATATGTGGAAATTTATAACAAAAGTATCATTTTCCATGTACAGAATCTAAGTCTGGGGGGCGCATCTTAAATTCAAAGTCATCTTGGATTTGGGAAAATACAGTATTATGCTTCATTTGCATACTTACTTGCCTCTTCAAAATAATCTTGACAACAGAGGCTCTATTAATGCCTTGCTAAAAGAGATACCGCTTTGCCAAATTTGGGTTTCTGGAAACATGAGCAAACAAATAAAAGGGTCCTCCAATTGCTCTTAATGGTTATTATACTTGTCCCATCTGATTGCTGATGAAGTTTCTGAATTGTCTACAGTTTGTTTTCCTAATATATAAATATAATGTTAGAGAAAAGTTGCCAATTTAAAAAAAAAAGTAAAACCAACAAACTGTTTAAACAAGTCATTTCAGAATCACAGCAAGTCAAAATTTGCAGAATTTTCCAAGGATGGTGGTAAAAAACAGCAAAAGGGATGGCAGAGGAAAAACAAACAACTGAACAATCCGTTAAAACATTAGTTTCCATATATATAAAGAAATAATTCAGGTACAACACACTCCAGTATTTTCTGGAGTTAAAACATCCAGTACAGTAAAATCTCTGTTATATAGCATCCCCGGGGTAAGGGGAATGTCGGTTACATAAAAACTCTGGTTATCTGAAATAACTTCGCAGGGTTTTCAGACGAGGAGGAGCAGGGACGGGGTTGGGGGGG
>NW_017729031.1:100965064-100965828 GCF_001723915.1 Gavialis gangeticus
GGGGCAGTGTAGGGTGGTGGGTAGCAGCGGTGGCTGCTGTATGCAAGCTCCACCCAACCCTGACATAGCTGGCTGCCTGGAAACTCCAGTTAATAGAGTATTCCAGCTGGTGAAGTACTGGGTAACAGAGATTTTACTGTACTAGAACAGGATGAATTCAAAGATTAAAGAAAATGCATGTACTAGCTGTTCCAGAATCATGTAACATGGAACATCCTCATCAGAAGATAGTTTAATATCTGGATATTTTATAATTTGGGAACAAAACTGTAGAAATATTGGATTAAATCATTTTATACCTGGGCTAAAGTTGCAATCTGTGGCTGTGCCTGTACGGTCATCTGTTGGGTTTCTGCCTCCGTAACGGCTGCATCTCCACTTTGTTGGTTCTCTGCACCAGATTCCATGGTCATTTAGTTACCTACAATTGCAGTGATATGTATGAGTGAGGCTTTCTCTTTCATGACATGCATCGGCACATTTATACATAGGATAGCCATAAATTTCTATTACAATATACTCTTTTCATTTGCTTATTAAACTGGCAAAATGGAACCATTCAGGCTGAATTTTTTAATGCTGAGTATCTGCCCTGGGCAAAATTTTCTGTAAAGCTTTGAGGAAAAAAAAATTCAATTATTTTCACTACGGACTAATTGGGGAATATACAGTACTCTGTTCTCTGCCCACGTTAAAAAAAGTGTTACTGCCATTTTGTTGAGAATCTAACATCTCCATATGGCAAAACATTGACTTAAAATTGA
>NW_017729031.1:100966005-100971043 GCF_001723915.1 Gavialis gangeticus
GGGGGGGGGGGGGGGGGGGGGGGGGGCGGGGGTGCTTGGTTGTCTTCTGCCATGCCCACGAAAGTCTGCCTAAATCTGGCCAAATTTGATAAATCACTGAAAAACAGTTTGGAACATGACCAGTGTTTAGCAGCTATATGATGTGTGCACTGAACATGCTCTATCCCCACACAAATTCTACTTTACAAAAATGCGCAGGGACCACCCCCCAGTCATCATGATCCATTCCAGGGAAAAGGATGTGCCCTACGGGCAAAATTTTACCCACAACTACACTGGGTAAAATTCATCTACCAAAGGAATGGATGTAAGATATCTGGCAAGATTTCTCATAAACATCCCACTGTCTGAAATATATATCACAAACACATTTTTTATAAAAGGCATACTATAAATTTTCTTAGGCTAAGTTATGCATTCTAGACATCGCCTAACACATTTATTTTGAAGTGTTAAATGAATAGGCCTGTATCAGTAGAACAAAAAATTCTATAAAAATAAGTGCATAACTTGAAAAGGCAAATTTATAGGCAGAATGTAATGAAAGCTAAATGCTGCTCTAATATTTAAATGTTTAAATAAAACATTTACAGTATAATAAAGTTTGATAATGTCTTCCAATTACACTAGCACTCAATGAGCACCTGGATACAATATATATAGAAAAATCAACTACTTCTTTAGTAGTCTAAATATTGAATTTTAAACATTAGATCAGAGAAACCTCTAATTCAACAAAAGCAGTGATTCAGTATTACTGGAAAGTATGCTCTTTGGGAATATATACTGAATGAAATAGGGACAGTCTCTCCTGAGTAAAATATGAAATCTGTCTTATATTAAGTGCTTATTAGAAAAACAAGACACAAAGAACATTAAATATAGAATTTCAGGCACAGTGACCACAATATAACTGTGGATCAGTTTGCTGTAGCTATGGTACATGAAAGCCATTTGTATAAATACATTTGCTTGCTTTGCTAAAATACGGAAATTAACTTAGTGAATAAACCAAACCCTGGGCATACAAGTAATAGAAAATAATCTAACTGTCATTTCTTGATGATGTTTTTAAGTACTATAGATGTAGTTCAGTATCAGTATGGAATAATTATAGGAGTCTTGGTTAAGATGGAATCAAGGTTGTCATTAAATATTGCTAATTTAAAGGAAATATGAGAACACTGGGAACAAAAGAAAAAAACTCAAGCCCAAACACTGTAACAAGGAAGGAAAAAAAAAACAAAGTTAAGTTAAATTAATACAAACAAACAGTGACAAAAACTCAATTTTTTTTGTGTGGAAATAACCAGTTAAATTCTCCTAAGCATCCCAAATTCTGCTTTGCTTCCCACACCTGCCATCATTTATATGTTCTATATAAGACAAATATTAGTTTAAGGATTTCAAATGTGGCAATCTGACTGAATCTTACATAAACTGCTTAAGATTCATTAAGCCTAATTTATAATTGGTTTAACAACTTCAAGGAATATGCTGCCTATGGCTGTGGAAACATTATAAAGCCTATCCTTTGCTATATTTCTTCATGTTCCACTTCTTCCAAAAATCACAATGTCATTAAAATAACCTTATATGCTATTTATTTGCATTACTATAGTGCTGACACTTCAGAAATGTAACAAATTTAAAATTTGTTCTCTACTCTGATCAAAAAACAAAAATGCACAAAACATTTTGAATAGTTACGGCCATTTGTATATTTTCCCCTTTAAACTAAACTGTTAGCACTGTTCTAAACAATGTCAACAGAATTTAGGTTGTAGGGTCTACTTAGCTGTACATACACAGAATAAAGTTTTCACCTATAAGCATCCACTTGAAGCCTGTCAATGAGGATCATAATCGTTTAAGATTGTTGCCTTGCATCCAAAGGTGGGTCTGAGGAAACAATATTAGGAAGATAAGATTAAGTTTGGATAGGTCTTTATGCACATGAAGTCTAGAAAATAAGATGTTGGTGCTGTTGCTGCTTCATCAGGGACACCAGACTAGAGATACCCTGGCCATTCAGTTGGCAGATTAGGCAAACATTCGTATTCCAGTTGTGGAATAATGTAGTGTATGCATGGGGAATGATCTTGTCCCGTTTGAAATATACAGGATTTGCTTGCTCAAAAACATCCAATGAATGGAATTTGACTATATGTATAATAAGAATAATACAGGCAATGAGGCAGTTTGAGACAATTTAACTCATGATTTGATATATTTAGTAGGGGGGTTTTTCTATTCTATAGTTCAAAATTATTTTAAACGTCATTTAACCTTAACTTTGAACTACCTTTTTGTATTGCTTAGTTCATGAAGTCTAGTTCTTTAACAGGCCTGATCTCCTAGGTCCCCTCAACACATAAATATCATGCAGTTAACTGGTTACTTGTGCAATCACCTTAAGACCAGCTACATGTGTAAAGTAGCTATCACACGATAAAAAACTCCAGCCAGCTATAAAGTAAAGACCTCAAAAATGTATTATAACTTTATAGCTGGTTGTTACTGAGCTTTAGTTTGCACACGTAGCAGGGCCTCCCCTGTAGCTGAGAGCCCTGTCACCTGACTAGACTAGCTGAGAGCCCTGTCACCAACTAGGGCTTCTAGTTGCTGGGTGCATCATGCCCAGTGTGAAACTTCTGAGCCCTGGGGATCATGGCTGCTGTGATCCCCAAGGCTCAGGGATGCATGAAACTCCTGGCCCACACAGGACTCTCAATCTTGGCTGCACATAGCTCCCACAGCTGGAAACCACCTTAGCTCCTAGCCATGGGACTCTGCTCCTTGTCAGTGCAGGGGGAACACACAGAATCGGGCTCCCCCTACATTGGAAATAAGGTGCGATTGGGTCTGATGCACGATCCCACAATTGTGCCTTCTTCCATGCCACATGTAGCACAGCAGGTGTGATTGTGTGGATCACACATTAGATCCCATCGCACATGTGCCTGCATGTGTGGAGGAGACCCTAGAGTTATTAAGTAGATGTTAATGTTTGCTTTATGATGATCCAATGCAAATAATTACCCATCTCTAAAAGTTCAAAGTTTCCAGGAGTTAAATGAATAAAGGATATCAAATAACAAGAATATACTTTTTGTAGAAAACAGTGATTAAATTGAGGCTTCCTGACCAGTGATTTAAACTGATTTGATTTAAATCCATCCTGGTTTTCCTAAATAATTTTGTCTACAGGACTTCTGAACAACAGAGAAAAAAAATCAACTTTAGGAGAGAGTCTTAGTCAGGGTATGGTTAGAATACTTTATTTATAACAAAACTTTCCCAAATGGAGAACTCTTCAACTTTCCTATGTTTGATCATTTCAGATCCAAAATTCAACCATAAATCAGGAGCTAAGGGAATCCACAAAGAACATTGCTGGAAAGCTAAATGATTTCTTTACATCGATCTTCAATCCAAGAAATGTCTATTCTAGATCTTTTTTCAAGTAAAACTTTAAATGCAATTAGAGATAAAGGTGCCAGAAAAGAGAGGTGCTGGAACAAATAGATCATTTAACAAGCTTTAAGTCATTAAACTAAGATCATACACATCCAAGACTTCTGAATGAGTATAACTAAAACATGAGCTCATTAGAAATGGATATTGTGACCTGGAAGGTAGTAAATGCTATACTAAAAAGTTAAAAAAGGCTTTAACAGTGATCCAGTAAGTCTTCATGGTTTTAAAGACTATTAAGTCATATAAATATAACTTGTATACTAGTTGAAATGATAATTATAGAATAAACAAACAGCTGGGATATTGTGACATGATACGTTTTAGCTAGGATCATTTATGCAAAGACAAACTCCATTATACTGACAGTCACATAGCAAGTAAGGTAAAACTGGCTAACTTCATCTATTTAACCTTTCAAAAAAAAACCCTTGACAAGATTCTCAAAAAAGATTACCAATTAAATGGTCTTGAGTGAGAGGCAACATACCATATTTTCTCACACACAACATATACCTTTTTTTTTCAAAAAACAGCATCTTGGTTATTGGGGTGCAAATGAGAAGTAAGGAAATACAGTATCAGCAATTTCTGCCACCTAAGCTTCTGGCGGGTAAAAACAAAACTAAGCCTATATGCAATCCACATGAAGCAGAATGAGTAGCTCAAAAACAAGGTACATATCTTGTTCTGGGGCATGCTGGATGCATGAATATATACTATTTTCATGGATCAAAAATTGGTTAACTTGCAGGAAAGCAGAGTAGGATGAAATCATGGCAAATAGTAAAATGCTTCTAGGTTCTGTCCTTGGCTAGTGTTGTTTAATCTGTTTATTAATGATTTAATGAAAACTTCTGTCACAAATTACTGGAGCTCTAGTTGTTCATATCCTTAAATTTTGCTTCCACAAAAAAGAGAGGCCAGTTTCTGATTTGCTCATGAGAGCTACAGAACAAAGTACCTAAGGCAGGAAAATATTAGACAGACTAGCAAATTGCCTGTCAAGGAAGGGGGGGGGGAAGAGTGGGGTCTGCTGCCTGAACATTCTCAACTGTTTGAATTTAACTTGAACATTTGATTCATGGCTTTCAATCTTACATTGATACCTAGTACTTTCTGCATTACACTTTTTAAAGAAAGAGAGAATTTAGTAATAAACTGCAATTTATTTCTTACTATACACTTTCAGAGAGCAAGCACAACTATGCTTTTGTGCTCAGATCCTTTAAACACATTAATACACATAACATTTTTCTCTCATGCACAAATATTTGCAGGGTTTGTGCTCTATTCACTTGCTGATAATTTTTTGCTATTTACGGAGTAAACCTAGACCACTTCAGTTTGTCATGCTTCACTGAATCTGGTATCTTTCCAGTTCATGTATATGTTAATCAGGAAGCCCATCATTTTCAGCTCTACTGTATTTTTGTGGTTCTTTTAAATATGAGAAACAAGTTTCCCTTTGGCCAAAAGTATATAAAGGGCACATCTTTTTTAAAAAAGGTAACGATATGAAAGGTAATACAATTTAGGAATGCTCAATTTAGGAGGGGAG
>NW_017729031.1:100971054-100974103 GCF_001723915.1 Gavialis gangeticus
AGATGATCTTCTCAGGTCCCTTCCGACCCTAGAAACTATTTTCCTAGCATGGTGGCTTGATAGCTCACTGAAAAATTCACTACATCCCACTTGGCCAATGTAACTTAAAGGTAGAAACTTGTAACTCCAGGTAAAGAATAGGTTCCTCTCAAGCAATAGGAATTCTTAACATCAGTTTACTCTGTACTCTGCTTAGGTGCATAGTTGGTGAAACAGACTAAGTAAACCGTGTCAATTTCAAGCCTGCTATTGAGAGGCTAAGGCTCCCTAAGTAATAAGAGGAGGAGCCTTAATAAGATCAGAAAAGTTTAAACGGTTCTGTGGTTAATAAGCATTGCTTGCATCGAGTTTAGGTAAGTGTGCACATACTGTTTAAGAGTATAAACAGAGTATACTGTAATTGGACTGACCATTACAAATGATGGTAGATAGAATAAAGAACAAGGAAACTGCCTCAATACAGGTGTTTCCTTGTATTTAAATGGTTACACTTAACAAGACTAGCATCACAGATGCATACATGCATTTCTTACCAAAAACATTTTATTTAATGTAACCTTACTTATAAACTTTCAACTCACTTGTTTGTGGAACGTTGGTTAACTTCATAGTGTGAACTAGAATGCACACCTTATACCAGGGGTAGGCAATTATTTTGGGAGGAGGGCTGCTTACTCAGTTTTGGCAAGCCACTGAAGGCCGCATGACAGGCAGCCAGGGGCAGATAAATATTATTTTTTCTAAATTTTGGGGGGCCCCATGGGCCAGATAGAATGGCCTGGTGGGCTGCATACAGTCCACATTTTGCCCACCTGTGCCTTTTAATCTCATGATGAGATTAAAAGTGCCATCTTGATCTAATAAATATGTAGACTTATATTTTGAAACAAAAGTCCTCAAGGAAATCCCAGCATTCTGGGAACTAACTGGATGGTGGACAATGGAACATCTTCTTTCCCTATCCAGAACAACAAGACAGCTCCAACTCTTGAATCTTCCCAAAATGATAAACAGGGGCAGCAAAGCTTAAATTTGATTCTCCAGGCCACTCCTATTTTTTATATTAATACATGGATTCTGAATACTATAAGTCAGGGGTTCCCAAACTCTCAAAGATTGCACACCACCAATTTAAAATGATACAACTTTAAGTACCACCAGCAATTTTTTGTCATATAAAAGTAATTATAATAAATCTGTTAATATGTACCACTGACAGGTTGTCTGCATACCACTGGTGGTACACGTATCATAGACTGGGAACCGCTGCTATGGGTCATCCGAGCATGAAGCAAAATGTTGAAGGTCTGAAGTGGTAAGAAAAATATTAAACTTTAGATCATTCTGACTGGGTGTGTCTACACATGCATTAGATCCAGGAGTGGCTTACTTGTGTGTCAATGCTCCCAGGCAGACATCCACGTGCAGAGACCTGGGAGTAGATCTGCTGCTAATGGCAGCAAACTGCTCCTGCTTCCTGGGGCCCTGCAATGGGCCCCTAGTGCCACCAGGGGGGAGCTCTAGGCTCTGCCAAGGGGCTGGCAGGGAGCACTGGGCCAGAAGACAGATGTCTTCTGGCCAGGGCTGAGACACTGCCCCCTGCCCCCAGAGGACTGCCTACTGTTGAGGCAGGGACAATGTCCCCCCTGCCTTGGCAGCATGGGGCTCCTGGCCCCAGCTCCTCAATTGTGGGCAGGGGACTTGGAAAGTGCTGCAGGGGAAGGGCAGGCCTTAGCTCCCTGCCCCACTGGCAGATCAGGGCAGGAAGCTGGGAAATATCTCACCCCTGCAACTCTTTCCAAGCCCCATGCCTCAATCACCTGACTGTGCCACAGGACTGGGACTTACCCCTGATTGGGACAGTTCCCAGCCTCCACGCCATGATCGCAGGTTGGGGGCTGGGGAGTCTGTTCCCCACCCAGCTCCGCAATCACGGAGCTCAGCAGAGAACAGGTTCCCCAGCCCCCTCTCTCAGCACCAGCTCCATGGTTGCAGAGCTGGCACTGAGAGACCTTATATCCTCATCCCAATCATGATGGTGAAGCAGGGGGGCTTGGAGCTGTCTGCTGCTGGGGCAGGGGCACATAGTCTCTGACCAGGCTTCAGTGGCAGAGCCCACCCCGGCAGCAGGCAGCTCCCAGGGGCAGGGAGCAATCTCCTGCCCCCTGGTGGCCAGCTGACCGAGAGCAGATTTGCTTCCAGTCAGTCTTCTATATGAGCACTACTGTGCCATAAGTAATCACAAGTAAATTTGCTACTTGCTTTTGCAGGTTAAAAATTTAATTACATAGTAAGTGTGTACATGTATAGGCACACATGCTTACTGGGTAGTAAACTACACTACTGCACAATAAAGAGTCTCTTGTAAGCGTACCTACTGTGTCAGAAAGCTACCAAATTGAGTTAAAATGTTCAGTGCAGGAATGTTATTTTTTACATGGTATCAAAAGGGAATATGGAACATATTTCAGGCAACAGTTCTTGTCTCTGTGCTCAGATTTTGGTCATCAATAAGAACATTCAGATTCATTTGCTATGTATTTGATCCACTGATCACATTGAATCAGCCCATACAAAATATAGTTTCATGTATAAGCTCTGCAGCTTTTACAGGCATAAACTATGTCAAAACTTTTTCTATCCGTTTGATGTCCAAAATATAAATGATAGTTTAAGTATTCAAACACAAAGGACAAGAATATTAAATTGCATCACGTAAGGAACATTGACAAGACTTTATTCTAAAACCTTTTGGTTCAGAAGGAAAATTAAACAAAAATGAATATTTGCCCCCAAATGATTTTTTAAAATTCTCTAATGGGTTACTTTAACTATGAGATGGTTAAAATTAAACAGCTATTTACACGAAGCTGGTAATTATCAGAAACTCCTGTCTATCTCATTAAGAATGGCAATTGTGTTTAGTGCACTAAGTGAAAACCTATGGCACCAATATAGAGGCATACCTCGGAGATATTGTGGGTTTGGTTCCAGACCACCGCAATAAAGCGAATATCGCAATAAAGTGAGTCACACGAATTTTTTGGTT
>NW_017729031.1:100979103-100980528 GCF_001723915.1 Gavialis gangeticus
TGAGCTGGCTACATTCCTGAGGGAGGGGGGAAACCTGCTCTCTCTGCCTACGTGACTTGCATCACATACCTGGGTGAGGGGTTTCTACCTGGTGAGAAGGAACCTGCCCGGCAACTAGTGATGTATTTCAAATTGGTTGGCCGACAGCCAACCGGAGCTGGCCTCCACTGGACCAGGTATATGAGGTCACAGGGGCTGTAGAGGCATACCTCGGAGATATTGTGGGTTTGGTTCCAGACCACCGCAATAAAGCGAATATCGCAATAAAGTGAGTCACACGAATTTTTTGGTTTCCCAGTGCATATAAAAGTTATGTTTACACTATACTGTAGTCTATTAAGGGTGCAATAGTATTAGGTCTAAAAAAACCAATGTACATACCTTAATTAAAAAATACTTTATTGCTAAAAAATGCTAACCATCATCTGAGCCTTCAGTGAGTCGTAATCTTTTTGCTGGTGGAGGGTCTTGCCTCAATTTGTAAAAAACGCAATATCTGTGAAGCACAATAAAGCGAAGCGCAATAAAACGAGGTATGCCCGTAAAAGTGTGTTAATACTTAGAAGTTTTACTTCTTCCTTAAATACAAAGTACCTCTTTGTTAACTTTACAGACTGGCAATGTATATTTAGCTCTTTGGGCAGCCAAAAAAGCTACAGTATAATACATCCCAAGTACACATGGAAAAAATATCACAGCTCTAGAAGTCTGGTTCTTATTTAGCTTTTGAATTATTTCTATTCACAAAACGTATTAGTGTTAAACCGAAGACAAAGTTTGTGCATTTTAGGCCACAGCTCAAATTGTAACATGCTTACTACTCCTCCAACAGCTTCAGCTTCCGGAAATAAAATTATCAGTAACAGCATCTTGTTACAATTGAGCTGCATCAATTAACTACTTTTTAAAATTCATTCTATGGCAGTACGTGAAGACTTATAGCATGGGCTGGCAAAATATGGCCCGCGGGCTGAATCTGGCACGTCATCCAGCCTGCGGCACTCACCAAAGCATTGTACCCTGCCCATAAGGGTGGGAGCGAGGCACCCACGTATACACACCTGCCAACATACCTTATTGCGCCTCACTCCCACCCTCGTGGGCAGAAAGGCCTGGCCCAGCCAGCATGCAGCTTCTTGGTGAGGCAGCTGCTGCCACTGCTGCTGTCGCCAGGGGACCTGCTTGGCTTCCCTAGCATCCTGCTCGCTCTGGGTAGGAGGTAGTGAATCAGTGGGGGTGGGAGGGGGGGGAAGATGCAGCTGGGCTGGGGCAGGGAGCATGGGGCTGGTGACAGCACGGAGCCCGCACCCAGGGGGGCCGATGGGAGCACAGAGCTTGGATGGGCAGGGTATGAGGGAGGGTGGGGGAGCGTGGGGACCCTCCCCCACACACTCTCTTCCATGGCACACAGCCCCACAGGTGGTA
>NW_017729031.1:100985528-100988480 GCF_001723915.1 Gavialis gangeticus
CTATGTCAAAGAGCACCTCACATCATCAAGGATTAGATTTGGGGTAGAGGCAGCAGCAAGAGGCACTCAGGGTACTTGCGCCCTGTGCAAGCACTGGTGCTCAGCAGCGTGCAACTTGGGTAGCACTGCACATGGGGGCAAGGAGCACAGCCCGGTTGGGCTGTCTCTATTGCCAGGGCTTCCTGCTGTGCATGGGCAGCCCTCACGTCACTGGAGGGAAGCTCCATGTGCTGGAGCCGGCAGCCTGTGCCGCTTCCTGCTGGGCAGGTCCCAGGACTCTGCAGGGAAGTGAGGCTGGGGCTCCCCTCCACTTCCCAGGAGTCCCAGGAACTGAATGACAGAAAGCAGGACAGGCAGCTGGCTCCAGCTTGTGGAGTTTCCCTCCAGTGTGGGGACTGCCCATGCGCAGTGGGGAGTCCCAGCAATGAAGGCGACCTGGCTGGGCTGTGCTCCTTGCCCCCATGTGCAGCACTGGCCAGCACTGCGCGCTGCCGGGTACCAACACCTGGCACCCCGAGTGCCCCTGCCTGAAGATGGTGCAGCTTCCTGTGGGACTGCACACCATGGAGGGAGTGTGCAGGGGGGTCCCCACACAACTCCACCTTTCCTTACACCTACAATTACCACACACCCACACCCTGTCTTCCCAACCCCCCCACATAAACACCCCCCAACATACACTATTGCCTCCCCACACAGCCACCCCCCAACTCCCCATACACACCACGCAACCACACCCCTCACACACAACATAAAAAGACTAAGACTTTATTTTCGAGTTATTATGCAATCACCTCTATATACACTATGCAACCTCAAATGATGACAAAACTAGTTGTTTTGGTAATAAAATTAAAATGTTATAGTAGGTGTTTGACTTTTAGTGTATAATTTGTTTTTTTCTGGTTCTAAGATGGCAACCTCCCCCGCCTTTGAAAGGGGCAAGGTGAAGGACTTCTGGTAGTAAAAGTGACGGGTTAGGGGTGGGGCTTCTGGTCCCAAGATGGTGACCAGGGGGCAGGGCAACTGTCAAGGGGCAGGGCTACTCAGGTAGCCTTTGAAAGCTCACCAAACATTGTTAAGTGGCCCTCCACTCAAAATAATTGCCCACCCCTGACTTATAACTTAGTGAAAATTCTTCTGAAGCGTTTCCAGTACTATTTCCCCCTTTAAAAAAACCTGTTTACCTAGCTTCAGTCAAAATTTCACTGCCTTAACATGCATTCAATGCATTTTGTTTTTATTTTTCACATCTTTTAAAACTGTGGTCACAGTAGGAACGCTTTCTCAAAAGAGGAGGTTCTTGCAATGTGCTCTACAGATGGATACACCCTGAATTAATCTGACCTCTCTACCTAAACCTCCTCAATCAAGAACAACTGATCTATGTATTTCACAATGCTTTATCTTGGACTATATATTACATTATTATGTGGCCTATATTACTTCACAGCAGCATAGCCTGGTAGGAGACAGTTGCGGTCGTGACAACACTGATGACTTTGAAAATCAAGACTATGGTAGTAATTGAAACAGACTGGGAGCTGGTAGGTTCTGGGGCTGAAGGCACACAGAAAAGCAGCTAGCAGCAGCTATTCTTGTTCAGGAAGGGGAAGCCTCAGTCTGTATGAAACGGAGCCTCTGTTTTGCATCCACATTAAGTCCCAGATAATGTGAAACACAGTAAACTAATCTAGTATTAACAAATGCATGGATAATTGTGTCCAGTTCCTCCTATGTGGCAAAGAGGTGAATTGCTTAATAAGGTGTTTTATTCCAGCACCAACACCATTTAGTCCTTAGTTTTAACTGTGCACTCAAAACAGAATCCCAAACCTTTCTACTTCATCAGTGTAGGAAGGAAGGGATACTTTTGATGGTAATGAAAGGTCAATTCTTAAGTGCGTTTCCCTTGGTTCCAACCAGCATCACTTCTGCCTTGACTGAACTGTGTTTAAGCAAGCTACCTGGTACTTATTTCTTAAAGCAACTGTAGCTCCTTATAGTGCTGTTGGCTGCATTACTGGGGAAGAAAACGAAGAACTAGGTATCACTGGCATTCCACTGGCACCAATGTCTTTAGTGACTTGCAACACAGTCTGATGTAGATATTAAAGAGGGGAGGATACAGGAGGGATCTTCAAGGGATCTTCTATGGAAAGGTTTTTGGGACAAGAAGCATCATTACCCTCCATGTCCTGCTGGAGAATAATTTGAGCCAATGTAATTCTCTGCTCCCAGCTTTAACTACATTGCATAGAAAAGCGGGTGGCTAGTTGTGGCCAAAGGTACAGGGATATCTAACAGTAAGAGTATTAAAAACAGGTAGCTACCCAACTCTGCTGGACTTGGCTGCATTCAATTATGAAGCCTGACTGCTAAGCATTCAGGAGACTGATAGAGGCTACATGCTGGATACTCACTACCTGGACAACTCTTCCTCCTCCTCTGTTACCACTATATGACGTTGCTAAACAATAGAAGGATGGAGATAGGATAACTTCAAAGCTTTTCAGAAATATAAGTACATTTTTCATGCAATCACTTCTCTGAAAAAAAAAAGACTACCATATTTACTCAAATACAAGACAACTTTGATTATAAGACAACAGCCCAATATTTGATTCCATATATGGACATTCTATAAATTTGTTATAATTTTCCAGGTACAGAATCCAACTTTTGGAGTTTTGCCTTGAATTTGTCCCCCTCTCACTGCTACAATAGAGAAAGTAAATCTGGGGCCAGGTAGTCCCCTTGTCCTCTGCTCCCCACCTCCGAACTTCTTTCCCCTGCAGCCCCTTCCCCCATTCCTTAATGTCAGACTGCTCTTCCTGAGCACATGGAAGTGAGAAGCAAATTTAAAAACACTGACCTGGAAGTAAACATACCTATAGTAACTTACATAGAGGGAAATTACTACTGGTACCCATAGTTCATCCAGAATTGATG
>NW_017729031.1:100993480-100995106 GCF_001723915.1 Gavialis gangeticus
TAGAGGGAAATTACTACTGGTACCCATAGTTCATCCAGAATAGATGCACTTTACTTCTTTTGAAACTGCTGCAAGCTTTAGCATGCATACTCTGAGAACAAGTTTTTAGGCAGCACTTTGGCATCTACTTGTTTATACTACAAACTATGCATGACATTACCAGGGGCGGGCAATTATTTCAGGCGCAGGGCCGCTGAGTAGGGGCAAGACATCAAGGGCCACATGACAATCAAGGGCAGATATATATTAATTTTCTAAATTTTTTAGGGGCCCCACAGGCTGGATAGAATGGCTTGGCAGGCTGCATTTCGCCCACTCCTACATTAGTCTAAAACCAAAAGGCTCGTGACTTACCACATGGTTCACTGGGCTGGGCAGAGACAACAGCATTTCAAGCTATGGTGGCCCCCAAGCTGAGCACTACTCAGTATGTGTACATAGGTCAGATTCCACCCCCCCCCCCAACAAAGGACCCATGTAGCCTCCCATTCATGACTGGAACCAGGTGTTCTCATCACAAATCATGGGATCCTCCAAAAATTATATGCAGATGAGGTGCAGGACAACCTGGTCCATGTCCAACTACATCTCATAGAGGGTAGGGCCACACTAATCATATGCAACAGGCTGAGAGAGGATTCAACATTTGGTTTCTGGGTGACTGTTTGGAGCCTTGTTCAGTGATGTTTGCTAGACATTTAAGGCTGGTTAAAAAACAGGACTCATTGGGTATGGAAAAGAAAGGCACAGCTCAGCTTTGGGAGTGAAGAAGTCAAAATGTATGCAGTATAGCAGCTCACCATGATGGAAAATTCTGAGGGGGACTGGGCACAATGGGCACTACTTATTCAGATAGGTTGCAATAACCTATTCTTGTGATGGGTTCCCATTAGCATCTCAGCCTTTTAGCTATAATTAAATGTAGCATTTTTGGTAGCAGGGGTAGGGTGTCAGGGCTGGCTGTGGCCCTCCGGGTGCCAGCCTGGTATTGCAATACCTCTAGGTCATGCCAGTTCCCTGAAGAGGGAACACCCACTCATTTCTTTTAAGGGCCACACACAAAAAATAAAAGGATTTGCATCTGTATGTTTGCCCCATATAAACCATGTGTTTTATAGTAATGCTCAGTGTTGGCTACATTTAGTCAACTTCATACTTGATTTCTAAGCACATGTTGCTTTTGGCAGCAGTTTGATGGTAGACAACGTATTTAGTGAGGTTTCCTGGTATGCAAATATAAGACAATGGGTTTTCCCCCCCCACAGAATCATAGAAGTAGGGTCAAAAGGGACCTTGTAGATCTTCAAGTCCAACCCCCTGCCTGGGCAGGAGAAAAAACTGGGCTCATATGATCCCAGCTAGGTAGGCATCAAGCCTCCTCTTACAGACCCCCAGGGTAGGAGCCAGCACCACTTCCCTTGGAACTTGGTTCCAGATCCTAGCCGCCCTAACTGTGAAGTAGTTCTTGCAGATGTCTAATCTAAACCTACTCTCCAACAACTTGTGGCCGTTATTCCTTGTTATGCCAGGAGGTGCTAGGGGAAACAAGGTCTCTCCCAAACCCTTCTGGTCCCCCCTAGTGAGTTTATGGATGGTCACCAGGTCCCCCCTCAGCCTTCTCTTGTG
>NW_017729031.1:100995169-100995392 GCF_001723915.1 Gavialis gangeticus
AGTCTCTCATTGTAGGGTCTGCCCTGTTGTCCCCGGATCATGTGGGTGGCCCTCCTCTGGACCCTCTCAATGCTGTCCACATCCCTCCTGAAGTGAGGCACGCAGAACTGGACACAGTACTCCAGCTATGGCCTGACCAGTGTTGCACAGAGGGGGAGGATCACCTCCTTGGCCCTGCTAGAGATGCACCTGTGGATGCATGACAAGGTCTGGTTAGCCCTGC
>NW_017729031.1:100995847-100998585 GCF_001723915.1 Gavialis gangeticus
TGGGGTGGAGAGCATCTAGACCCACTGATTTGAACACGTCTAGCCCCTCCAGAAGCTCTCTAACGCAGTCCTCCCCAACCTGAGGTCTGGAGGCGTTCCCCTCGAGTCTGTCTTGCATCACTGTCCCTCCCCCCATCCTGATGGGGGGAGGGGCAGAGAAACTTTGTCTTATATTCAAGTAAATGTGGTATATCATTTGTTAGCAGTGGGCACCATTACTTTTCCGTGGCTTTCATCAGCTAGGAGATAAGAACTGCTCTATAACATGCCTTTACCTAACTTGCAACATTCCTGCTAATCCAGTTCTACTCATCATTCTTACTTTAAAAATTGGAGGGAGAGGAGGAAGAAGCAAGCAAGAAAGGCCAAGAGGCCTATAATTTTGTAATACTGAAAGCACTCACCAATGTCTGACAAAATATAAGTATAATCAATGAGGTACAGGGGCAGTGTCCTGTGAAAAAAAAAAAAACGAAACAAAAAACCCCCATACTATCTGTCTTGCTCCAAATCTTCAACAGAACTGATGAGATAAGAGGTATGTCCATCCAGCACACTGTAGTACTGTGTAGAGCTGTATTACATTCGTAGTAGTGCTAATTAGCCCTGAAAACTGCTAATAAAACTACTTTGCTTTGAACACCCAAGCTAGGTCATTCAGAACTAACTTTGGTATCTTCACAGAGCAGTGTATTATGTATGGACCACATATAAACCTCAAGATGCTTTCATAATATAAGCTTTGATAGGAAGACCCTGAAATTTTTGATCTCCCCCCATCTATTGTCACCTGGCTACTCAAGAGGATGATGATTCCATTTCATTTTCTCTCTTTTCACTTTATTCTTGGTATCTGGGAAAGGAACAGCTATTTTCCCCACACAAATATGTCCTAGGCCTCTGAAACTTCTGCCTCACTTTCTTCACCTCCCTACAACACAAAAGAGAAACCAACATGACCAGTCACCACGGACAAAAACAGTGAAAGAAAGTAATCACTGAAGTTTGCCTCTGCTTTAACTTGGAAGTAACAACATACCTGTTTTGTTTTGTTTTAAATCTACTGGTATCACTGTGGGAATAGGGTAGAAGGGGAATTACTTCCTCTTTTACCTTCCCTTATCTTAACCTTGTTGGAACTTTTGGAACAACAAGAATGAAATGGACAAACCTGCAACCTGCTTTGTGGGAAAAGACTAGACTCCTATGCTCATGGTAATGGCTTAATTCTTTTTTCTAGAGAAATCTTCTACACTGAGATGTAGATTTTTCAAACTCTGCTTCTGTCCCATAATAAAGTGGTTGGCAACCTTCTCAGGCTTCAGGCCAGGACCTAGATCAGGTCAGAGGCAGGCAGGCCCTAGAATCCATCTGCTGCTGCTTCTCCCCATCGCAGCACAGGCAAAGCAACTGCTGCTGAAGCCCCACATCTTTAGGCTGGATAGAATAGCTATGCAGGCCATAAGCTCCCAACCCCCTGCTATAAATGCCAGCCAGAGCAGAGCTAAAGGAAGCCTTTACCACAACATGGGGTAAGACAGGCAAATGAAGAATTTGTATTAGTCAACTGGTTTTAACAGAAAGCCATATGGGAAGAATTCTCATATTAATCTCCAGATGAGATGTGGTAATAACAGTAAACTGAAGAAAAGGTCCCTTTCTCTGTTACCACAGAGATCAAACATAAGATTAGAGTGCTCTCAGTTTATCAGAAGGGATGGAAAGCTGGAAAGTTTTATGACAGCTAGAGAAAACTGAGGAAACTGCAACAACACTAAGCACATGGAACAGGCAGGGAGGGTAGAGGTTAACATCATGCATAGACCACATGAAAACAATAGGATCAAGGAAGTGTCTATGGAGGCTAGAAAGAATAATGAAAAAGGGAAAATGTCAGAGCAACATAAATAAATATGTATTTATGATATGTGTTCATGTGGTTGTAAATAACTTGAATCTACTGCCTCCCATTTTTATTTATACTGTGCATATATAAAAATTGAAACAAAGATCAGTACTGCCACCAAATAAATAACATCTTGAATCAAAGTCTATGTTGCTTATCCTTACTTATAAACATATATCTGGTGGGCAGCAAGCAAATTTCAAACTATGCCCTTGTTTGTCCCAGTTCAACAGATGATAACACTTTTTCTCTAATCCATGTCTGATCTTTATTTCTAGGCACAGAAAGTTCCTATCTCAATTCTTACTCCCATAGGAATGAGGGACAGAATTCTGTCCTCAACCTAATAGGCTATCGCTAAATTACCATTTAAAGTATTAGATCTTTATCAGGATATATACAAAAATACCCTATAAAAAGTACAAAGGATATAGGTATGAGCTATGGCACAAATTTTTCACAGCATATCTTTGTTAGCCACAGGCGTGAAAAGATTGCACCACCTGGGCCAAGAGAGATAGAGCTGAATTCACAAACTATTGCTGGCATACACCAGAAATGGGCTTGTCAGCCCACAGCTTTTGTCATTCAGGTAGTATAGTCAAGTTGACAGAAAAGAAAAACCGCTTCTGCCAGCTGGCATCTCCACTACATTCTGCATTTCCACCAGGGTGACCTGCCAACATAGCCATGCTGACACAGCTATGGCAGCAGTGCCTCTAATGTACACCAGTGGTTTTCAACCATTTTTCATTTGTGGACCCCTAAAAAAATTCAAATGGAGGAAATGCTGAATGGAGGTGCAGACACCTCTGAATTGCAAGTGTACGTA
>NW_017729031.1:101003585-101007731 GCF_001723915.1 Gavialis gangeticus
TGCTGAATGGAGGTGCAGACACCTCTGAATTGCAAGTGTACCTATTCACATTCTTTTCTAATTGATCAATCATCTTTCGTGGACCCTTGGGGGGGGCACAGCCCATGGGTTGAAAACCACTGATGTAGACCAAACCCACAGGCAGTGTGTAAATAAATAAATAGGAAGGTGCCCTGCACTTTTATCTGAAGCTACTGGTATTTTCTAGAGTTGGAAATAAATCAAACCAGACTGTCCACTGTTATGATCCAGAATGGCAAGTTTTAGAGTGACATACTGAAGTGTACGTTTTATCACCTTGTAACCAATGATCTCAAAGTACACAGCAAATGTCAGATCTCAAAATACTGTGCGACAGGCAGATGCGTTCATTTACTCAAGGGGGAAACTGAAGCATGCTAATTACAATTTGCTTGAGATCACGTGTGTCACTGAATCAGCCACGGTACCAAATTTATATTCGTCACTGTGTTTTGAAACTAAATATATTAGCACTTCATTCAATTTCCTTATCCTCTCGTGTTGAGAGGCTCTTCCATCACCTGTTGTCTTCTTTCTATTCTGAGGATACCATTCTATGCTCAGGCTAAACAGAATTATATCTGTAGCAATATGATACCAGGGAAATCCTCACCTGTTTCACACCATTGCTTCTCTTGGCATCAATGGGAAAGCAGCATGAGAATGTGCACTCAGGAGTCTCTTTTACAAGGCACCACAAGGAAGTTTTAGAAGAATGCAAGAGGTGTAGCTGAGGCATTTTCCCTCATCCCAACTTTCTCTTTCTATAAAAATGCACGTGTGGTCTAAATACAATGTTCCGAATCAGTTATCAGTGACTACCAGTCGACTAAATTAGAGAAATGGGCAAGAGACACTTGTCATCTTCAGAAAGTTTTCTTATTATTGAGAAGATTACAGATTTTTATACTCACATGCAAGACAAGTAGCACGACACTTTATTTTAAAAAGAATCAACAAATTGGCAGTACAAAAAGTGTTGTAAAATACCAGCACAAAATTGGTGTCAGATCAAGGCTCAAACTGGGCCAGGTTGATGTTTTCTTAAAATGCTGCCATATTGTTTTCTATGAACTCAAGTATGCACACAACTCCAGCCAGGCCTTCTAGCTGTAGAAGAAGCTTTGAAAAATACGTGACATGAGTAACTGAAATCTGGTTGCTTGCACAGATCTTAAAAGACTGTGAAATGTGTTCAATGGGATGGCAACACCGAATCCTGATTAGAACCTTGTCTACATTATAAAAATACGCTGCATTATCAGTGATGCCTAACCTTTTGACCCCATGGATCAGATGAGCGATACAGTTCATTTGCAAGCCTGATACAGCAAGGGCCCCAATTTGGCTGGTATGACCCGAGCCACACCATACAACCAAGTCATCTGGCCCTCAGGGTTTGGAAATTTGGGAACAGGGAAATGGTGGCAGTTAATTGCCACCACTACCCTGTCACCAAGGTTACATGGGGAGCTCCACAGGCCAGATGACATGACTACGTGGGTCACAGACTGAGCACTCCTGTTCTTTAGTGATGCAAGACATGGCTGAGATACTTATTCCAGTAGAAGACTGATTAATTAAAATAAGATGGGTCAGTGCAGTACATTACATTTTTGCACCAGCATAGCCACACTGGTGCAAGTTTCACCCAAGGCAGATGCAGTGTTCTCTACTAGGGGTGCACTGATAGAGATGTTGGGGGTCAATACCAATAGCTAATATTTAAGAAGGCATATTGGCTGATACTGATCTGATACAGCTGCCTCCAAGTGGTAAGTCTGTTGTGGTGGAAGAGGAGGGGGGAAGGAAGGGGTGTACGAGGGCAGATCAGCGCCTCCCATGGGGAGGGAGAGAGGGGGCAGGAGACAGAAGCTCAGCTCATGGGGGGGAGGAGGGGTATGCAACTCCCGCCACCACTTGTGCCCCAGGAGGGGAGGTGCCTCCCAGATCTGTGCAGCGCAAGGTGGGGCGGGCTGGAGCCGGCGCTGCGCAAGGCTTTTTGGCGGGGGCTGGGCTCGGAGTGGGCACCAGCAGTGCTGCGCATGGCTGCAGCCACCCCAGATTTTGCCTAAGCTCTGCCCACACCACTGCCACCAGCTGTCTGGCACTGTCTCGGCTCTTCCCAGCGTATGGGTGGAGGTGGGACATGGAGCTAGCCTGCACCTAGTGGCGTGGGGCTGGGAGCGGAGCAGAAATTAAATTTGGGGTGGCCACAGCCCCTCCCAGTGTTTCTGGTGTCTGCTCCAAGCCCAGACCCCACTAAGAAGAGCTCCATGCAGCCCACCCTGTACAGATCCAGAGGGCACACCCCACCCCCCTCCTGGGGTGCAAACAGCAGTGGGAGCTGCTGTGCCCCCCCCCAAGTTTCACGCCCCTGTGGGCAGCACAGGCCTGCCCTACCCCTTCCCTCGCTCAGCACAGGGGTGTTGATCTGCCCCCTCCCCTCTCTCCTTCAAACTTACCAGCTGGAGGCAGCTCTCCAAGCTGCCGGCTCTGCCCCATGCTGCACTGCAGCTGCGCACAGCACAGGCATTTATCAGCCTAGTTATCGGGCCCCATTGGGCTAATAGCTGACAAAGCAAATTTTCTTTATATTGGTACCGATCCGATATCGGACCGATATATCAGTGCAACTCTATTTTCTATAAAAATGACAATAATCTAAAAGGTCAGTATTGTAGGCTTTGGCACTGTTGAAGAAAGTACACGAAGAACAATCGCATTTGATCATCTGCCCAACCGATGAGAGATTTCATTTTAAGGCTGTTGAGCGAGTTGTGGTTGGGGGGGGGGGATACAAACTCTACCAGCACTAACCCTTTCCTCCCTCTGAGGCATAAAGCCAAGAAGCTACAAGGCTCAAGTGACACCCCTATTTCACCACACTCGAGCCATTGTCCAGTAGGGCAGCCAAGACCTAACCTCCAAAGAGATCAGGGCATTTCTCTTACACACTTAGGAGCTCAGTGTTTTCCCAGGGCAAAATTCCCCACAAAACAGTAAAAGGGCATTAGTTTAATTGGCAAAACATGAGTAAAATTTCAAAGCAAACTAGGTTAAGCTTTAGCATTTTTGAGGGATACAATATTTTAACCAGATATCTTGGAAGACATAAAACTAATGATCTAGATACTTCTACTCTTCCATCAAGCAGAACGTTTTGGGGATAGAAAGGAGCTGTATACCAAGGTGCAAATGTTTATGATCCTGTTTTCTATTAATAAAGGCATATTCCTCCCACCAAGATGGTGACACCTAACAGCAGCATGTTGTATTTAAATTTCTATTAGCCAATCCATACTTTGAGGACAAAGTCCACTGCTCACGAAAGACAATGGAAACATTAATTGATTTCAGTGGGTTTTGCACCAGGTCTCTTACTTTTAAGGTTCTGATGTGCTCTTCTACCGTCAAGTTCATCGTGCATAAAACAAATGCTTTTTGGTTTCCTTTCCAAAAGGAAAAGCAACGGAGCAGTGGCTCTCAACCTTTTTAGGCACAAGGCACCACTCCAAAAATGCCAGCTCTTAGCTTTTACTCATTTTTTGACAATGCAAAAGTAACATAAAGCAAGTGTTCTGTTGCAAAGAACTCAGACGACAACAGGTCAGAATATTTATGACACAATGGATTCCTATTTGAAATCCTTGGGTTCAATCGAGTGAACTGTGTAAATGTTTGCAGACCTAACAGCCTTAGCAGTGTTAGGTGCGCATGGTACTCTCAGCACTCCAGGGTACCAAAGCATGCTACCAGACACAATGCAGTAGAATGACAGAAAAGAGAAATTCACATACTAAAATCCACCATTTTGCATGTAATTTGGCTTAGGGAAAAAAGTTAAATTTGGGATTTCAGTTGTATAAATCTTCTTATACTTCAAAGGCCCCTCATCTTGCAACTTGATCTAGTGCAGGACTCAGGACTGCAATGGCTCCAAAAAAACCCCACCAAGACAAAACCCAATCACCACCCCCGCCCCCAACCATCCCCCAGTACCTGACGGCAGAGGAAGGTATTGTTTAATCACAAAAAACCTTCAAAACATGGTATTATAAACCTTTATTAGTTCTCTCTCTGTAGGATTGAAAGATGCTCAGTATTTTCAGACTTCTATGCAAG
>NW_017729031.1:101012731-101013809 GCF_001723915.1 Gavialis gangeticus
CCCAGTACCTGACGGCAGAGGAAGGTATTGTTTAATCACAAAAAACCTTCAAAACATGGTATTATAAACCTTTATTAGTTCTCTCTCTGTAGGATTGAAAGATGCTCAGTATTTTCAGACTGCTATGCAAGACCTGGGAAACTTGAAGTGTTTTTTTCCCCTAAGAACTTTCTTCATTGCACTGGCTGATGACCAGAGATTTCCCAGGAGCAGCAAGTTGCTGGCAAGAGTTTATATGTTAAAAGGGGAGGTGGGGTGGAAATGGTTTTTGAAGAGACCAGTCACATGACTTCGGTCAAACTACAAGCAAAATCCATTTTAAACCAACTACAAACGTGACAACCGTGGGTGTCAAAGAAAAAAACCCCACACAAACGAGACTGAATAATAAGACTGAAAAGACCGTGCCGTTAAAATGAGCGGCACAATATTTTAATATAACGGTAGAGGAGGATGGTGAATCGCACAGCCCTAGCAAGCTGGAAATTGGGGGGGGGGGTGGTAGTTCCTAGTGTAGAGGTGGGAGCCAGAATGAAAAAAAAAGGGGTGCCAAAACGTACGAAGAGCAGGCAGGCCAGGCCTGCAGAGCCGTGTGCGGGGGACAGGGAGGGGAAGCCCGGCAGAGCCAGGCCAGCAGCGGCAGAGGCAGCCGACCAGGCCCTACAGCCCTAGCTGCGTCCAGTTTGCTTTGGAGGAACAAAAAATAAGTTAAATAAAAATAGGGGAGAGGGGGGAAAGGAGGAAAAAAAAAAAAAGGCGGCAAGCAGCAAAGCAAGCGCGGGGCCGGGATGGGCTGATCCTGCCTCCCCACCGGCAGCGGCAGCGGCCACGGACCCGTCTCGCTGCCGCTGGATCAGCCTGTGCGGGGCCGGGATGAGAGAGGCGGCGGCGCCGCTTTGAAAAAAAAAAACAAAGCAAAACAAAACGAAACAAAACAACCCCCCGCCTCCCCCCAGCTCCGCGTGGCCGGGACCCGCCACCCGCGGGGCCGCTCTCGGGAGGGGAGCGGAGCGGAGTGGGGCGGCCCCTTCGGGAGAGAGGCAGCGACGGGCCCCGCGGCGGCGCCCCCCCGCAGCCC
>NW_017729031.1:101013819-101023310 GCF_001723915.1 Gavialis gangeticus
CTGGCGCCGGGTCCCCGCCGGCGGCGCCCCCCCCTCGGCCGGGCTCGTCCTCCCCTTACCGGCTCCGCGCGGCTCCGTCACTGCTTTCGTTCGCGCCTCGGATCTCGCCGCAGTTTTATTCTCTCCCCCACGTAACACACCGCGTCAAACTACACCTCCGCCGCGTCACTCACACACACGGGCTCTCCCAGCCCGGCGACAGGCAGGCAGCGGCCGACTGAGGAGCGCCAGCCAGGGAGCAAGCGCCGAGCGCGCCGCGGCCCCGCGCGGAAACGCCCGAGCGCTGCCGGAAACGCCCGAGCGCTGCCGAAGGCGGAAACGCCCGAAGGCCTCACGAAGCGCTTGGGCCGGGCCGCGCCGCGCGCCAGGCGGAGGGGCCCGAAGGTGCACGGAGAAAGCCGAAACGCGGGCGCGGGAGTCTCCGAGTGCGCACGGAGATGACCGAAGTGCGGAGTTGTGGGGGCATCAAACGCCCCGCCCGGGCCTCGCCGCCCTTGGCTCTTGCACCCCAGCCAGCCCGCGTTCCCATTGCCGTTGGACTGCCCGGGGGTCTGCAAAAAAAATTGGGCTGCCCATCACCATGCCCTAATATAATTGGAGACCCTTCTCCCAGGTTACAGTGTTACAGGGGGGCTCTCATCTCTTATGTGGGGCTCAGCCCCTTCCCCCCAGTTCCCCAGTAATTCAACCCTGGTGCCAACTTCCCACGGCTCTGCTGCCTGGTTGGCTCTGAAGGCACGCACGGGGCTGCCCCCAGGCCCACCTGCGAGGAGCAGGCCCTGTCCCCTCACTCAGCATCTGCCCAATTGGGAAGCTGAGCTGGGCTGCCAGCAGCCCACATCTTGGGCCTGCTTCTCGTCATGTGTTTGGGGCTGCTGTAAGGCAGCCATGTTGCATTGGCAATGAGTAGGTGGTGCATGTGCACCCACCGAGATTGGCCGTGCCCCCACTGAGAGAAGCGTAGGTGATGCTTCCGGGTTTGCCGCTGGGCAACCTGCCTGCAGGCTGCTGCAGCAGGGGGAACAGTGGCCCAGCACAGCAGGCAGAGGCAGGTAGATAAGGTTTCTACTTGGGTGAGGAGATCAAGACTCCCACAGTGCAGAAGGGTGCGGAGTAGGGGCAGGGGCAGGGGCAAATCATTTGTCCCTGCCCCTACCCCTGCCCTACTCTGTGGTGCACTGTGGGGATTGATTCACGGAGAATGGGGCCCCAGCTGGGCTGGGTCACGACGCAAATGGAGCCTGGCGACTCCTGCCGCTGTGCGCACTGCAGGGGAGCTGGGGGTGCGGCGGCATGTTCCCCCAACCCCTTGGCCCCAGTGCACTGCAGCCCTGGATGAGCCGCAGGGCTCTGATTGCCCCATGACCCAGCCTGGTCACGGCCCCGTTCATGGTGAATGGAGCTTGGCTAGGCTGGGTCGTGGGCCAAACGGAACCCAGTGGTCCCTGCAGAGTTGTGGTGCTGGGGAGCCAAGGGGGGCATATGCCCCCATCCAATCTTTGCATGGGGCAAGGACAGGCTGCAGCTGCAAGGCAATTTGGGCTCTGCTTGCTCCGCACCTTGCTGTAGCCTTTGAAAGCAGCATGGCACAGTGCCATGTGCCTTGCTGCCTGGCTTGGCCTGGCCAGTCGAGGGACATGCATGGTGGCGCGTTGCTTTCAAAGGCTGCAGCAAGGCACAGAGCAGGCAGAGCCCAGCTCACTTCGCAGCTGCAGCCTGCCCTTGCCCCGCGCAATGATTGGAGGGGGAGGGGGGCCTTGCCTCCCCAGCACCATGACTCTGCAGGATCCATCAGGCACTTTCCAGAGATGACTTAGACAGGGTGGGGCAGGAGTTCCAGGGGCTCCATCTCCTCCGGCATGGTGCCACAGCCAGCCAAACCGGTTCTGGTGCAGGAAGACAGCCAGGGCCAGTGCAGGGCTGGGGGACAGTGGATGCCGGCACCGGGTAATGACCCCTGATGTGGGGGAAGGGGCAGTTGCATGGGTGCAGTGGACCCCGGCCCCGAGCCCAATCCCTGCCCAGTGCCAGCCCCAGCCTCACTCCCTTCCTCCCATGACCCCTTCCCCCACAGACTTTTGTGCGGCAGGTAATTACAAGGAAAGCTAACCGTTGCTTTGTGGGCATAAGGCCCATGTTCCCAAAATGCATCAAATAGGCCTATTTCACAGTCCTATAGGCATAGGCAACTGGTGCCTCCTGAGTCTGGGTGGGTCACCTACAGAAGCCAGCAGCGGTGGCAGTGGCAGCATCGACAAGGCTGGTGAGCACCTACAGATACGGTTGGTGGTGGCGGGGACAGCCCTGTCAGGGGGGGCATATGCCCCCCCGTACTTCCCCTACCAGTTGCCTAGGCCTATAGATTGTTTTTAATTCATTCCAATGAAGTTATATTCATTTTTGCTTCAATCTTAAAATGAATAATACAGCCCTAGGCCCCTAGCATATTAGTAAAGCTTCAGGTTTATTTTTAACTGGAGAAAAATGTGTTATTTTATATGTGAGGACGCACCTTGCCAACTGCACTCCCCTTTTGAAAAGTCTAGATCTGCCCATGGGCTGTGTAGATCTGTCATCTCAGGGGTATAGCAGGTCAGTCCCATGCCCTGGGCAACTGTGCGGCCTCTGGGGTAGCTGCAACAGTGCTGAACACAGTGGCGAGATCAGCCACCATTGCAGTCATAGTTTTTTTTGTTCCGCCTCCCTCCCCAAATTAAGGCAGCCCTTGTGGCATCTGTCTTGGTCACCTCCCCTTAAGTACACTACTATGTTCTCTAATTTCTCATTTTGTTCTTGTTCCCCAAGGATTTGTTATTGGACCCAGGCTCCTTCATTTGCTTTTACATTCCTGATAACTTACGTACTCTCATTTTCTGTTTCTATGCTGCTGTCTCTCTTCCTCTTTGGATATCCCTCCCTTTGTACAGCCTTATGTATCTCCTAAAATTCCTCCTGGATATCCTTTTGCTTTCTCAAACTAAATCAGGCAGAAAGCACATACTTGAGTGCATTTAAATGAGGCGCTGACTGCACAGTAGCAGAATAATCTGCGCAGTAGCGTGTCTCAGCACCAACAGTCCTAAAAAGCTACTGAGCAGTATTATTAGGGTACTGCACAGCAGTGTCACTTAAAAGGTGTTCACTGGTGCTTCTGTACAATAACTCCAGTTTCTACACATTCATTTAGTACTTGATTATACAAGTACTAAATAAATGTGCAGTAACTACTGCACAGTAGCATCTCATGTAGACATGCCCTTAGTTTACCAAATCATCTCTGCATCCCAATTTTTTTATTGCTACTGGGTGCATCTACACAAGATGCCAGAAGTACAGTAGACTAAAGCCATGTAAAAGCCATGCTAACGCACTAAAGTGCAGTAGAATTAGTCTACTGAGCGTTAGTATCACCCAAAAGACATGAGCCAATGCTAATGTGCAGTAGTGCCAATTATGGTACATTAAGTTAGTACCTTTTATTACAGGTACTAAACTTAATGTGCCATAATTACAGCACATTAATGCATATGTAAATGTGCCCACTGAAAATTACTTTATATCTTTAAGAATCAACAATAAATGCAAAATCTGTCAGTAGATCTCTGCTGCCACAACAATCAACACTCTCCACTACAAAACCATCAGAATCCATGGATCAGACATATGCTTATCCCAAAATGTGGAATACCTCATCCACTGCCCTCATGGAAACTATATGGGTGAAACGAGACAAAAACTGTGCAGCAAAATTAATAACCACCAAGAAAAGATAAAGGACAGAGACATTAGAACTCAGGTAGTAAGACAACATTTTTCATAGGAAAATCACTCTCCTTCTGACCTTGTAGTTCTAGTGCTCAAGGTAATTCCCCCCAAAATGTTTACAAGGTGAGTGTGTGAACAGAAATTCATCAGCCTATTGGACACTAACCACCAGGGATTTAACACAGGCAAAGACTTAATGGCCCATTATAATCGTCCTGATACCCCTAACCCCTGCACTTCACAGGTGATAATGACCCTATTTAACAAGATTTTGTTCCATCTGATATTTAGCTCAGTCGTGTCTGCTTCTGTCTCAGTCCTGCAGAAGGGTGATGTGATACTTGAATGCTTGTTTATGGCTCATGCTCTTCAGTGTTACTAGAAGGGGATGAGTGGGGCACCAGCCAGTGTATCTGGGGGACAAGTGGGGTGAACAGAATGCTACTCCTCCTACGGTCCCTGGAGAGTCTTTGTCATAGCAGGTACAACCCTGTACTGAGTAGCATAGCTGAGATGGCAGGGAGTGAATGGGGCATCAGGTATGGCTCCCAGGGCTTGTGTGCTATAGAGCTACTGACACTGGAGCTGGTGCTGCTACAGTGGCAGCGGCAGCAGCTGCCTTCAGTGTACAAAGAGCCCGAGAATCACTCTAATTAAAATGCCTCCCCACCCCCACCCCCACCCTGAGCACGTGTATAGGCATCCTAAGGTGCCACCTTGCCCTGTCTTCTGTCTGATTTCACACTAACAAAGTTAACTACCTTCATTCTTGGTGAGAGGTTGCGTATAACAGCAGTTACCCGTGTGAATTTCTGGCCAGAATATTTTGACTTTGGACGTTTTATCAACAATTTGAAATTTACAGCAGAATCAGAAAGACTTTTCACAATACTTCATTTAAGTGATGCAATCAAACCCTTATTTTTCCATCCAAAAATAATTTCAATAAAAAACATTTTAGCAGCTGTAATGTTGGTCTAGTCTGCAGTCTCTCTGTAGTGTTCCGATGACTATATAAGATGCAGGGTACCTAAGGATTAGATCCACAATTCTTTTTTATTTAGCTTTCTTGGTAGTTTCCTTCAGTTAAGAGAGTATTGTAGGGAATAGAATTGCAGATTTGCACCACAATTTAGGCCAAGGCTTTATCTCAATACTTTCATGGCCCTATTTCAACAATAGGTGAAAGCCCTCTCTTGCCCCTTCTTACTGATGGGCAACTGAGGCACAGAGAATGGAACCTAGGTCTTCCAAGTGCTCAGGTATCACCCTTAGAAATGAATCATCTTTCCTTTCACTACCAAGAACCAAGGTGATGTTTTTATGGCAATGTTTTGCAAAGCAGAAGGACTGCTACATCTTGTACTGGGGCCTTTTCACTGCATATTCCTATAGAAACAAGATGAAGCGCCTAACCCTGCATTTCATAAAAATATGGATCAACATGGCCAAAGCTGTTTCCAGCAAGATATGAAAAAGATTTGGTCAGTCTCATTTGGAAGTCAAAGTTATTTAGTTATGGCTATTTAGTTATCTAATAAAATACGCAATATAAAAGGATCCCAAGGCTGCAGACCAGCTTACTCAGAGAGATGACCTTGATACCGGGAAATGTTAAAAGGCAGGCTCCTCGAAATACTATACTCTGCCTACCAACCTTGCTTCATTTTTGTCCACATTCAGTTTTAGCCAGTCCCTTTTCATCCCAGAGCCAATTTTGTCAGAGCCTGGAGAAAGGCAGAGGAGATGCTGCTATGCATCATTGGGGCAGAGAAGACATATAGCTGGACATTAGCTGTGTAGTAGTGGCACTATATGCCATGTCATTTCACCACTTTTTTTGATAGCCCCATGTGACTGAAGCTGAAGACTTTGGAAGCAGAGCAATAGTTTTCCTTAGTGATCATCTGACTGCAGTTTATGAAGGGTACCCGAGCCATTTCAAGGCATTTCTACTCATCATTCATCTGCCAGGAAGTTCAAGGTATTTTGAAATTAATAGTGTGGTAGGTATCTGGCAATCACATGCCTCACAGTTTTTGCTGCTTCCTTGTAAGGGCTAGGAAGGATTCCCTGACACCCCTCCACCTTGAATGTTACTGACTTTTGGGGTGGGGTTAGGAGAGGTTGCCTTTCTCTGAAGCATTGTCCACAGCTAAGACTGAGGAGGTGGGGGGTTGACTGGGCTTTGCTGATGCTCTTGCTGGTACTTTACTTCAGTGAGGTTTAAATATCAAAAGTTTGGGAAACTGTTGTAGGATGTTCTTGGTATTTCTGATTTAATTCTTTATAACTATGTGAGGGTTTGAAGTGGTGAATTTTTTGGAATTCTTGGGTACATGGTTGCCTGCAAACACAGGGAGCTGAACTCAGTAACCAGAGAGGCTCTTTCTAGTTCTGTGTTCCTATATGCTGTGGAGCAGTCCATCAGGATATATGAGATATAGACTCCTTGTCTATGGACAGGATGAGATTGTCTGTTGGGGAAAAAAGTCTCCTTATAACATTGCCTAGTCCAAAACCTCTCTTACAATCTAAGCAATAGCTCTAAAAAATAACTAAATGAACTAGATTATACAACACAATGAAAATCTTACTGGAATATTACAGATGTGTAATCTATATTAATGCTGTGCGAAGCTTTGGTAGCTGATTTGATTCGGAGGAGATTCAGCCTGATTCAACGGCCGAATCTCCAAATCCGAATCAAATCGGGAGACCAATTAAAAGCTCCAAATTGAATTGGAATACTCTAAATTGATTCAGAAAAGATTCAGCCTGATTTGGAGATTTGGCCATAGATTAAACAGGCAGCAGTCCTCAAGGACAGTGGACACAGCTGCCTCCAGCTAGTAAGTCTGTTATGGTAGGCAGAGTGGGGAGGAAAGAGGCATGGGGGGGCAGATCAACGTCTCCACAGAAAGGGAGGGATTGGGGCTGGGGCTGGGACAAGCTGCCCAGCTGCGGCAGCAGGGTGCAGGCAGAGTCATCCCTAGGGGTGTGCGGAGCCCAGGAGCGGGGGTGGTGAGCAACCGGAGCCACCAGAGTGAGGGGTGGGGAGTGGCGAGTGACTGGAGGAGTGGCCAGAGCCAGTGGAACGGGGGTGGGTGGCGAGCAGTTCTTGGCAGCAGCAGCGCATAGCAGCTGTGTTGGGTCTTGTACAGGACCGCATGAACATCACTGGGGTAGGGGGGCACAGTGACTGCCTGCAAGTGATGGCGGCAGTGTTGGTGGCAGGTACATGGTGACAGTGAGCGGGGAGCTTTTGCAGGCGGCCGCAGTGGTGTCAGAAGTGGGTTGGGTGGGTGGTTAGTGCCAACCAGTAATCAGTGACTGCCCGCAGACGTTGCCGGCGGCATTGGTGGCAAGGGAGGGGGTGGTCAGCAGCAACCACCTGCAGGCACCGCTGGCAGCGGTGGCAGTGGCCAATCTCAGGGGGTGCACCGCCAATCTCAGGGGATGCATGTGCACCTGCATGCACCCCTACACTTCACCAATGTGGGATTGTACACCCCCACCTCTGCCAGCTCCAGCCGCTCCTCTGGTCGCTTGCCACCCCCACCCCTTGGGTCCCACACACCTCTAGGGTTGGCTCTGCCCACACCTTCCACCCCAGAGGCAGCCAGCTGTGTCCAGCATGTTAAGAACTGCTGCCTGTTTAGTCAATGGACAAATCTCTGAAGCAGCTAATCTTTGGATCTGATTTGGCTGAATTGAATGGGGACAGTGATTTGAATCACTGAATCGAATCACTGTCCCTCTGCATCACCCAAACCTGAATCCAAAGTGAATACTTGCCGCTTCTCACAGGCCTAATTTATATATGTTTTAAAGAAACTACTTAACCTATGTTTATTTGTGTAATGAAACCACCAGATGGCACTATATACCAAGGTTTAAAAGTTTGATCTTGCAACTTAAATTTAAGTAGATTGGAATACCCCTATTTCTAATCTACTGCAGGTAGTTACAACAAAATACCACTTTGCTGCAATGACTATCCCAGATTAATACTAAAGTACTGCACCACAAACTGATAGTGAATATTTTAACTTAGTTTTGACTTTACCAAATCCACTGCAAAGTTAGACTGTGAGCCTATGACAAAGTTGCACCAATTTTTCTTTAAAGTAACTTGAATAATTTAAAACACTGTGTGAATATTCTTATTGCAGGTTTAATTTCGTTAAATAATTTAGGACACATTTTAAGATAAAATGAAATAACCTACTATGAAACCAAAACAAGAGTGTTTCCACTAGCTTAAAAAACAATTTAAATTAAATTGGTAAATCTTTATTGTTTAGATAAGGCCTAAAATTAGGGGTGTACTGGTAAAGATTTTTTTGGCCGATACTGATGGCTGATTTTTAACCAGCCATATCAGCCAATACCAATCCAATTGCCAATATACTGCCTGGCAGCTTGCAGAGCAGCATCCTGCTGGTAAGTCTGTGGGGGGAAAGGGATGTGGGGGAAGGAAGGGGAATGGGGGGGCAGATCAAGGCCCCCACGGTGAGGGAGGGAGTGGGGCTGGGGCTGGAGTAGGGGCAGGGTCCCTTATTATTAACGAACAAGTTAGTTAAAAGCCTAAAAGACTGAGAGAGAATGTATAAAATCCTAAGCTATTTTAGGTAGAGGTGCACTGATATATTGTAAAGTCTCCTTATAACATTGCTCAGTCCGAAACCTGTCTTATAGTCTAAGCACTAGCTCTAAAAAATAACTAAATGAACCAGACAATACAACACAGTGAAAATCTTACTGGTTAATTTGGGAATATTACAGATGTGTACAGTTGCCATATTGTATTGGCACCGATAAAAGGAAAATTGACATTATCAGCAATCGGCTTTTTTTTTTGGCACATGCGGCCAATAATGTCGCCAATAAATGCCACATGCATTTGTGCAGCCAAACCATGCACGTGACCAGGAATGCAGCCCAGCAACTTGGAGACCAGCGTCTGGCCAGTAAGTCTGTGGGGGGAAGGGGCATGGAGGGAGGGGCAGATCAAAGCCCCCACAGTGAGGGAGGGAGTGGGGCTAGAATAAGAACAGGGGCAGGCACTGCCCAGCCAGGGCAAAGCGGGATGCAGGATGGAGCCATGGGTGGCTTGTTTGGGGAGTGTGGGGGGTGGGGAGGGGCAGCTCCCACTGCTGAGTGCTTCCTTGGAAGACATGTGGGGCGTGTGCCCCTCAGATTTGTGTCCAGAGCAAGGGTGGGCTACCCACTGTGGGCTCAAGGCCAGGGGTTGTGCTGGCCTCTTCCTGGTGGGAGGTCTGGGCCAGGGCTGTGCTCAGGATGGGTGGCAGAGGCACTGGGATGGGGGGCTGTGGGGTGGGCTATAGCCACCCAAAATTCCCCATAGTCCCCCCCATAACCCCCCTGTCAACCCCACCACTGCCTACTCCATTCCCCCTCCCCCCAAGCACAGCCCTAGCCCAACTCGCCTGCCAGGAAAGGGCCAGCCCAGTTCCTGGCCCCACACGCAGAGTGGGCAGCCCACCCTTGCCCCATTAACAGGTCCAGGGGCACATGTCTTCCATGCCTCCTCCAGGGGTATGTGCAGTGGCAGGAACTGCCCTCCCACCCCCACACTCTGGGTGAGCCACCCACAGCTCTGCTCTGCACCCCACCCTGGCTGGGCAGCACCTGCTCCTGGCCCTGCCCTAGCCCTAGTTCCACTCCGTCTCACCATGTGGGCCTCAATCTGCCCCCCCCCC
>NW_017729031.1:101023805-101033752 GCF_001723915.1 Gavialis gangeticus
CCCCTTCACCCCCATAGACTTACTGGCCAGACGCTGCTCTCCAAGCTTCCGGGCTGCACTCCTGACTGCATGCATGCTGCAGCTGCACACATGCACATGGCATTTATTGGTGGCATTATTGGCCACAACAGCCCAAAAAAGCTGATTGCCGATCATGTCAATTTTCCTTGTATCAGTGCCAATATGCTATGGACCGATATATCAGTGCACCTCTACCTAAAATGGCTTAGGCTTTTATACATTCTCTCTCCCTCTCAGTCAGTCTTTTAGGCTTTTAAGTAAATTATTCCCTACATCAGTTTGAAGTTTGCAAAGTAAAATAGTCTAAGAGCTCTTTAAGTTCATTCCAAGCCAACATATCTAAGGCAGGGATAAGAACAGAAAGCACAACCTGGTATAGGTGAGATCTATCTCAGTCTCCTGGATTTGTATCTCCAACATGTGTGACCTATTCAACCTAGGAATACATGGGTAGTTAAAATCCCTTCCTAAGATAATTTCTTCTTTTAAGGGATATCAGAATTCTAATGTTTTTTATTAAAAATACCTTTTAGACTCTAGTTAGGAGCATAATTTAATCCAATAACTTTTGCCACTTAAATCTCTTTTGAGGGTAAAGATCTAGCATTAGTATCTCCAACATGGTTTATTAGTTGAAATCAAATGTGCAAAGAAGAAAAATACTTGCATAGCTTTTTAAATGCTGGCAGAGGCACAATAGACTTGGTTTAAGGCCACTTTCCTCTCTCCTTTTAAATCTGTTGCCTGCCCTCTATAGACACAAATGTGGGAGAAGCTTTTTGTTTGGTCTGCATTGACTTTGCATTTGTAAGCACATTACTTAGTCCTCTAATATTTACTAGGTACACTTAATAAATATTAGGTAAGTATTAGGGTCTTTTAAATATTGCATTTATAATTTAAGGGAATTACATACATTTGCTGTATTCTTTTCAACATTTTTGTAAAGAAGTGCATTTCCATAAATATCCCTGATCATTTTTATTTTAGCTTTATGTTTAGCCTCTATTAAAATGTCTTTGGCCTTTCCCATTACAGCAATATATATTGTGGCATAACAAAGAGTTATTCATAATCAGAACTAATTTACCCATTTGCAACTTTCTTTGAGAATTGATGCATTTTGGTCTTTCCCTTTCTCTTCCCTCTCCCCCTTCCACTCTCTCCCTTCCTCCCTTCCATTTTTGCCAGTTTGCATCACTTTACCAGTTTTGTCATATAGCAATTTCAGTCTTCAACAAGGGTGCCTGTAGATGTGCTGTGGGGCTGCTCCAACAGGCTGTAATTACAGTGTGTCAGTGCAGACTCAATTAATTGAGTTTGATAATTACCACACTCCAGCTACCCTCTGCATCTCATGTGTTAGTGTCCCCATACATCAAAATGGTGGTGGGGGCACTTGAACTAAAGCTCATTCAATGAGCTTTAGATCAAGTGCCCCCACCACCATTTTGAAGCACAGGGACACTAATATGCAAGACACTGCAGCACTTTAATTTAAATGTCCCCCTCTCCCACCTCCAGAGCTCCAAATGTGTCCCAAATGACAAGATTGTACAAGTCTTCCACCCTCACACTTTTCCCATAACACCTGCCTTCTTTTGTGACAGGTCTAAGGAGTCATAAAAATAACCAAACTCTTAACTGAGTCTTGTAGATTTCTAGAATCTTAAAGTATCTATCCAAAACCTTTCCAGCCAGTTTATGAACCCTATTACTTAGCCTATGTGATGATCAGACTACAGTTTAGAGATTAGAATATTGGAATATGTTGCATATGGGTCTCTCAGATTACTGTAGAAAGGAGCCACAGAGTTAAGAGACACTTCTCATACATTTTGAAAGTTCTGTCCCAAAAGGCTTGCTAAGATTCTAGTATCCACCTGGTGCTTTCCCACTAGGCCCTTTTTAGTCCTGATTTCACTCATGTCTCTCAGGCTGACCCATCCTCATCAGCTTTGTTATGAAGTCCTTTGGCTCACTGCTGAGATCCTGATTGTGACCTTGGTTACAAGGTCTCCTAACTCCTCATCCTAAGGGTGAGGACCACCTCTGCAATGGAATTGAACTTGAACTTGCCCTCTGCATAAACCTTAGTATAACTGTGGGAACATTTCATACAGGCTTTAGTGAGATTATATGCCAGCCATTTTGCTGTCTCTCCTTCCCCTAATCCTTGCATCTTGGGTTAAAGGCAGAAAAGGACCCATTTGCCACTGCTGCTGCTTCTTCCCACTGCAGCACAGGGAACACCAACACCCACCTTCTTCTTCCCCCCTTTTCCGTAGCACAGCATGAGGGAAGACTCTGCTGCCAAATGCTGCTGATGTCCCCCATCCACAGGCCAGATCTGATGGCTCCATGAATCAGATCCAGATCAGGAGCCATAGGACACTGGCCTCTGTTTATCAGATTTGAGCAAAACTTTTGAAAATAGCCAGAAATGGACTTTTGGAATGTTTAAGATGCAAAGGCACCTTTGATCAAGAATAAATAGATGTTTCCCAAAAGTCAACACCCTGATTTTCATTGCAATTTCAGGGAACCTTGTCTACTTGTAAAAGTGAGAAAAATGAAATGCCAATTGTTTGAAATGTCAAAAATACATAAGAGCGGACCTGGGGAAATAGATTAGACTTCTCATCACTTTCTCTGTTTCTCCTTTTTAAAAGTAAAGGCTCATTTTACTTGATGATGACTGAAACTCAGAAAGATTCATTACTTTTTCTTCATGATTAGGCTTATTAAGCTTTCCAGACAAGTTAATTAGCTTTATAGAATTTAAGTCAGTTTTCCTGGGCAGCTGGCTCCTTGTATGTAGTACTTATGGTTGATTGTTCACTGCCCAAGGCACGTGCAGGTTAATGGAAGAGAATTGATCAAGAAAGGTAGCTTCCAGATTTTGAAGATCAGCTGTGCATAAGTAATATCCCAGACTTGATTGTTTGCCCCTCACCCTTAGCACTAATAGTGTAAAATAAATATTATTGCTAAAACCATATACATTTTCAGATCTTCCCTTTAGACATCTGAAATGAAATTAAGGCACTCTGGAAAAAATAAATGCAAAGGTATTTTCTACATGGCATTTTGCCCTCAGGACATGCACCAGAAAAAAGAAATCTCTAATTACCAAGATGTAAAGGGAAAAATCTAGAGACCCATGCAGCAGAAGCAGGGTGATACTACAAAGTGGGGCCAGGACTTGTGGAGCTTGGGCAATTGGTCCACTGAATGGAAAAATTACTTGGCACAGGAATGAGTTTTCTGGCTTTTCAGCTACGCAAATTAATTACCATGCTTCCAAGACAAGACAATGACAATGCATTGGAGGGGGGATGTGCCCCCCAGATTTCTGTGCCAAAGGCGGGGCATGGGGTTGCAGCCTGGCTGAACCCAACGCCTGGTAGCAGTGGCAGCAGGGCAGGATTGTGCACTAGGGCTGTGTGAAGCAGAAAGTATTTGCTTCGGATTCAGCAATACTGAGGGACAGTGATTCGATTCAGTGATTCGAATCATTTTCCCAATTCGATTCAGCCAAATCTGAATCTGAAGATATTTGGTGCCAAATCTTATTCAGCCATAGACTATACAGGCAGGCAGTGCCAGCGGGAACAGCTGGGTGAGCAGCTGGACAAGCCCCAGCTTGAGCTGGCAGCTCTGGGAGAAGCCACGACTTGTGCGGCTGCTCCCCCAGCTGTCCCCCCAACCAGGGCAAGGCAGGCAGTGCTGGCAGCTCTGGGAGAAGCCATGGGGGTTGGGGGGAATGACTGGAAGCTGGGGGAATGAACAGGGGCTTCCCCCAGCTCCTGGTTCAATTCCCCAGTTCCTGGTTTGATTCCCCAGTTCCCAGTTCGATCCCCCAGCTCCCTGATCATTCGCCCCAGCCTCCATGGCTTCTCCCAGTGCTGCCAGCACTTCTTGCCTCGCCCCAGCAGGGGAGCAGCCAGATGAGTCATGGTTTCTCCTGGGGTTGCCGGCTCAAGCCAGGGCTCATCTGGCTTCTCTCCTAGCTGCTCCCACCAGCACTGCCTAGTGCTTGTCTGTACTGTGTATGGCCAAATCTCCAAATCACTCTGAATCAATTTGGAGGCTTCTGATTCGATTCAGAGAGATTAATTGGTCTCCTGATTCGATTTGGAGATTCAGCCACCAAATTGGGCCAAATCTCCTCCAAATCGCATTGGCTACTGAAGCTTTGCACAGCCCTATTGTGCACCCCCACTGTGGTGGCAGCAGAGGTACCAAGTATGTGGGGGCCCAAGGACCCTGGCCCCAATCAGGAAGAGGGCTGTCACCTGAAATGCACAAAAGTTTCCACAGGTCTATCATCTTAGGCCCTCTCCCTAGCAAAAATAAAAGTTGGCACTTATGGGTAGTGGTGCCCCACTGGGCAGCACTTATGCATCAGCTATGCGAAAAGGGACAGGAAGAAGGCTGTAGGTGTGTGAGCCACTGTAGCCTTGAGGCTGCTTCTGAGGAGGCCTGGAAGGAAAGGCAGAATTCCTTCCTATGTACAATTAAGTTTTTGGGAACATTAGAGAGGGAGAGTTGACTCCAAACCCATAGAGGCCTAACCTCCCAAGTGCCTGCTTTTTGCAGCAATCAGGAACAAATCAAGACCCCTCAGGGGACTATAATGAAAATCCAATGTATTCTGTGATTCTGTAACCATAACACTTTGAATCCACACTTTGCTGCAGAATTTTTCTTCCTTATTGTCCTAGCCCTTAAGATTCCAAAACCTTCTGGATGTGAGATGGGTACATTACTGTATTCAGAATTTGCAAAAGGTCTGTACAAATAGCCAAGGCCACTCAATAAATTTTATATGTCTAGGCCTAAAATATAATAATTCAAATGACAATATTGTCAACAATCTTTCAGCCAATTGTTTTAGTGGAAATATTCATCTGGTCTGCTTATCCCACAACCCCAATTAGTTTCTGCCCTTTCTCGGCTACCAAATAACCTGCACCAGCCCCTCAACATCACCTTCCCCAGTACAGTCTGCCACCCCTAAAATATGTCTACATCAGCGGCTCCCAAGCTCTGACAGATTGCACACTACCAATTTAAAACAATACAACCTTAAGTATCACCAGCAAATTTTTGTTATATAAAGTCATTATAATAAATCTTTTAAAATGTACCACTGACAGGTTGTCTGCGTACCACTGGTGCTACGTGTACTACAGATTGGGAACTGCTCATCTACATTATAGAATCACTGGATGTGAGATAGAGCATCCTCTGGTCATTCCACAGTATAGTGTTTGAAAATAACCAGCATGGTCAGGGGTAACAGTATTGAGCAATGGCTGTTGCACAAACTGTTAGATGCTTAAAAGGGAAAAGTGTCTAGCTTTTGCAATGAATGTTGAACAACTAATTGGGACATCTAATTGGGGGGAAATGGATGGACTGCCATGTTTGGTATCATTGTGAAAAATATAGCAATTTTGTTGCATTAACAGAATTTTGAGTCAAATAAAGTTACTTTCTATGGAGAAAAATACATTATAAAGGTGCATTTCTATAAGACAGTGCCTCAGGTTCATCTTCCATTTTGTTTCTGACTCGGAAAAGGTGGAGATTTAATTTAAGTTTTTTACTATCAGGAAAAGCATTTTGTCATCTCATTTTCTTCTTGATTCAGGAAGAACTGCTTGCTCATCTAGATGAGAACAAAACCCACAGAATTAGTATCTCCCACAGAGAGTAAGATTCACTGAACTTCCCAGGGCACTTTATTACTTAAATAGATCGAAATACACAGCAATCTTGAAACAAAGTAACCAAAAATAGAAATGGTTTTTCAACATCTTCCACTTATAGTTAATGAAGTGCAGTTCATGTCTGCCCTAACTGTACTTGGACAATTATTGTTGCTAAAAGTAATAAATCTCTCCAACCAAATGTAGGCTTTACAAGAAAGCAAACTGCATGCTCGATTAGTCAGAGGAAATTGGTCATTTTGCTTAACCCTTGCAATTTGAAATATGGATCTTGCTACAGCAAAAACCTGCTAAAGTTATCTTTCTTTCTTCTCCACAGAGCAAATTGGGGAAACCCTTTTACCTGAGTAAAGCCAAAATAGACAGGTTATGCAGGGACTGGTGAGGGAGAAAACAGTCAATCTTCTAAGCCTCCAGGCCCTGTGCTTTTCAACCAATGTGCTGAACAGATAAGATAACCAGATAAGCACAGGCTCACAGGTGTCCCTGCCTAGCTAATTCACCCCTACTGTGTAGCACCTCTGCAAGGATGTAAGTACTGCAATATATAAATTAATTTCTGAAATTGGGTGCCACTCAATTAACAAAAGTTTGGGAGGGTGCCTCAAGACAAATGAGAGGTGCCTCAAGTACAAAAAGGTTAAGAACTACTGCTCTAGCCCATGCAGCTTGTGGGCCAGAGTGACTTTAAGCCATTATGCATGGAAGTTTGTTCATAAGTAACAATCAACTGTATGCCATATTAACTCACCACATAAGCCTTTAGTGCTGCATAGGCTATCATGGTGCTACATCCCATGATATCCAGGAGGTACAGAAGCCACGCTTGCATCCATGCTTACTTGGGCCAATGAAGACTGAGTTGCATGTTGTAATGCATGGAAAAAATCCAGGATTTTCCTTCTACTTCACTATATTAGAGTTCAGTAGAAGCAGATTCTAACGTAAATCTAAAAATGAATGCATTTTAGGCAAACTGTGTGTACATGAGTGTGTCTTATGAATAGTTCCTGTTAATTTGTATGAAACACTTTCATCTTTGGTAATTGTGTGGCAATGAGTTGCACTGAAAAAGTGAGAAGTCTGTGCATGCTTCATAACTTTTGGGATAGTATGCTTAAGGCACATCAGTTCGTATAGTCAGCAATATACAAGAGAGTCAGCCAAGTCCCCATTTACAGTGTGCAAGTACCCATTTACAGTTGGATTGAGTGGAAGCAACCTTTACCCAAATCCACAACAAGACAAACTCATGTCCTCAGAGCTAGAGCAAGAAACTATAAACTCCCAGCCGGGAGTTCCTCAGAATTTCTTAGTTTGTAGTAAGTTCAGTTACACCGCCAACTGAAGAAAAACCCTTGTCTGAGTTTTGAAATTGAATGTTATCCTTCCAGACATGCAGGGGATTTTCCAGGGCCATAAATTCAATATAATAGAAGCCTTAGTCTGTCTGCCTGTCCATAATGCTTTATTTGCACTCTGGTTGTCTTGGCAGCCAATCACAGTGCTGACTGAAACAACCAATCAGTGCTCTGCACAGACAGATACACATGGCGGAGCGCCACCATGACAGTTGGCAGGGCCTGAACAGCCTCCAGGTCCCGACAGCCGCCAGACCCCAACAAAAGGCACATGGGGCCAGAGACAGAGCAGCAACAGTGCAGGGTGGTGGGTGGTGGTGCTCCATCCCTGCCCGCACCCCCCACCATCATTCTTGATGGGCAATTGGCTAGTCTGTTTCAATAGCAACCTTAAGTTTGACCTCCAAATTTATAATCACAACTGTAGGAAAAGGGCACTGAAACTTTGAAATGTTTAAACCCATACAGATTCACTGTTTATAGAAGTTTGATCTCAGATACACATCCTCAGCTACCTTAAAAGAATATAAAGCTTTGTTTTGGTTTTACAAGAAAGGAAATAGTGAGTTTGATTAGTATAATATAGAGGTAACCTCAAACCAAGTAAACAAAACAATGATTCAGCAAATGGAAAACTTATTTAATCCAAAATCTGTCTACTTGAAGAATTCAGGGAGAAAAATATAATGTTCCAATAGACCAATTCAGCCCTTTCAGCATTACCAAGCTGCAGAATTAAAGTGTTTAATGTCCCTGCCATCACCAAGTATTTCCTATTAGGAAAATGTATAACAAAACATATTTATAACTGTTGTTACACAATAAAGATGAGGACTGGAAGAACTCTTCTCTCCAATAGTTTTGCTTATTTTAGTGATTTTGATGAAAATTGTTTCCTTCTTCTGTTCAAGACAATCTGGTTTACAGTTTAAATATTTTGTTAAAAAATCACAGATTTCGGCTTTTGAATTAAACAAAGCCTCTACAAATTAAAAACAGCATATAAGAACAATTGCTCTACATTTCTAAAGGTTGCTGCAATGAAGAGCCCTACTGGAAGAATTTTTTAAAGAGTTTTCTATTGGCAGAACCCTTTAAAATATCTCAAGTTGGTATTGCAAAATTTGAAGCTTTCAAAATGACTAGTCACTTCTGAAAATGTAGAGCTACTAATAGGTACAGTAACTTTATTATTTTTCAACAAACCACATGAACAATACTTTTCAGTATGTGTGGAACACATTCCTAACTGCTAGAAACTAATATCTTACTAGTAGTAGAAGGCAGGTGTGTTGTAATACTACATTAACATACTAAACATTCTTAAGAAGAATTTTTTCAGTTTTTTAACTCCCATTGAAGTAGCTGATTTGTAAATGTTTACAGTTCCTCATTCTTTAAATATCAGATGATGTGGGTCCACTTAATGGTCTCTATACCACAGTTTCCTTAAACTGCGTAAGATGAAGCATCAGTGACTTGCAAATAGTAAAAACATATTTTGCAATAAGTTTCAAATTGATTGTGGTTGGTGGAAATATTAATTATTTTTTATAAAAGTTAGAAATAAAAATAACCAGCACTTCCTTGGAAAATTTCAGTCAGGAAAATATTTTACTTGATCAATAAATTAATAAGTTGGTCAGAAAACAATTTTCCTTTCTTCTTTTCTCTATCTCTCTTTTAGTTCAGAATATATCACTATATATATACACACACCCAAACACTGATCAGTTCTATCCCAAAGTTATTTAGATGTAGCATATTATAATAAAAATTTGCAAAATTTTGAAAATTAAAATTATGAGGAAAAATATGCTGTAGTCATTTATGGGTTACAGTTGACTGCTACTATTCATAGTTCTATAGTTTTCACTTTCTACATGAAACTGAATGACTTTTCCCTTATGAAGGGTTACACAAATTGAAGTAATATCATGTATTCAATTCTAGTTTGTATTATTGCCTGCCAGGAGAGCCTTTAGTGTGACACTCATTTAGTATGATTCCCTTATCTCCTTTATCTACCCATTCTCCTGATGCCAGTGGCTGTGCAGAGAAAGCTAACAGCAATCAGTAGCATGATCACTCCAGTGCAGAGACAGATATTAAAAGGGTTAAGCTGGCCTGGAGTCTGAGGATATTAACCAACCTGAAACTTACAGAACTTCAGGAAAGGGCAACACCTTTCAGGATCTTTGAAATGGCTGAACTCATAGATTCAGCGAATACCACATTTTCTTCCATAAAACTAGGGTTCAAGTTACAGGGGAGCCTGGGGGTGCTGAGCCTCCCCATAAGAGACAAGAGCCCCCATGTAAGATTTGAATATCATAACCTGGGGGTCTCTGATTTTATTAGGGCATCGTGATGGGCAGACCAATTTTTTTGCAGACCCCCCTAAGAGTCAAAGTGTAATTCAAACCCTGCATAAAACACACACTTCCCCATCAAAATTGGGGAGCATGTATTAAGTGCAGAAGCTAGTTTTCTGACCAGCATAGAAGCACCCCAATTTGATTCAGTCTCCACAGTGCAGCAACAATTGCATTACTATTCAGACAGCTGAAGGAGTAAATTGACTTAATGGCTCATTGTTCTTCACTCTAGATGTGTTGACAATTGCCTCTCCTTTTTAATGGTCTTGATGTTCCACTAATCAAGCCAACTTTTCTTACTGCTGTATTGTTGTCTGATAGTTGCTCCTGATCCCTCTGCTATTTCACAGGTTTGGAGAATGTATAGCTTTTTTCAACATCATAGATCCACACATGAAGACCAGTCAGCAACAGTTAGGGTTTCAGCTTTAGTTAAGTAGGAAAGGGGT
>NW_017729031.1:101038752-101049853 GCF_001723915.1 Gavialis gangeticus
GACAGATGGACTAAGCCCTTAACTGTATTAGAATAATTACTTTGCATGTATGGCCAGTCTAAATTTACTGTGCTTTTAACCAGTTAATTATGTAATATATATCACAGGTAGCAGGGACCTTAGAAAAAGAGAGCATGGTAAAAAGGGAGAGGAGGAGTGGGGAGTCAGCTAAAGTTTTAGATTCTGTCCCTACTCTATGCAGCCACAACTCTGGAAAAATCTTTTTCTGCCTTTCAAAAACAAGGTGCATATTGCATTCCTGGATGTTTTGTATGTGAGAAAATATGTTTTATGGCTTTGATCCCAGGTAAATATATGCACACTATACTTGAAAGGTATTTGATGTCTTGTTTTAGTTTTCTGAAAAAGCAAGTAGTATATTTGACTGATATGTACAGTGTTAACTTCATACAACATCAACAGAAACAAGAGTTTGGCAACTAGAAACTGCATTCACATTCAAAATTTGTTAGTCTACATTAGAGACTGGGTGAAGAAAGATAATGGCCCAAGAAACCAGTTCAGTCCCTTTGACATTGCCAGCTGATAGAGTTAAAAGTATTTAAGCACTCTGTGTTTCCTACTAGAAAAACATACAGCAAAATATAATTTCACTTATAAGTGTAAAGTGAAGAGGTATAAACTAGTGTTATCTCTGACCCTAATTCCTTCCTTATCTTAATTTTTGTATCTTTGATGTTTTAAAGGTTATGGACCTGAATTAGAACTACAACTACGTTTCGGATTTCCTTGCCTACAAATAATAGTTAACTATCCCAGTTTGGAGGTGAATACCATTAGCTAGCTCCATGTTTGTAATGTCTGGGATCATCATAGTATCAGCTGCCCCAGTGATGGGTAACATCTGAGAACTTTGATATATTTGATTGTTTTCCAGTTTATATAAATCTAACAGGTATCTTCACACAGCTTCTCTCAGTGGCTCTCTGGTTTTAACAGCTCTAATGTAAAACAGTCCCACAACAAATATCTATACTCAGATATGATCAAAAGCTTGAACCTCAGGAGTATGGCCCTTCAAATTGCAGGGATATCTGAAACCGTTCCTATGTTTTTATGGATCAGATCCAAAACAACAGTGAGTCTCTTTATTTGTTAAGTTGTGTATGCTTTCTCACGATCTAAAACTAGGCACCACTTCATGGACACAGTGTGTCCTGTGAATAGGACTCCTGGGAGTCAGGATTCCTGGTTCAGTCAGTGTTTTGCCACTTGGGCAATCATTTCATAGATTTCATAGACATTAGAGCTGGAAGGGACCTCAGAAGATCATCAAGTCCAGCCCCCTGCCCAAAGGGCAGGAAGTCAGCTGGGGTTATAGGATCCCAGCAAGATAAGCATCAAATTTGCTCTTGAAGGTGTTCAATGTAGGTGCTTGAACCACCTCCGACAGCAGGCTGTTTCAGACCTTGGGGGCTCGGACAGTAAAGAAATTCTTCCTTACGTCCAACCTGAAATGGTCTTGTAGTAGTTTATGACTGTTCAACCTCATCATCCCTTGGGGCGCTCTGGTGAACAAACATTCCCCAAATACTGGTGGTCACCCCTGATAAACTTACAGGTGGCTATCAGATCACCCCTGAGCCTGAGCTTTTCCAGGCTGAAGAGCCCCATGGCTCTCAGCCTGTCATTGTAAGGTCTGTTTTCCTGACCTCTGATCATGTATGTGGCTCTTCTCTGGACTCTCTCAAGCTTCTCCACATCCTTTTTGAATTGTGGAGCCCAAAACTGGACGCAGTACTCCAGCTGCGGCCTCACCGAGGCCGAGTACAAGGGGAGAATGATGTCCCAGGATTTGCTTGAGAAGCATCTATGGATGCAAGCCAGCGTTTTGGTCGCTTTACTAGCCACAGCATCGCATTGCAGGCTCATGTTCATCTTGTGGTCAATGATGACCCCCAAGTCTCTTTCTTCCGTAGTGCTAATCCGTCTGTGCCAGTTTGTCATAGTTTTACTCGCCGTAGAGTCATAGAAAATGAAGGTTGGAAGGGACCTCAGAAGTCATCTAACTCAAAGCAGGACTAACCCCAACTATGTCATCTCAGCAAAAGCTCTGTCTACCTGGATCTTAAAAGCCTCTAAGGATGGAGATTCCTCCACCTCTCTGGGTAAATTGTTCCAGCACTTCACCACCCTCCTAGTGAGACACTTGTTCCTAATATCTAGCCTAAACTTCTCTTGCTGCAGCTTGAGACCATTGCTCCTTGTTCTGTCATCCACCATCCCTGAGAACAGTCTAGCTCCATCCTCTTTCAAACCCTGCTTCAGGTAGTCGAAGGCTGCTGTTAAATCCCCTCTCAGTCTCCTCTTCTCCAGACTAAATAAGCCCAGTTCCCTCAGCTGCTCCTCATAAATCATGTGCCCCAGCTTCATAGCCGTTTTTGGTGCCCTTCAGAGTAAAGTACTTTGAGAGTGACATATGAAAAGGCATTGTTTTTATTACACTGGTTATCATTAGGGATCTATTCAATTTGTGAATTCATGATTTTTGTGGAGACTGCAAAAAAAAGGGTGGTTTCTGCAATCACAGTGAAAACTACCATTCCCAGCAATTTTGTGTGGAGTCTCCAGGGAAAAAAAACCATACTAAAAATAAAATCCTAGCTCTCCAGTGAGAGCCAGTGGCTGCTGCAGCCCAGCCTTTCAGCTGACTAGCAGGGAAAACCGTCGGCACGAAGGGGAGCAGCAAAGATGGTGGCCACTCGCTCCTGGCTCTGCTGCTGATTGGCTGAGAGGGCTGCCTTTTGCATGGCCCTGCCCCTCTCTGCCAATCAGCAGCAGGCAAGGGGTGATGCCACATGAAGGGCACCCCTCTTGTCCAGTCAGCAATCAGGGGAGGGGCTGTCAGGGGCCCTCAGCAAATTACCAGTTTGGAGGCAGGGGGAGGTCACTGCAAAAAGTGTACAAAAATGGCACCAGGCACCAAAAGCAGCCTGCCATTTTTACTTTGCCGCCACATGCTTTAAATAGATCCCTAGTTATCATCAACATCTCTGCTTACCTTTATTCCTCATGCTAAATCTCATGAAAATAGCTTTGGTCTCTGGGGTTAAACTGTCTATCTTTTTGAAGTTGGATAAAGTTTGGAGATCCTCCTGTATTTTGACATAACACACATTCAGACTGGTGGAAGAAGCACTGGATAAAGAGAGATTTTAAAATGCACTCCTTAGGAGCTCCCTGACCATTCCCTCTCCCAAACTTCTATTGTTCAATCCCCTGCTACCTCACCTACCCATCTCTCCCTTTAAACTTCCTCCTCTTTTTCTCCCTGCAGCTCCTCCTCTTTTTCAGCATCTCTTTTCCACCTACACAAGACAGAAACAAAATAATATTGAGAGAGAAGAAAAATGAGAAAGTACTTCTGTCCATTTAATGGGACCACTAAAGTCATTTAGTACTTGCTTTAGCTTTAGCAGGTACTAAATAACTGCACAGTACCAGCTGTGCCATGGGGCACTCATGTAGATGCCCCCACTGTTATTAAAAAATATACCCAGTCTAAGTCGGAGAAAGAAAAAACGGTGCTACAGAATAATGCAACAAGAAGAAAGGAAATAAGGCTTACAGTGACTGAAAAAATATTAATTAAAAAACTGAAGTTTGTGTATGTGAAGCAGCATGTGGACTGCAACATACACAAAGATTAAAGTTTGATGTAAATGTGGCCAAGAGAGGCACCCTGGGCAGAGGGCTGTTGAGTGCCTGAGAAGTGGGGAAGGGGACACTGATGGTGGGAGTGTCATGCCCTGTGGGATCCTCCTGCCCCCACCAAATCCATACTGAGAGGTCCTGGAAGACTGGAAAGGGCCAATGTGGTGCTAGTCTTTAAGAAGGGGCAAAGGGGGGATCCAGGAAACTATAGGCTTGTCAGTTTGACCTTGATTCAGGATAAAATTTTGGAAAAGATTGTCAAGAAGACCATTTGTGAGAGACTTGCCAGAAGGCATGATGCTGAGAGAAAGTAGACAACATAGTTTCATTGTGCACAGGGCATGTCTGATTAACTTCATCTCCTTCTGTGATCAAGTAATGAACCACTTAGATGTGGGAGAAGCAGTTGATGGCATATACTTGGATTTTAAAAAGGCTTTTGATATGGTCTCCCATGATGCTCTTATAAAAAAACTGGGGGATTGTGGGCTGGCAGAGTCCATGGTCAGGACCCACCATAGTTGTGCTATTGGTGAATACATTTGGGACTGATCTTGGTTCCCTAGGGATACACAATTCACCCTATAAACATTCTTAATATAGGACTTTCAGAACTCTGGATGATCTTTCAGCCTTTGATACCCAAATAACAAGTAAGGTCCCTACTGCATACTATTTACCAGCTTAAAATTAAAAGAGTTAGTGTTCTTAAGAAAAGAAATAGTTTTGTATGGCAACGTGAGTGATAAAACTAACTGCAGGATCTTTTCTTTGAACTGTTTTCAGATGACAAGTGAGGATTAATTGGCTGATTTGTAGGTGTAGATCTATTTTGATGGATATGAAAAATTTTCCTCATCTTGTAGTTGTTAGTACTTCTTTATTTTGTCCTCGGGCCTTTAATTTACTTAACTCTGGATTCATCGCTGATGTTGACAACATAATTCTATGCAATTAATTACATTTGAAACTATCATGCTGGATTGACTTAAATCAATCATAATTAAAACAGACAAGCAGGAAGCCTTGATTTAAATAACTGACTTTAAACTTGTTTAGCATTTGAACTTGTTTACTGCCTCGAAGGTTGATTCTTGCTGATTGGTAAGCACTACTATATGTTGCTTTAAATAACATTTATTTTATATTTTGCACCTTTTGCTAACCAGGAGGTTAGCCAATGTGGATACTAATGCAGATTTATTTAAGAAATTATATAGCTTGACATACTTTTTTGTTATGTTAAAATAAACAGATTATTCCCTGTTTTCTGTTAGGCTTATGTCAAACTGTATGGAATGAAACTGGATTTCAAATAGCATTTTAAGTGTGTAGGATATATAAGGAAATAAATCTACCTATACACATTTTGTATTGAAAACTGATTTACAAAGCAAAGTAAGTCTTAGCTATTCAGAGGGAACTTAATTGTTTTCTTGTGACCATTCAATTTGGGGGAGTTTTTAGAACTAGAAGATCTCACCTCATCACATAGTTTTTTTCCTAGGTTAGGAGGAATAAAATATTTTTTTGCCTTTTCAGTTCTCAATCATTTTTTCAACCCTAAATTAATTGGACCAAGGGCATCAACATATGGCCTATGGGCTGGATCTGGTCTGTAGAGCTGTTTTATCTGGCCTACTGGGCTGCTGGCAGGCCACTGGAAGTTGGCCATGGCTGGTGGAGGGAGTGGCCTGCCACAGAATATGGGGTCCTTGAGCTCTGGTGGATATGGCAATCATCCCCAGTCACCCTCCAACTGCTTTGCCCATTGCTACTGCTTTGCCATGATTCTGCCATCTTGGCGGCTACCCTGCTGCTGCCTGCCCCTGCATGCCCAGGCAGAGAGAAAACCTAATATTCTCCTCAGAAGAACCTTGCCCTTTTATCTCAGCCTGGAAAAATTTAATATGTAAGAATTAGGAAGGAAGCCCTAAGTCTTAATAACAAAATATTTTACATCTTGAACAAAATTCCTAACTTGAACCATCTCGAATATGGTCTCTGTTTCAACTTTTGGAAGACCGTACCAATCCACACAAACATTCAAAATAACAGAATCAGAAATAACAAGTAGATCATCTAACTTACCAGACAACGATCCTTCTTCTTTTACATCTTTCCCCATGAGATATGCAGATACTGGATTAGCTGTAAGACTGGCATCTTCATATTGGTTCATCTAGTACATTCATCCTCTCTTTTCTATTAGCTCTACTTTCTTAGGATATTTTTGGTGTATCTTTCTCTTAGCAAGGTGGCTGTTCTTCCCTCAGGGCAATAAGGCACAACTTTATTTTAATGGTTGCTAGTTTTCCTTTGTGTGTGACATCAAAATACATATGATGAGGACTCTTACACTAACATATCATAAATAAATAGCTGGTCACTCAGAATCATTGGGAATGTTAGGTTCTTTCCAACCTTCCTCTTGTGCTAATGTGATTTTCAGTGCATTGGTGCCAAGCAACAGTTTCCAGGGCCTGATCTAAAAGCCAGAGAAGTCAACAGGTATTTTTCCATTGATTATAGTGAGCTATGGAGCAGCTACCTACAGCTTTTGGGTGGGAATTTCCCATTAAAATGGGAACTCTATCATTTTTCTGCAACTTAACAGGTTTTCAGTTGTCACCATATCCAACAGGTGTTTGTTGTGATATGAGTTGGTGGTCTCATTTTGATACCTTACTGAGATTGACTATTCTTGACAGCCTCTGTTGCCGGAAGTAATAAAGAGGACAATGTGTAAAGGGGCATAGAAAATGAACTGCAATCCCAGAGTTCTAAGCAATCCCTCAGATCTAGGTAAAGGTGATATGGCTGCTTCACGCTGTGCCTTTTCTGTAGCACTCCAGGAATCACTACAGTTTAGGATCTTGAGTCCAGACATTTTCATGAGCAGTTGGGTCAAAGTGAATTAAGAGAGATTGTAGCTTTCTGGATTACCAAAATGACCATATTCTAAGTGCAACAGGGAGCTAGGAGGCTCCTTTTACTTTAAGAGGAAACTAGAGCAGACTAAACTGGACCAAGGAGGCTGGTAGCTTGGAAGCAAGCAAGCTGATAATGGTGTTGTTGTCAGCAAGCAGACTGCTAGATCAAGCTAGATGTCCTCGCCAGGAGGGTAACCCACACACGGAGTGGAGAGAGAACAGGAAACTGTGCTAAGGTAGACAGGGAGGTAGTCTATGAGCCAAGGTAAGCTAAGCCCTAGTACAGAGAGCAGAAGGGTCATCAGGAACAGGAAGGGAACACTTGCAAGTGTCTAAAGAGTCCCATGACTGGATGGGCAGGGCTTAGGAGGGATATAAAACCAGGGCCTGGGCGCAGACAGTAGGTCTGCCCCTACAAGCTTAAGGGGAAAGAACTTCTGGGCAGGAAGGCTGAAAGGGATTGCCTAATTGACTTGAGGTGCTCTGGGATCTGCAAGCAAGATGTCTGCAGCTTGCTGGGAAGTAGGACCCAGTATGGAGAAGGAGCTTGATGGTTCAGCCAAGGAGCTGATGTCATGTTGAAACCCAGTGTGAAGAAGTTTAGATTACAGTCAGAAGGCTTACTCTTTCATTATAATTAAACCAGTGGTTTGGGTTTGGAACTACAGGGCACGTTTGGAGGCCCCAGTCATGCCTAAAGGGCACACTATTGCTTTAAGCCCAGCCAGGGGTGGGGCTCAAATAGCAAGTGGAGCAGAAAAAGGGCCAGGAGCCCAGTGCTCAAGCAGGGCGAGAACCAGGGTCTGGGATGCAGAGCCCAGGAGAGGCAAGGATCAGGGTCAGGGATCCGTAAGCCCAGAGAGTGAATTCTGGGGCCAGGGGCCCAAAGAGAGAGAGACAAGGGCCATAGACCCAGAGATACTGATAATTGACAGGGCTGGGGCCCAGAAGCCAGATCCAGGACTGTTGGCCTTGGCTAAAGGACCGGTTAGAGTAGAGGAGTGGAAGCTGGGAAGACTGAACAGCTGGGAAGATTGAAGCCCCAATGAGGGACTAAAGGCCTGAAGTGGCCTGGTGACTTTGGGGACAAGTGTCCTAACTGGGTGATGATACAAAACGTCTGCAAGGCATGGGCATGGATGTAGGGGAGGTTCGGAGGCCATGAATAGCCTATAAGGCAATGGGTGCCTTGAGGCACGTACAGGCCAGTAGGGCCCAACTACTGACAGACCAGGTCTGGGCTAGTGGGGTCCATGAGGGGATCTGCTGGCAAAGATGGATGAGAATGTGTGTTTCCATTAACAATGTAGCATTTACATCAAGGCGTGGCAGGAGAGAGCAGAAGAAAGAGTACCTAGAAACCAAGTGGGGCAGTAGCAGTTTGACTAACAGGGGCCAGCATGGTGGGGCCCAGTCCTGTCACACTAAGCAAATCAAACAAAGAACTTCTGTGCATCGTAAGCAAAAAGCCCTGAGGCAGAGGCAAGCAGAGAAAAGCTGTAAAATATTGTATCTGTTTAATGGCAGATAGTGAATTAATGGTGAGTTTTCAACAAAAGTTTTCAATGCAGCAGGACACACACTTGAAGTGGTAGCCACAGTTTGTTATCTGCAATAAAACAAGTGGAAATATTTTAAGCATCTTCACTTGTTTTTCTTTTTCCTTGTTTTTCCTGCCTTGGAGAAGTGCAGTCGTTCTAGTTTTATCCCGCTTGTAAGTAGGAGGATCTTTTCACAAGAGAGCCTATTTGTCAATTCTACCAAAAGCGGCCACAGTTTGTTATCTGCAATAAAACAAGTGAAAATATTTTAAGCATCTTCACTTGTTTTTCTTTTTCCTTGTTTTTCCTGCCTTGGAGAAGTGCAGTCATTCTAGTTTTATCCTGCTTGCAAGTAGGAGCGTTTTTCACAAGAGAGCCTATTTGTCAATTCTACCAAAAGCATGTCCTCTTTAGCAATTTGCTACTATGTTGTAACTACAGAAAAGAAAGCTGAGGCCCTAAGTTGGTCAAAAAGGCTGCCAGTGTCCATGGCATCCCCTAGTGTTCAGTTCTGGCATACTGGCCCTTTTGTGACCTGTCTTTGGGGCTGAGCAGCAAACCCTTTTGGGGAGAAGAGGGGGAGGAGAGAATTAGGATTGTCCTCAGAGGCCAGAGATGATACACCCAGACATAGATCTCTCCCCAGTTTGGAGCTCACTTGGTCCTGAATTCTTTACCTTCAGGGACATCTCTTCCCCTAATGCAGGGGAACCCAGGCCCCTCCTCTCCTCTGTGCTCCAGCCCAAGAATCCAGCCTTAAGCAGCTGAGAGCCATTCATTCCTATTCTTTGCCATTTCCATGGGCTGCTTCCCTGTTTTGAATACTTTCTCCCCACACTGCTTTTTCTAAAACTCTTCTAAAGCCTCTCCAATTGCTACATCCCCTTCCCAAGTTGCGGCATTTTACAGGAACCATATCTAATTGACTGTTTGGCAACAGATGAGGGAAATAACGATGCCATTCACTAACCCCTTTCAACCGGCTACCCTGGCATACATGTTTTAAAACCAGGAGCGATACCATGGGGGACAAACTGCTGCAGTCCTTAGTCATTCCTTGCTCACTGGATTTAATGAGAATACTGTAGTCCAGTGGGCAGAGCACTGGCTCAGGGGCTTAGAGAGGCATCCTGGCTGAGAATCACTGGTCTAGTTTTTCTCACGCTCCCAGTCCTTGGGGCAGGTGCTGTTTCTTAGCATGCATTTACTTAGAACTATGTGGAGCAATGGATGTCTTGGGTGTTGGCAGATGAACAACATTCTTGCTTTGGGTTGACCTGAAATGTTTCCTTAGATCTCAAATTAAATGTCCTGTTTAATTTTGGGCTTATTTAACTGTCTTTTAACATTTTTTCAAAAGACTGGGCAACTTTAAACTAACCCCGACCCCCACTTCCACCCTCCCTATTTTGAAACCAAGTAAATGCTTTTGTTTTTCAAAACATCAAAATAAAATATTTCGATTCTTTCTTTCTTTCTTTCTTTCCCCTCCCTTTTCTTGACCAAAACTCTTTGATATGTTGGTTGAATCATTTTGATCTCCCCAAAATTTCAGCCAGCTCTGTGTTTGTATAGTGCTCAGAACCATGGGGCACTAAGAGCCAGTTTAAGACAAATCATTTAATGGTCTTTTTGCTTGATTGAAGGATTTGTTCTAGTCTGAATTATATTATCATTGTGAATGTTTATCTTGGGGACCTAAAATCAACTGAGGCCTGTAGCAGGACCAGAGCCCCAGAGGTGGGCCCCGGAGGAGGTCCCCTCATGGCCAAGCAACTCTTGCCCCACTCTGCCTTCTTGGGGTACCCTCCCTTTTTACCTCACCTGACATATCTTGATGTTTCTTCTACTATATCAGGAGGCCACCCCCAGGGTTCCAAAGTAAGCCTCAGTTCCTCAATCCGCTGGTCTTCCCCATAGCCAGCTGGCCCCATCCTTGCCCACTGGGCACTAATAGTTGCCCTCCTGGCCCTATTAGTGCGGCAAGGCATCAGTCTCCTTATGGGTGGTATTCGTGGCCTCCAGCTTCCCTTGTAGCTGTGCCCATGCCTCGCAAATGTGAATTTCACTCCAAGTACCAGCCTGTACAGGCTTCAACCCTCTGGGCATTGGCCCACTGGTTGCTGTAGTTGTGGACTCCCAAGTCTTCGTCCACTTATTCTGGCCTTACTTTTCAGTCTCAGCCTGCCCCCTCTCCCAGCACTGGCTCTGGCCATCAGCTGCAGCCTGTCCCCTCTCCTAGAACCAGCTCTAGCCCTCTTGGCTCCAGCCTGCCCCCTTTCCCATGCCCCTTTGTTTGACAACAAAAATTTCTCCCCACACTGGGCCATTCCCTCACCACAAACCATATGCTCCCCTTAGCTTTCTCCCTTTTGCTGTGGGACAGATCAGATGCCTGCTAGCCCATCTCCTACAACCGTCTCCCTCAGCTACTCCTTTCCCTGCAGCCTGCCAAGGCCAGACAGACTGCTTGCTTTAAGGCACTGATCTTATATGCTCCAAAGTCCAACCCCTTTCTGTTTGGTGCCTCTCCCCGCCACACACAGGGACTTCCACTTTGGCTTGATAACCTGCCTACCCTTTTCTGATGTAGCTTGACCTAGCTGCTTACAGTCTTTACTCCTGTGCTTCACAGGGACTGCAGCTAGCTCCCCACAGCCAGTTTAGCCTGCTTTCCCCTTAAAATAACAGGAGCTTCTTGCTCCCTGTTACAGGGCCCCTAATATGTATTTCATATTCATTTAATTTATTCTGGTGAAGGACAAGTATAGTATCCACTTGATATGAGTTCCTTAATCAGAAAATAATGTCCTCAATGGAGGTAAATTTCTCCATCTCTACCTGCTCTGACTTTGATGAATTGAAGCAAGCAGAGATAAAAGAAATGGGCCTGATTCTCCTCTCAGCTGCACCAGTTTAAATCAGGGTTGCTTTCTCCATTGAAAACACAGA
>NW_017729031.1:101054853-101061357 GCF_001723915.1 Gavialis gangeticus
CTACCTGCTCTGACTTTGATGAATTGAAGCAAGCAGAGATAAAAGAAATGGGCCTGATTCTCCTCTCAGCTGCACCAGTTTAAATCAGGGTTGCTTTCTCCATTGAAAACAGCAGCATCCAAAGCTGTGTAAACTTGTGCACAATTAACAGACTCAGACCTTAGATTTCAGAGTGGTCCCTGCAGTTCTAGTGGATGAACACTAAAGGGCAGGCTATGCTTGTATAAATAACAGGGAGCTAAGATGTTTTCTGCTGCAGAGAACTGCTCAGTACTGAAGCACTGGAAACTTATGAGCAACCGTTACTACTGCCTCTGGGATACGTTTGGGGTTATGAGTGTACTTAACTGAAGAAAACAGTGAACATGTTCTTAATTATTCCCTACACTATTTCTCTGTGAGTCTATTCAACTCTATCCTGTAGTTGCTTTGCTGCTGGGAAGCAGTGAGAGTGAAAGAGCTGGGTCTGAAGCAAAAAAATCCATGAATGTTAAGGGAATTGGCTGATGAGTTAGTAGATCCCCTGATTTGTGCGCTGCCTACATGCCTTCATTATAGTCAGACAGGACGCAGACCAGCTATCCATGAGGGCTGCAGAACAGCTTCTTCCTTCTTTCTCGAAACAACAATTTATCCACTTTACTCACTTCCACACTGATTCCTTCTGCTTGCTCCTCTCCTTCACTTCCAAATAGACTCTTTTATGTTTTCTTTCATGGGACTCACTTCCACCTGACAACCCTTCTGACCTTTCGGCTTTAACCATTCTTGGCCATACTACCAAGGGAGCCTGTCCTATTTCCCCATTCTTTTCTTAAGCCCTGCCTGGCTACTATGTAGCTTTTCTTCTGACTGGCAACCCCTCCCTAGGGAAGCTATTTTGAGGTCTTGCATCTTTTTGATTGATTTAAAATGTTCACTTTTACTCCATCTCGTAGTTTCCAGTGCTGCTGCTTTCTTTCTCCAGCAAAATCTCATCTGAGAGGTTTGGCATCAGATTATAGGTCCCCACTTCTTCCTCAGTTGGTTTCTCAGCCAGAGTCCATGGGTCAATGGGAGAGTCTCCACTGACTTGCAAGGAATTTGGGTCAGGCTTCTGGTGCGCTGGGCAATTGTGTAGAAATGAATAAACAAAAAAATCTGAGGTCATTTAGTAAGATCAGATCCTGATAAGAAAAAAAAGTCAAGGGTCTTTTTTGTTTACCTACAATAGGTTTGGACAGCCCCCAGCACATGAAGGCATTTTGCTTGGCATGCATGCCTCAGGGTGGATGGTAGGAAAGTGGCCAGGGCTGTGCTGCCACAACAAGGATCAGGCCCCTTGCAGGTTCCTTGCCACCTGCTCCTGGCATGACAATATCTCACCGATCATCTTACAAGTCAAGGTTGTGGGTGTTTTTGGCATGCTGACCCAAACTGTTGCTGATTCCTGATCTAGAATACACACACACGCACACGCACACACACACACACGTAATTATTTGAAAACAAATGCATTGTCATGGACGATCTGAGGGTGGCAGCAGAAACTCAATGGTGTTTTAATTTATATTGGAAAACACAGAGCATAGGAGCAGCTGATATGGTGATGCTATTTTAGAATATAAATTGTGATTGGAATATGGGTATTAACAAAACATTCCTGAGGTCACTGTAAGGAAAGGCAAACTTTCCTTCTTCCCATTTAACAATGTTTCACACAGAATAATAAAACTACAAATCTCTATGTGGGATTTGAATTTATTAGAAGAGACCACCTCTGGAGAAATCTCTACAAAGACCTACCTGATTTAACTGAGTTGATTTAACACAGTCATATAAGAGCTGCTATGTGTCACCCCAGAAATGGCTGCATTTCCATGTTGAAAGTGATCCTTCTTTACAATTAGCTTTTAATTCCTAAAGTCACACTGTTTGTGGGAAAAATTGTATACATTAACAAAATAATACAACAAAAAAGGATGCACTGGGGACAAGATTCATTAGCTGTAACTGTAGCAGTGTCCCTGTGAGATGTGAGTATATATCATATGGAATTATACATATCAGGTGATGTTTGTAGATGAGAGAATGCTTAATGACTAAAGGCAGGATGATAAAGACTTCAAGGATAAAGGGAATGATCTCACAAAGATCACTCACAAGTGAGTAATTTGATTGTTCCTTGCGGCATCCTAGCTGTAAGCAAGATTGTTTCCAAAACTGTGGCTTAAAAAAAAAACATTAACATTTTAAGGGCAGCAAGTGAAAGAAACAATTAATCTCTTTTAGATTTCATGGTTGCATGGGTTAATTGTAATAAAAAGAGAAAATGGCTGAAGGGTCAGCTGTAGCCAAGTAGTTACTGAGTTACCTGCTATTAGCAAGAGACACCACCTTCAGGTACAGTGGAGAACTACCAATACAGCTGGTATTTTGCTACCTGGTCCAACAGATGTATGTCATGTGACACAACTTGATACTAGGCACATAGCATGTTGCATCAGATACATGGATGTTTTGCTAGACTTCTTCTGGATACAGCTTGTCCAGCTGAAGCTGCTACATATCTGGTTAAATGTGGAACTGAAATCCTCTCCTAACTCATGTTGCCCATTAGCTACCTATATTGAGCTAATGTATAGTTAGATCATGCAAACAATAACAAAGGTTTTGACTAAGGAGCTGGTAGGCAGATAGGTACTGATTATGATGGGGCTTCTAAGCTATGTTTCTTTCCAGCATTTCAGTGATGGGCATATTGATCATGTAGCATTTGACAGGTCAAAGCTGACATGGGTTCAATGGATTGGGGCTTTAGCTGTGCTCAGCCTACTGCAAGGTGGCTGTCATGAATTTTCAAACAGCAAAGATGAGGAGGTGTTCAAAGAAAAAAGTGAGAATCAGGCACTTGATTCTGCTGAAAGACATTGCCACTTTGAAAATCTCTGCCTTTGACAATCTCTCTCATGGTACTGGCTAAAATAGGCAAACAATGGTGACTCTGCATTGTATAGTTAGTGCATTCACTGCTGCTTCCAAACAATAGACTGTAACTATATCAAGGCTGAGATTTTTTTCCCCTACTCCCAACCTCTTTATTGATGGCTCCTTTTCCCTGTGGCCAGGATCACAGATAATAGCAGTTGTGTTAGCAGCTGGCATTTATGCTGAGCTATGAGGTGACCAGTAGGGGTGCTGATTCAGAAGAGCAATGAGAGCGTCATACCTTTCCCTTGCTGAAGGCTGAGTGCATCACCTTCACAACACATCTGTTCTCCAAATCTGTCCCTTCCAGTTGGCAGAAAAATCTGGCCAGACTTATTATTATTGTTTCCCTGCAGCATGTGACCAGCATGAGGCATTCATGGTTCATTGTCTAAATTTTAGATATAAACCAGGAAAAGTGCCATATTTCCAACACCTTTAGAATTCCCGGTCAGACTGCTGTGGAGGAGGCTAACCAGGCTCATTCCTTTTGTTTTAGATTGCTGTGCAAGACAGGGATGCTTGACAGCCTGCCAAATATGCACTTGTGATGGCTTGATACTAATGCCAACAAAGAGAGCAAGAAAGGCAGAATGAACTTTATTTCATACTTTAATTTATAGATGTTTCCTTAAACCCTTTGCAGACCTCATCTGTTTGAAAAAAACAGGTTCATATGTCTCTGTAACAACTTTCAGATAAATTGCATCAGCGTATCTGTAATTTTGATAACAGAGTTGCACTTGAAAAACTGAGATACATGGTACACTTCAGTATAGTTATTTTAAGTGCCTGAGTATTTGCCTCATTAACATAATGGCCTATCCACCCCCTTCAGTACATACTGGTATTAGTGAAAGTTGCTTGAATGCATCAAGATGAGAAGGAAACCTTCACTCTGGAAAGTCATTGTCAGCTGATACATCACCCACATCCTAAATTAGAAGAGAGAAATTGAGAGGACTAAAAAACCCATAAACTTTACATAATTTCCTGGGTTTCATTCATTTTCCTGTAATTTTACACATGTCTTCACATTAAGTGCTGATATTGTCAGAGGAGCACTCAGAATAAGTAATGTCACTCAGTGCGTCACAAATGGAATCCATGTCAGCCAGTGTTGCAAAATGGATCTATAACTGCCTTTTTGTCCCTCAATTTGAGATGATCTAATTCAATTTCTGTGATTTATGACTAAGAGAAAGACACTTCCTTTCCTCTGTCTTTCTCACCATTTCCCCCCACCTGCCCCAACCCTATTTTTTCCCTCTCTTCTGAATTTTTTGGGCTTTGGAAGCAATTAAGTCTTAGAAATAGGAGTGAACATATTTCTTGACTAAACTGATTTGTATACCAATAACTGAAACAGTTTTTTCCCCTTTGGTGCCAACCCAAGATAGCAGGTATCACTCAAACAAATCTTGAATTCTGGGATCTTAGCAAAATTGCATTTATAACAAAAATGAAGTGTGTACATTACTGCAGACTATGGGATGGGACAATCATTTGCCATCATAATGTGGGGATTACTAATATTGTTGGTCTCCCTGATTATCAAAGTAACCCTTATTTGAGAACTCCTGCTTCATATAAAAATCTAATTTGCTCATTTAGACACTGATCCAAAATCCATTAGTTAATATACTGGATTCTGGATTCAGACCTGTAATATAATATAACTACAACAACAAAAGGCAGACAGACCAAGAAAGCATCAGGGTTTAATATCAAGGGTCTTGTTTTGCCAAAATGTTTGTATCATGGAACCAAATATGTTCCATATTAAAATAACCAAGAAGACCAGGCATAGTGCCAGCATATTAATCTTCATAGGCATAATTTCTTGGGTCCCTGCAGTATTTCAAAGTGCTCTAAAGCAATGATTTTCAAATTTCCTAAAGTTATGCAACCCTTTCAGATTACTTCCTCTGCCCCCTGCAGAATCCCTACACCTACCCACCGAGCCAGGTGACCTGGCCTGACAATGGTGGTGCACTGCCTCCTGGTTTACTCTGTCATGACCCCCAATCTCTTAATGGAACTCCTGGTGACCTATCACAGTATCTCAGAGTTCAATGGGACACCCACTTGCTCTAGAGATGAGTAGAAACAAGATGGAAGAAACTAAAGGTAATGAGGAACCTAAACTTGTGGATCTGATCCTCCGATTCAAACCTAATCATGACAAAATGATTATTCTCATGTACTGGAATGATTTATTTTAACATCACTACTTCTCTATGTGTGTCCTGGTTATTGCTTCTTTTCATTCGAGGAGCCTCAATAAAACATAAATTAATTGGTCTCCTGCTACCTCTGGTGATTAAGGACAGACATTACACATAAACCAGTTTAAGTGATCAGAAACTGGTTTAAACCTGTAACAGAGCAGATATTCAGTGCACATAAACCAGTTTGAGAATGACTGAAACTGGTTTGAGGAAACTGGGTTGAATGTAGTATCAGACTTAACTGATTTGGCTCAAACCAGTTTACTCAATGTCTGTCCCAGACCCCTTGCTGGTTTAAGATAAACCAGATACCCCCAGCATCCCAGCATGCTCTCTGGGCTGGGTGGGGCTCTCTGCTCCACATCAGGGCTGGTCCCTCCCCTCTGCATCTGCCTGGTTTCTCTGTGCTAAACAGGGATTATTCCCCCATGCCCCTCTGCTTTAGCAGACACCTCCAGATTAGCTAGCAGACCACATGCTGGCTATAGTCCATGCTATGGGAGACGCAAAGGCAGACAGGGTTTTTGGAGTTAATCAACAGGTAGCTTAATGTCCTTCCTTGGAAACATTTGAGAAGAGCTGTTTGCTCCCCTCCTTCCCCCTCACCATTCTCTGCTAAGCACAAGTTCCCGGCTCCCCTCTGCCTTTGCTGAGGTGTCTGTGTATTAGCCAGCAGACCACATGCTGGGTCTGTGCTGAATCAACAGATAGCTGGTAATGTCTTTGTTTTCTTAACGGGGCAATAAACACTGAGATAAAGGTGATAAACACTGTTATCAGCTCCCCCCTGCTCCCCACCCCAGCTTGCTTGCCTGTCAGGTTGCTGCAGACAGTATACAGAAGCAGGGAGGGAGAGTGAAAAGCTCCACATCAACAGATGCATGCACTGAATACCTCCCCTTGCCTCAGGGTGCTAGCCCAGAGCTGCAGGTTGGCAAAACCCTCTCCCCTTGAGCAGTGAGTGGGGAAAAGCCTGGGACTGCAGGCAGCATGGGGGTTCACATCCCTCCCTAATCACAGTCCTGCTGGGGCCTGGTCATGCCCCCCTCAGTTTAGCTCTGTGCAAGGGCAGGGAGGGCTGCTGTAGCACCCCTCTGCTTCCAGCCTGAGCCACTGCAGGCATGTGCCTGAATTTCCTCAGACCAAAGGGATCATCTGTATGGTCAAAAACTGGTTCAGCCTAGCCAGGTTAGACTAGCCTGCAGAGGTTGAATCAATTCAGGCTTTCTGAATGTCTGTCCCTAGCCCAAAGCACCTAAAGCTCTTTTCCTCAGGGTAGGGTTTTTAGTCAAGATGGTCAAGAATT
>NW_017729031.1:101066357-101118325 GCF_001723915.1 Gavialis gangeticus
AAAAAGGGGAAATATAGTCTGAAAGCCAGGAAAAACTTCTTGACAGTATCATGATGTGAAACTTTCTTCTAAAGGTAAAACCCCTATTAACTTGGGTATTTAAAATTAGACTGAGCCAGACAATACACTGTGAGGAATAATTTTGCAGCAGCAGAAGGTGGACTGGGTTATTATTCACCCAATTTGTTGAATTGATCAGCTGTATCAATCCTCATGGACATATGCAAACATCACAAAATTCATATATTACAGACACTCTTTGTATATGTGGCATTATTTACCTATTTCTACTTGCTAGCCTCAGTGTCTTAAACACTTCCCAATTTGGGAATTTTTTATCGTTTACTTCAAGTTTCTCTTAATTTCAGTAAAATAAAATATTGTTCATTTCCCATCCTCCTCTGTTCTGGAATGTTGGTATATGCCACGGAATAGCTGTTTACTAATACATTCCTTGCTACTAGAGACAGTGATATCTGTATGCACTGTATATAAAGAGCCGTGTACACCTTTAGGATGAAAGAGGGGGCATAAAATAAGAGTTTATTACCACTAATCATTCTTATTTCACATGCTCACATTGATAACTCTGAACAAGCACTGGGATAGCTTCCTACTTAACTCTATTATCCAAGATTTACAGAAGGAAAAAGTGCACAGCAGTTTTTAGGAATTGTGTCCCCCCTTATCTATAACAAGTTTTAAATCAAATTGTTTAGTTCACTCAGTTGTTCCATCTTTAGAAATTGCTGCAGCCCTGCTGTCTTAGGCCACAATGGTGTTGGCATATATCAAAGCTTTCTGGCCTTGCCATTCTTGCTCTGCTTCTTCATGAATCGAACAGGGTTTTTTTTTCTCATTTTGCACTGTGGCTTCCATTCTCTTTACCCATCAGCAACAAAACAAGGCAGGCAAATACTTCAGTTCACCACTATGATGATTACACCGAAAGATTTGGGTCCGGTTCTGCCCTCACTCTCACAAATATAGCTCCAAGGGCTTCCACGGAATTTACTCCTGACTTACATTGGTGGAAGAAAGACCAGAATCACATCCCTGTCCATGTTAATTAACAGCCAACCATCAAGCTGTGTGTTCATTCTATCTGAAGCCCATGTCATGAATATATGTATTAACTGCAGAGTAGTCTTAAGCAAACATTTATCTTCCAGAGCAATGGCCATTGTTAAAGACTCTAGGGATGGATGTTTAGAAAACCAAGTCGGTTTCAGCGCTGCCCTGGAAATTAGGTCATTCTTACAATAATTTTTTTTCTCAATGTAACAGTTTCCAAATAAACAGGTGAAATGGTCTGAGGTGATTAAAGCAATAGAGAAGATTAGTTTTGTTATATGTAATCACCTTTGCTTCTCTTTTATGTATGGAATGATTTTCTCAGTGGGATGTATTATCTATTTTAGATGATGCCTGATCTTTTTTTTTTTTAAATGTAAATCAGGTTTTTAATCTGTTTATGTAAACATGATAGATTATATTAGCAATTTAGTTTTGTGGCAGTTCTCACCCCCTACAGAATCATCTCTTTTGTGTTTAATTGCCTTAATTGTCCTAATCTGAATAAATCTGGGATAGCACCTTGCTTTTTTTTTTAATTCACTAAAGATCTACCTACTCTGTACTGAATCTTATTTTAGAGCCTTATATTGTCAATTATGATTGGTTAGGAGGGAATCCTGACTTTATGTCAATCAGAAAATACTTGTATAAATTATGGGTCCAGTATTATAAAACAGAGCAGTCACATTTCTCTGGACATGGATAGCCATGCATATATACACATAACCTGGTGTGATTTACCATGTTGTGGTAAGTAACACTGAGATCAGGAACAACAACTTGCAGATATCCTGGGGTAGCTCATACAGTAGATGGCTGCTAATGTACTGTGGCTCCCGGTAGGTGAATAGCAAATGACAACCCCTTGGACATGAATAGATAAAACCTAAACCAGTACAGCTTATACCAACAGTATTTTAACCCACTTTTTTCAGTAATTCTCCACTAACTTGGGTAAACTTACCCCAGTATAGAGGCTTGCATAATTTGTCCACTCTATTGTTTTTTTACATCTCTGTTACCCCGATTACATAAGTGTAAACATTTTTTATGACAGTATCCTAGGTGAAATTGGTGCTGAGGATGTTTGGTATCATAAAATGGCATCACTATTTGGCAAAGCACTTGAGTACATGTTTAACTTTAAGCAGGTACCAGGTAGATTCCAGCTTTGTTGGCCAGAGTGGAGCTAAACCCATTCTTCAGTGCTTTGCATATCTTATGCCAGGATGCACTCCAACCTTTCAAGTGACTGCTTCACCACAGATGATTGTAAGGCTCTTATAGTGACATTGCATTCTGCAGGAAGCTAGCTGGAGCAAAGAATATGTAATAACTATGGCTGGGTCTGATCCATGCCATCAGGGCCAGCTTGTCCTATACTGTGAAACCTGCTGGCCCCCTGCATCCAACTGCTTGCCAGTTCCCCCACTCCTCCCCACCCCGCCCCACCCCGATGCTGCCACTGGCTTCTTCCAGGCAGAGGGCCCCAAAACTATTTCTTGCAGGGGGGCACCAAAAATTGTGGGGCGGCCCTGCATGCCACGTAGTTCTTCATGTCTGTGGATGCAGCATATAGGCTTTCCAGACCGGCTATATTTCACATATCAAAATCAGGCCCACTGAGAGTTTTACCTGAAGACGGACCATAGGATCAGGTCCTATACACTGATTTCTTCTTTTGCTGTACCTTGAAATCTGAATTTCTCTTTTTCTCGTATATCTAACAATCACTATTTAAAGGACACTTTTTAATCACTGATGGAATTATGCCAGGGAAGAGCCTTCATAGTTCAAGGAGCTATTCCAATGCCTTTTGCAATGGGAGGTTACATTAAATGAAAGCCTTGACACCTCTGGCAACTGAGTTTCAACAGTGCTTTGAATTCAAAGACTTCTAATATGTATAGAAAAGGAATGAATAATAGATGATTTTCTTTGCTGTAGGCCTTATAATTTTACAATCCCTGAGCTTTCTCCCATTGCAGTCTATGCAAAACTGACTTTAGTGTGAGCTGGATTGCACCCTAAATTGGATTTTCACCCACATTTCATCATCTGAATACAACAAGTCAAATTCTTCCCTCAGTTACACCAAACGTATAGTAGTAATGCAAGAAAGAATTTGACCCATTTTTCCTATAAGATTCTTAAAAGGCGAGAGTATAAAATCTGACAGTAGGAAGCAGTCTGTCTGATTTCTCCACCTGTATCCCAGGCTCTTAGAGGAGTTCCAGATGCTTTATAGTGCCACGTGCTTGTGCACAAGCTTTTCATATAAAGCTTTCCCCCCTTAGAAGGAGAATACACCAAGGCTAATCCTCTCACCTTGCAAAGGCATGCTTTCCATACCTCTTTCTTTCCCCTTAGGAGATGTGTTACCTGAATTGCTTCTGAACCACATGTTAATCCACAACTCATAAATACACATTTAAATGAATGTGTGTGAATATCAGCGCTCCTTTTCTTTTTCAGTATTAGGTTTTGAGATTGGCGATGATAATAGTTTAGAAATAGCAGGTCAGGTCTTATCTTCTTTTTTTCATAGATTCATAGATTGTTAGGGGCTGGAAGGGACCTCACAGATCATTGAGTCCAGCCCCACTGCTCTAGGTAGGAAAGACAACTGGGGTCAAGTGACCCCAGCAAGATGACTGTCCAGTTTGCTCTTGAAAACCTCCAGGGTAGGTGACTGCATCACCTCTGGAGGGAGTTTATTTCACAGTCTGGACACACTAACTGTGAAGGAGTTTTTCCTGGTATTAAGCCAGAAGTGGCCTTCCAGGAGTTTATCTCTTTTGGCCCTAGTGAACAGTTGTTCACCAAGCTCCTGATGCACTCCTTTGATATAGCAGTAAGCTGCTATCAAGTCCCCTCTCAACCTTCTCTTCTTTATGCTAAAGAGGCCCAAGTCCCTCAGCCTTTCCTCATATGGCTTGCCTTGCAAGTCCCTGATCATACAGGTGGCTCTTCTCTGGACCCTCTCAAGTTTTTCCATGTCCTTATTGAAGTGCGACATCCAGAACTAGACGCAGTACTCCAACTGCGGTCTCACCTGTGCTGAGTACAGCAGGAGTGTCACTTTCTTCTTCACTGGTTGTTTTGCCTAAGTTGTCTTAAAGTTGCCACAAGGAGGTGAAATGACTTGTCCAAGGTCATCTAATAGGTAAGTGACAGAGGATAGAACTATGCCTTGAGTCCCAAGTCCAGGACTATAACCACCACTCAACACTCATTCTCTACCAAAACAACACCCCAACAGTCATGAGGGATTTGTTGCTCAGGTTATATTTCCTGATTACTAGTATCCCATGGCACTTTCATGAGAATTGAGGTGGATAACCCTAGAGCTCTGGATATATTCCAAGATAGGCAATTGCATTTGGCCAGCCTAAACACTTTTTCCCTGCAGTTTCACTTGCAAACTGTATTCTTGTCACTGAACTACTATATAGGATTGTTGCTATTACAATTGTTATATTTCACCCTATAGCTGACTGCATATCACTAATGAATGAAAGTACCCCCATACCATTTGTGTATCAGTTTGTAAAGCAGTTTTGGATCAACTGAGCTATACAAACATACAAAATTATTACTCCTTTTTGGCTGAGAGGAGGGGATTGTTTCCTCACTTGCCTCATCCAGGGGTGCTCTATGGCTGAATGACATAGGGTTCATACTCTGACAGGTTTTAGATGGGGTTTGGCCTGATTCCATTTTTCTACAACTGAAATTGCTAATGCATTATTGTTGTGCTTTTAGGAGTCTCCATTCACTTTTCAAGGAACAGTGGGTGAGTTTTCCTGCAATAATCTGAATTCGTCACAACACAAGCTTGTGTTCAGAACCAAATGGCTCGAAGTCTCATACGCTCCTAAAACAAAGAACAAGATTAGCAATTCAAAAAATCCAAGATGTAAGATATCTGCAAAAAAATAAATGAATGAGGGCTGTTCTAATGACCATTACAGGTTCAGGTATAACATTTTACTCATATTCATAGAGTAAACTAAAACTTAAAAAATGTTCTGAGAGAAGATGAAGTTGTGCATTGGAAGGAGATACTTCTGAGACATAGAACTGCACACAGGGGAGTGTTTTCCACGAATAACTATGGTTGCCACCCATCCTGTGGTCAGGATACCAGCTGGCCTTAATCCTAGTACATCTGCTAGTTTTGTGCCAGCCACAAGTATGATGAGATGTTCTCTAAAATGCTCTCATCCTTAGACTGAATGCTTGCCTGTGTCATGCAGCTGAGAGGGGAGACAACAAAAAAATTGTAGCTTTTCTAAAGTGAAATCCAGCCCTTGGTTCTGCTTCCTATGCATATTTTTAATACACGGAACTAACTCAGACAAAGAGAACCTTGCTGTTTTTAACTATAATAACATAGCATGAACTCTACAATAAACCCAGGCTTCCCCTGGCTGGTCAGAGGCATAGAGCCATAAACTAAGCTGCCATTCCATTTCACTTTAAAGCCAAGGGAAAGAATGGACGGTTCTATTTGGCATTCTCATATTTTTACTGGCATGCCAAGATAATTTAGATGTGTCCCTCAGTTCCCAGGTTTCTGTGGGGGTATTTCTGCCCAAGAATGCACCACAGAGAAATGCTTCTATAAATACAGGAACATTTTCATTACCACACGTGAGTTGATATAGCCTGTCGGGTACATGACAGCACGAAGAAGAGTCTGAGAAATGATTTCATATAGACCATTTTGAAAATAGTCCCTGGAGCAACTTGGATTAGAATGGCTCCTTTGGGAGTGCTCTGAAATGAATGTTCATATATCACTGAGATCTTTAAAAAAAGGTTTAAACTGCTGTAAGACTGTCTCCTTTGCTATACTGCAATGATAGAGTGACAGTGTGTATGGAGATGAATTCCTGCCTTTGAAATGTTGCCATCCTGTCCACACAGGAAAGTTATGAAATCAATAACTAGGCAAATTAGAATAGGGCAGGAAATGGGGACCGTGGGATTTATTTCAAAAGAAATAACGCAATTCAGAGCCACGTGGATGGCCAAAATACTGGCCTGCACAGCAATACTGCCAAGGTAATAGGAAAAAGATGTGAACCCCTCATCCTCCCCCCCCCTTCTCTTCCATCAGAAATCATCTGTGACTGAATATTGGATTTCTAGCTGGAAACCTGAAAATAACAAACAAATAGCTCCATTTTTTTTACAATGACCAATAATGAGTTTTCTCTAAGGGACATAAATATATAAAGGAAGACGCTACAAATGACAACGAAACAAAATATTTTATAGAAAAATCTACTGTGAAGATTTAGAGCCCTGTTCTTGGGCCGTCTCTGGTTGCTTTTTGCCACTCTGGAATTGTAAAACAGTCAGAGGGCTGATGGATTCAGCTCCCAACAGGGGAATACTAGTGCTGGTTCTCCACAGTCCTCCTTCTGGGGCTCTCGTTAGGAGGTATTCTTGGGAGGAGGACAGCATGGCAAAGATACTTCATTTCTGGAATGTGCTCTTGGCCTTGTTATAGTGGACTTAACTTAGAGCAAACCTGAGGTTACTTAAACTTACATCAAGGACTAACTTGGCCTTTGCTGGACTCTTGGATCAAAGAAAAAAAGGCAATGCAACATTTGCTTACAGAAATTTAGGGATTTATTGGATGCTGCAAGTAGAATTCCAGCAAACATAGGAAAGAATTCCTTTTAGCTCCTCTCTCCATCAGAAATAATACCGTAATACAAAACAAGACATCAACTTAACATAAGATACACCACCACCTACTGGAGAAGGTGCCGGCTGCACTGATCATTACAGGAGTTTAGATCAGGGGCAGATAGGCTGTGGGACAGCCAGCCTGTGCGTGGCAGATTTGGGAGTGGGCAGGCAACACAACAGCAGATTGGGCAGGGAACACAGGAAGCAGAAAGCAGAGCAGTAGATCAGACAGGAAGGGGATTGGAGTGGTGTGGGGCTAATTTTGGCACATCTGCCAGAGAGGCTGGCCTCCACTCTTTTCCCTGTCTTTCCAAAGGCACTAAAAATTAACCAGTGGAATATGCTGTGGGGAAGAGAAAAAAAAATGGATTTTAATTTGAGAATTAAATGTGGTTACTGTAGTGGGCTGACCAGTATTCACATGTTGTGGAAGACCCAATATTGCTAACAATCTTAGACTGAAAGCTTGCCTGTGCTATGCAGCTGAGAGGGGAGACAAATGCCAAGCAAATGAGACCCGGGTATGTCAAAGAGGAGGTCCAGACCTAGTGCAGCAAGCAGTAGAATAACTAGGGTGGGGCAGGGGGGACATATGCCTTAGGTGCCAGCTAAGCTAGCACTCCTTATGCCACTGGCAGCAAGTTCCACCTCCACAATGCTTTTGGAAGGCCCAAGGTCACCATCTGGTTGGGTTTCCCTGGGGCTGGGGGGAGGAGAGGGTGAAGAGAAAAGGATTCATCAGGACAATAGCAGTGGCCAGTGGTGGTAGAAACTGTGGCAGCTCAAATGAACATTGCTTATAGTGCTGTTCCCTTCCACTGTGCACTGGCCTTTCAATGGCTGAAATGCATTTTGGTACCATAGTTATAAATGGTTTGAACACATCCACACAGGAAAGGCCAAGGTGGGTTATAACAATGGTCAGGGCACAAACCTGCTGTAATGTAGTCTACTGACGTTGCAAGCCCTCTACTATACTGTGGTCAAACTGGGGAAAGAGTGAAGGCCAGAGTGCAGTTTTGATGAAACTAGATCCACTTACTGGTTATTACACTGGTTATGCCAGAGTGATGTGGAATATCAGTCCTGCAGGAGCTCAAACATACTCCTTCTTAACTGCTGTGTGAGGGTGAATTCCCATGCAGGAATGATAGGAGAGGAGAGTAGTCTCTCTACTTTGATTGTACCCTGTCCTTATATATAAGATATAGGGAAGAAGGCTGCTTACCACTCCTTTACCCATTCAGGGACAGAAGACAGCTGACCTTTAAGCCTAGATCAATCAATTTCTGCTACTATTGCTTACCTACTGTTTCCAAGGGCCCCTCTACATGCTCAGGTAAAGGCACAATGGGGTCTAATGTGTGTGTGTATGGCAGTAGGTGAGATTGTGGGATCACGCATTAGATTCCATCATACCTTATTGATGGTGCAAGGGAGCCTGATCTCTCCTTGTACCAGCAAGAGGCAAGCTCCCGTGGCTGGGAACCTCCTCAGTTGCAGGGCTGCCAACTGCAGGAGGTGCCCCATGCACTCCTGGGGCTGGGAGACTGCAGCTGCCACAGTCTCTCAAGGGTGCATGAAACCCCCAGGGCTAGGGGATTGCAGCTGGTGGTTGCCCAGGGGTTTCATGAACCCTAGAGGGATATCACAGCCACGTCTTGCAGCTGCCAAGACCCAGCTGGGTCCTGGCACCCAATGTTCACAGCTGTGGGATTCTGGGGCCCCATGCTACTGGGTCCCAGCTGCTGGGGCTGAGAGTCCCCTCAGCAGCAGGCCTCCTAGCCCTGGCTGGGCATGGTGCACCCCTGTGGTTGAGAGGGGCTCCTGGCTGTTGGGGAGATCCTGCAAATTAAAGCTGGATACCAACCAGCTATAAAGTTAATACACATTTTCAAGGTCTAACTTTATAGCTGGTTGGAGTTTTCTATGGCATGATAAGTACTTTGCCTGGGTAGGTGGTAGTTGTGCAATTAGCCAGTTAATTGTGCAGTACCTGCAATGTGTAGAGAGGGCCTAATATATCTTTGTATTGTTGAGCTCAGTGGTAATGCTTAGAATTAAAAGATGAAGAGCATGTTGATATGTGTGTAACCCGGGTGGTACTCCAAGAGGTACCCCCTCTCCAATTAAAGGGATCAAAGCAGGTGCACAAGCGCTGTGGGAGGTGTAGGGACTCTCCTCCCCCATAGAGCAGAGCCAGACCACCAATGGGGACTTAACCATATACCTTTTAATACTGGGAACATAACAGGCCTAAATCAGAGGGTATAGTGGACACTACAATGCCCCAAGGGAGCAGGATTCAACAAAGGTTAGACACTTACAATCATTGACAAAAAACAGGGTTAACAAAATATAAGACACAAACAACAAAACAAACATACAGGTTGGTGAAAAATAAAAAGGCACAAAATGCAAAATGTCAAATGACAAGGAAATATAGGGCCTTGGTACCTGGAGGGGGAGAAAGTGGGAGAAACCACAATGGCTCCTTTCTACTGCAAGAAGATTCACTTGTTATCTTACTCACCCCAAGTCACCTCAGCTAGGACTTGAACCAAGATCTCTTCTCTGTGGTAGGCAGGAATGCAGCCCTGGCCTCATGTCAAGCTGCCTGGCCTCTGGAGGAGCTGGAAGCAGAGCTGGGAACCTCTCAGGTCACTGCTCAGATCCTTCCTGTAGTGGGGGGAGCCTCTCCTGCTGGTTGCAGCCTCTCGTAGGGGATCCTAGAACCTAGTGGGGAGCCTCTCCTACCAGCTGCACGCCACACTGCTGAGGGTCCCACTGCTGCCTGCAGGTCCTGCTTTTTCAGGCTCTTCCAGGGCACTGCTCCTGCCCCACTGGCTTAGCTCTGTGAAGCTCCTTCCTTGTTGTCCCTCAATGGTCTCTCCCCTGAATCAGCCCACACTGCCCCTTTTATCCCCCTCCATGGCCGGGGGGGGGAGTGAGTCTCTGGGGCCTGATTGGTGTGGAAAGGGAATCCCAAGTCCTCAAATCATCTTTCACCCCTTCAAAACACCTGGGCCAATCGATTACAGATTGGTGAGGAAAGGGAATCCCAAGTCCTCCAATCATCTTTTTCCCTTTCAAAACCCCTAGGCTAGGACACTGCCAGCTAGCTTGTCACATCTGCTATCTCTTTATAAGCTTTTTTTGCCTGGACAATATTGAGACCATTGGCAACATCTCATGTTTGTTCACACTGGAGATGCAGCTTTTTCCAGTAATATTGCTATCTTTTTTCTAAATCTCCTGATGTCCCACAGAACAAATGCTACTAGTATTAAGAGAAGGATGTTTTTTGATGAAGCCATTAGCCTGGTACTTAGAAACCTTGAGGTTAGCTCCTCTATCTGCCATAGGCATTCTTTGTGACATTACTTTCTCTGTTCCTCAGTTTTCCATTGGTAAGATGGAGGCAACAGTACTTCCTGTCTCTTTGGATTGTAAGCTATTCTGGGTAAGGGTGCTCATTAACTATGTATAGGATGGGTTGATCCCCCATCCTCCACCCCCCAAAAATGGAGTTTTCAAGTGAATAAACATTTTTTGTAAAAGTGTCTGCTTTTCTTAAGAGTGATTGATATTCCATTGAGAACCCAGAATCTGGAGAAAAGGAGATTTTGGACTTCAAAGGAAAAGCCAACATTTTCCTTAGGGAAAATAAGAACTCTGGCCAGCTCTGATTGTGTGTTTGTGTAGCACCTAGCACAATAATACCCTGGCTTCTCTTGTAGCCTGCAAGTGAGACTTCAAGGTAAAGAACAACAATGACAGATACAGCATTATTAGTGTTAAGAGTGGCGTGGTCATAAATCTTCTTAGCATATGCTGTAGCAAAGATTCTCAGAAGAAGCTAGTGATTTTTGGATTTCCAGCTAAGGGGATCTTACACAGAGGCCAGATGTTCAAGGGGTGAGTGCTTGGCTGCTTCTGAAGTTAAGGTCTCTTTAAAGTATCCCAGGTTGGGTACCCAAAACTGTGGCCCAGTCACAAGTTCCTTTTGAAAATTTCAGCTTGCATTCATAAATATTTCAGGAGCAAAATACATAACCCATTAAAATTCAGTCTCTATGGGAACTATAATGTCCCATTTTTATTCTGAATGTTCTTTTCTCCCCACACCAAATATTCTATCCCAAATCATGGGAGAAAAAAAAGTGAAACTCTAGATCACTATAAAAGAACAGAAAAAGTCTACAGTAAAAAAAAAAGAATAAAGAGAAAAATAACAACTTGATCATTATAAAGGAGGAGATGCACAGAGATAAGGGAAAGGGAGAGGGAGCAAATGTCTACTACAGTATATTAGACTTCAGTGAGGATGTAAGTATAAAATGCTCCACAAGTCCTGTAATTGAGAAAATCCATCAAATGTCCTGACAGCTGCTCCAGCATTTCCAGAAGCGATAAAACTTGAATTTATTTCACTTCTGGAAAGGGGGCAGTATCACCTTCTGGCGGCTTTAATGAAATGCCATAAAATTCGAGGAAAAACTGTGCTGTAAAGTCATAAAAAGGGTAGTCAGAAGTGGATTGTTTGTTGAAACATTGTAGGAGGGGACACTCCATTCCAAGTGTGACCAATGGGAACCTGACCCCTGAAAGCATGGCACTGTGGAAGGCAAGCTTGTTAGAGTCAAAACATCAAATCAAAGGTCCCCTGCCAGTATTTTTCAGGCCCTGATATTGGGCAGTGCAGGTGCAGTGTCTGCAAACAACCACAACAGGCAGTCGCACAACACCACTGTATTTCCTTATGAGGTATTCTTTTTAAAACTCTATCCCCATGGTTAAAATGGTTTCCCAATTAAACAACATATCATTATGAGGCAAAAACAGTTTGGGGAAAAAATGCACTTACAGCTGTTCTGAAGAGATGGAGAGCTGACAAAAGGGATACAGAAAGGTTTTGTTTTGTGGCAAGTAAATGGCACAGCAGCACCAATGCAGAGCCCAAGTTGCATTTACACTAGTTGACCTAAGCCTCACTTACCCTGGTAATCAGGGTAAGTTCAGCCAATGCAAATCCCAGTTTTCTTCCTTTGCACTAGCTGCAGCTGTATTCTCTGTTCGTCTCTGCATCATGAAGAGACACAGGAGAGACAGGGGAGACCATGAAATCTGAGAGCAAGACAGACCAGGACCATGAGGAAATGAACAATAACAATAAATAAACAAACTGATGATATCTAACGGGTGTATTTACACACGCAATTAATGTGATGTGATAAACTCTGGTTTAGTTCATGTCGGAGTACACTACTACATGTGCGCCTGGGTCAGTGGTACTTTGAGCTGGGGCAGAGCAGCCCCGGGCTGGCAGCAGGCTTGGGGAGGGGAGGGATCAGCCCCAGGCTCTGGGTGGTGGTATTAAGTGATGGGGGCACAAGAATGCTGAAACTATGGAGATGTGTGGATGACTCCCCCAAACCTGCTGCCAGCCCAGCGCTGCTCTGCCCCAGCTCAAAGCACTGCTGTCCCAGTCACCATCCACATATGTGTTGCAGCTCAGTAAATAACTCCACTGTAAGTACTGACAGTACTATCTCATGGCAAAATTTACTGCGCTCCAGTACCAATGAACATGTAGATGGTGACGCTTTACTGTGGAGCTAATTAGTCAAAAATGTTTTGCTGCCCACCTTGTGGGGTCCAAGTGTAGATGATCTGTAAGGTCCCTTCCAGCCCCTAACAACTATTAAACTCTGCAGTAGAGTACACGGACAGATGCACCCAATGAGAATCCTTTCCTAACTTCAAAGTTTTCTGCTAAAAAAAAGGCTTAGCAAAATATTGGACTGATTACAAAATCCAGGGATCCATCACTGCAGTAAGGTTATGGGGAATTTTTATTAAAAATATTCATAACATAATAACAATCTTTTACAGGAGAGCAAAGTCTGTCTAGGATAGGAAAAGGAAATCGGGTTTTGTTCAATCCACCCACTCAAGAATAGTGGGAACTGAATAGCATTTGTGTTGGTCCAAGGGAGAAACTGTGCATGTACATTACTAACAGTATGAGAGAATTCCTGAGATAGCAACTGCTGAAACTTTTCCCCCAAGATCTGTCATGCAAAGAACTCTGGCCACTTCTGGAGGTGGTGAGTTAGCACTTAAAATCATAAAGAACAGGCAGTTGAGTGCGCATAAGTACAAATAATTTCCTTGGAATTAAACCGAGGGGACTAAACTCTTACACCCATCAGAATGACACAGAACTATATAATGGAACTGGGTATTTGGGTCAAAATCATCTCCCTAGTGTCTAGGCAAAGTAGTTGCCTGAGGAACTACACCTGCAGAAGATAAAAGGGTATTAACTGAAACTCTTGCTCCAGAAGTTACAATAATCCTCACACCACTCTCTCCACAGTAGGGATGCAAGTACTCAAGGGTTGGTGTCACTATGGATTCTCCAGATTTAACCCATCTTTCTTCTTACCTCACCTTAGTCCCCCTATCTTAGCAAGAGATCACACAGGGTCTCTCCAGGGACCTGGGGTAAGGTGCACAATTACTTATGCTGTTGGTGCCTTTGATGTATTTGTTGTCCTGCACGGTTCTTATTCTGCTTCCTTTCACTAAACTCACCCAAGAGAAAGCTAGCAAAAACACTTAACTATTTCACTGCAGTTTAGTTCCTCGACCCTTGGACGTTACAGGCTGTTGAGACCTGAGAACCTTGATAATAGATTTCTGCCAATAGATAAGAGCTGGCACAGTCTGAAACATCAGCTGATTCAGCCTGAAAGTAACTGAGAATTTTTCAGGGAAAGTGGTTTTGAATTGGTTTAGGGACAGAAAGTCAACATAGGGAGACAACTGTAGTGAGAAAAATGAAATCAGTGACAATGTGTCTTATATTATGTGTCTACATGCATATTTGTCTGTGCATGTACAGATGTACCTTCAAAATACCAGGAAAACAAAATTCTTAAAAGCCAGCTGGCAGATGAGCTTCTTTGGGTATATGGGATATCTTTTACTAGACCAACTCAAATAGTTGGATAAATTCTTCTTAAGGGCTAGATTGTACCCAGTTCCTTCATGGGAGCACACTAGGGTGCACATCTACACATACAATTAGTGCCCTTCAATAAACTCTGGTGCAGTTCATGCCCAGGTCACCTGCTCCGTGGTGCATGTGAATGTGCTGTGCCTGGGACCATAGCTGGGACAGAACAGCCCTGCTCTGGCAGCAGGCTTGGGGTGTCAGCCCTGTGCTGTGTGGTGGTGTCAGGCAGCAGAGGGGTTGGCTGGGGCACAAGAGTGCCCAAAATGCAGTTGTGTGGCTGACCCCCTGAGCCTGCTGCCAGCCCAGGCTGCTCCGCCCCAACTCAAAATGCTGCAGTCCCAGTCACTGTCCACACATGCTTTCTGGACAATAAATGACTCTGTCACAGGATAGTACTGTCCCTGACAGTACTATCTTATGGTGGAGTTAATTAATTTACTGTGCCCTAATGCTGGCACACATGTAGATGGTGACTCTGCACTAGGCACGTCTACACATTCATTAATGTGCAGTAGTTACTGCGCATTTAATTTAGTACTTGCTTAATGAAGTAGTAACTAAATGCACAATAACCAGAGTTACTGTGGAGTAGTGCTGGAAATTCCTTTTTAGTGACGCTACTGTGCAGTAGCTTAATACTGTACAGTAGCGTATTAGCACTGTCTGTGCTGTGACATGCTACTGCGCAATGTTATTAGGACACTGCGCATTAAGCATCTCATGTAGACATGCCCACTGTGGAGCTAATTAGTCAACTTGGCAGTAAAGCACATGTGTAGATGCAGCCAGGGTGTTCCTCAGAGTGGCCAGTTAAAATGCGTTTTTATTACACTCTTCTTGGTACAAAGGGTGCATGACATTAGAGTGGGTGGTGAGCTTCCCTTGAGCTCTTGTATGCTGCTAGAGGTAGCAGAACCAGGTTTTAATCAAAAAGGATTCTGGAAGAGCCTCCCAATTGGAAGGATGAAGGAAAGCACCTGACTGGTTTTAAGACAACCCCTGTTTAGTTTATGAAAGAGATTATACAGTATGACTGCCTGTGATCAAAGGGGATGTACTTGATAACCCAGGAGGTCTCTTCCAGTCCTATGTTCCTAGGTACAGGGCCTACCAGGTATCCTGTGAGTGCAATATATGTCCACTCAGCCCCAATGCAAAGCAGTCAAGTCATATATATTTATTAGCAGCTGTTTCATGTTTTCTTATTTCTCTAGCTCTATATTATTTGTATTTATATTTATCCCTGAAAAAATATAATCTTTCTCTTGCTGTCCCTGCGGTGAGTACATCTAAGAAGAATTATTTTATCTATCTACTACTTTGCAGAATATTACTACTTGGGGCCTAGTTGGGGATTTTCTGTCACTAGCTTCTATGACTCCATGAAAGCTATGCTTTCCTACTGTCAGTGTCTTCATATCTTCTGCTTTTCCCTATCTTATAGCATGTTGTTGGTGATTTGGGTATTGTGCCTTGTAGTCAACTGTGGGGATTCAAAAAAGTGATGTTTTTGGAGATTTGTCGGGTAAATGCATGGGTCTGGATTCAGTGGTCCAGGAGGCCCCTTCCAGTCCTATGTTCATGTGTCTCACCTCCATATTTTATTTTGGGGTTTTATCTATTTAGCAGCTTGGGAATTACTTGAGATGCTCCTGAGAAATGGAGTTGAAGGTATAAGACATTGGTTTCATCACCAAACTGATTTGCTTTTAAGAGTAACTGGATCATAGAATCTGTATTTGATCCAGTCTGAGACTTCTCACAGTACAGTAACCTTCAGTAAAATGGGAATGGTCTCATTTTTTTTTCTGAGGCATCTTATTAAGCATGATGTGATGTGATGTGATGTGATGTGATGTGAGGATACAGTTTAGTGATGGAGGAAGAGAGAAGGAAGAAAGATGTAAAGGAAGCTGTCTCCAGCCAGGTAAGTTGAGACAAAGTGGGTACTCACTCTTCTGCCACCCTCTGTCTCAGTAAGATAGGAAGTTCATTACTAATTGGGAATCAGATATGGTTTACAGTTGAAAATATAGTAGAAGGAAACAGTGTTTTCCCCTTTCAGGATGACATCCACAATGTTCGACTCATGGGGAAGAACAATGCCTTAGTGGTGATAACTGAAGAAGAACCTCTCTTATTGTTAGGGGACCATCAGCCCTGACAACAAGTCAGACTGCTCGCCTCACTGCCTGGAAATTCACAGTTCTTCAGTAAAAGCTTAAGTGAATGCCTTTCCCAGCTGAACATATAGAAACACATGTTCTGTCACTGTTTGCCTGAAAGGTACACGGGAAGAGAAGAGAGTAGAGATGTTGGAGAGGGAATCTAATTATTCTCAACATAATCAAAAGTGAGTTTTTTTAAACCTAAAAATCTTTTTTTACTTGATTATTCTTGGCTTTGGATACTTTTCCGGGGATCACTTGACTTTTTTTTTTTGAGTGACATTTTAAGTATCTATTAACATAATGATATATTAATATAGAACGTCTGTCGGAGTGTATGTGTAATTTACATGAATACCAGAAAATTCAATATGATTAGTGGTATCACAACAAACACAGCATGACTGTTATAATGACTGTAGCACACTTCCCGTCATTGCAATTATCTCCTAAAACTTTTAACGGGAACGCTGATTGCTATTCACTCACTTATTCACCACCAGAAAATGGAATAATGAACAGATGCCAGGAGTCAAATATTGACTGCACAGGACCTGGAAGAAATATATATTATACATAGTTATGAACATGAAAGCAACAAGAAATGAGATCCTCTCTGATGCTCCAATTGAATCAAGACCATCCAGAAAAGCACTTAGGCATGTACTGAAATGCTTGTTGAGTATTTTTCTAGCACTGCTCCAAGAAGCTTCAGGACTATTGTACACACAAAGGGTGGAAGGCAGGCTTGGCTCCAAATAGCTTACAAAGTAAATGAAGCAGAGAGAGCATGGGGGAAGAGACAAAGATACAGATGGGTGAAATGACTCGTCTAGGGTCACATGAGAGCTGTGGATGAGATAGGAAGGTGTATCAGCTTTCCTGACTTGTAGGCCACTGCTTTATCCAGTAAAGCATGATACCTCTCAGACGTCATTTTCCTGAATTAAGGCCTGAACATATTACAAAACCATAGTTGCTTTTAATCCTACATGTTCCTCAACTCAAATAAGTTGAGAGAGGGAAGCATTCAAGCCAAGTGGCTGGGTGGACCCCCTGAAACCTGCCTACAACCCCCCAGACGGCTGCGGAGCCCCGGTTGAGAACTGCTGCTGCAGTGGACAGTATACTGATGTGTGTTCTACTCATTTCTATTTGAGTTCTCATATTGCACCCATCACCCTGGTATCTGGGCACCTTCTGGGTGTTCAGAATAAACAAAGGCCTGGATATACAAAAAATATGTAGGCAACTAAAAGTGCAGATAGGTGCCTGCAGCTAGGAAGTGGAATTCCTGACAATGTGTAAGCAAGTTAGGTGCCTAACTCACTGAAAGCCCCAAAGGGATTAGCACCCTTCATGTGAGGTTTCCCATGTCTTGCCTCTGAAGGAAAATGTAAGTTGATAGACTTCCTAGTTTTTAAGGTAAACAGCATAAAATATACCTGAATATGCCCTGTGCTACTCATTAGGAAAGCAGGATCAATGGAGCAAGGTTTGTCTTTGCGCTGAAAAGCCATGTAGCTTACTCTCATTCTTTGTTCCTGTGACAGTGAACTGTACCACCTTGGGCCAGATCCTGGAAATGTCCCGTCTCTTGCCTCTACTAGCTCCACGATTGGTATAGATCAGGGTTATCAAACTTATCAGACCGCATGGCCTGTATCTTTGACACTGCTGGTTTAGAAAGTTCTAACACAGATGGCAGTCAAGGGCACAACTATAGGGAGGAGGTGTTCTTTCAGTAGCCTACACCTTGTCCATATGGAGCCTCAAGAATAAGTTGCAAGGTTGAGGCCAATTCAGGGATTTTACCATTAACTTTCAATGCGACTAAAAAGGGCTTTCAAAGGCACGAAGGATATTTGTGTGTCCAACCCCTAATGTGTGTCCAACCCCTAATGAAAATCAATGGGAGTTGGGCCTCTAATCCCATTTGTGCCTTTGAAGGTCTCTCCTTAAATCCTCTAGATGGCTTTTCAAATCTCAACCCAAGATTTTAAACTCAATGCAAAATTCTTTGCAGAAAAGCCTGAGCAGTGGGAGGATGTATTCTCAGTGATCCGTGTTACAAAGGGGGCATATGGCTGCTTGCTGCATCTGCTTGTAGTGTCTTCAGGGCTGATGCTTTCAAGCCTAAATAAATTGCATTGCAATAATCCAGCTGGGAGGTAATGAACGATGTATGATTGAAAACAGACCATCGTCACCAAGGCTGTGGTGCAATATTCTAGCAAGTTGGAAGTGACAAAAATGTTTCTTTCATGAATGCAAACCTATGGGGATCCAGTGTACGTGACAAGTCAGAAACTTTCTCTAAATTGTTAACTGTCTTCATAGTTTAAGGACAGTATTGTGGCAGAAGGTTTCTGGAGTGATTCTTTCTGCCTATCAGCCTAATCTCCACCTCACCAGGGCTTCACTTCATCCAGCTTTTCCTTGCTCTTGTGCTGATCTTTGCCCAGTAGAGCAGGAAATAGAGAGTTGTACATCATCTACTATGAAGCATCAGAGCATATGAAATCTCACCATTTCTTCTGATGGCAGCATGTAAATATGGAATCAGACTAGGGAGAGAATAGAAGCCCATGTTATTCCAGTGGCAGGCTTTAGTGGCAGTGTTTAGTGGCTGAAAATAACTATAATCACTGGAGCCCAACCTCTGCCAGCTGACAGTAGTTTTCTGCTAGCAGCCATATGGATGCTGTGTTTGGATAAGAGAATGTATGAGCATTAAAACCTCCTCTATGGAAACCAAGAGGTCATGCACCCATTTTCTCTTTTCCAGATCTTTGTCCTGAAACACGTATGCAGGCAGTAGAGAACCTGCATACAGAAAAAAGCAATGGCTATGTGAAGAATCCACTTGGGTTCAGAATCTTGCTTCTGATATCAGGCCTGGGGTGTGTTAAGATCTTAATGAAGTGCCTGGGAGTTAGGCTGTTGACTTCAGTATAGGAAGGTTGAGCACTGTGCCCACCATTCAGCAAAGCACTTAAACAGGCATATATGCCTCTATCCCCATGAACACTTTAAGTACATGCCTCCAGCCCCATGATAACAAAGTTTTGGACAGGGCTGTCCACCTTCTGAGAGGCTGGGGGCCACATGCCGTGTGGGTTGATCAGGCTCACCAGACCCCACAGCTGCATAGGGTCCCCTGACATGTTGACTTTGTGGGCACACTAGGAGGGAGGACCTGACTGAAGAGCCTGGGCACCCCAGTGGTAGCAGCAGGTGAGGTGAGCAGGAACCAGGCAGGAACCTGCAGTCTGCAAGTAAACTCCCTGTGGGTCCTCTGAGGCACCTAGGCTGCGAGTTGAACATCCCTGGTTTAGGACATGCCTATATGTGTTCCTTAAGTGCAGCTTTGTTCAAGTCGATCATCTTCCTTGTGTGCATGCATGCATGCATGTACAGATGTGCTCGTGTGCACACTGAAAAGAGGCATGTGCAGTAAGTAGGTAATGTTGGATGACTGCTGTGTGATCTTAAGCAAACCTAGTGCTGGAGGAGGGTTGCCAAATACAAGCAGTCAGAAGGGAAAGAAAATCATTTAAAAAAATTAAAACAATACTTTTTAACAAAGAGAAAAGGTCACCCATTGCAATATGCCTCCCTGCATGCTACAGCTACTAGACATCCATATTGTTTTTCTATTTAATTTACTAATTGAAACTAAATTTGCAACACAATGTTTAACTTATCTGAAGACTCCTTGACTCTGTAATTTAGACCTAATTTGCTGGCAGGATAGAACACCTTTTGCATACATTTTGCTTTTGGCTTCCCATTCTCCTTCCATGTAATTGCTGAAATGTTTTCCTTCTATTGCCTAATTTTGTACAAAATGCTACCAGCATCTAGGGGAACTACATTACTAACCTTGCCTAGCAAATACTATAGATCAAGGCAATACGTTTAAACAAAAATAGCAGGCAAATTCCAAGAGGGAGACGCACTGGATATCTCCGATAGTAGTAAAAAAAACCCTTTAATTTCTTTCTGTCCTCTTAACAAAGTAAAAGACAGACAGGGAGAACGTTGCAGGCACAATGAAACCCAGGTAGTTTGTGATTGCAGAGTAAATAAGTAGGCCATCTGAATTCCTTTTCAAAGAAAATGATGAGGCTGTGAGTAAGCATTTGTCAGTGCTCCTCAGTTTGGCTAAAATAAAGCCCATTCCAGCAACCTGCTGTCAAAAATTGATGGAAGAGACTATCTGGCTTAAACTACAGGATCAGGCCATTCCTTCCAATTCTGCAGTTTTTCTAATTAAGGTTACATCTTCTTCCTGGAAGAACTACAGGACAATATTCTCAACATTCCCAAACGTAGGCACTTATTATGTTACTAGCCTGCTTTTTCAGAGATGCTGAGCACCTGTAGTTTATACCATCATCTGAGTAAGACATGGTGAGCCCCTTTGAAAGATTAGGGCATGCCTAAATGTGGATTTAAGTGCCAAACTTTAGCCAGACAAGTTTCACAATGCTGGCCCTTGCTACAGCATATCTGTTTTGTTGAAACCTAAAGATCAATTTGCTAGCAGGCATTGAAGACCCCAATGAAAAGTGAAATCGCAAGAGAAGTGGTTTTATGAAAATAAATCTTGGGTTTTCATTCTAAAAATGACTTTAAAATCAGCCAATCCCAATGAAGGATGGTTTGATTGACAGGCTTCTGCACCAGGACTCAGCAGGCATGTTGTCACTAGGCCCATCTACATGAAACACTACTGAGCGGTGGTTACTGCTCATTTATTTAGTACTTGTATAAACAACTACTAAATAAATGCTCAATAACTGGAGTTACTGCACAGTAGCGCCAGCAAACATCTTTTAAGTGACACTACTGCGCAGTAGCCTAATAATACTGTGCATTAGTGTACTAGCACCGTCTGTGCTGCGATGCACTACTAAGCAGTATTATTAGGCTACTGCACAGTCAGTGTCTCATGTAGATGCCCCAGTGTCCAGCATAGTTGTTCCCCACCTGTAAAATGGGGACAATCCTTTCCTCCCTAGCAATCCTTTTATGTGTGGATAAAATCATTGGGAGGTATTTTTCTCCTATGATGACAAAGACTGTCCAAGTGCTTAGATAAAAGGAAAAAATTACCAGTATACTATTTCACCCCCTTGTTGAACACCAAATCCAAGAAAATAAGCCTTGACAAGCACCATCTCCATTTAGATGTTATATGTACAGTATACTGGATTGACTTCAGCCACCAGTGGAAACACAGCATCTGAATTACAAAGGGCTCACTCTTATTGACATGACAGTCACAGGCAATTGATGAAAAAGAAACACAGAATACCTGGTGGACTCTTTTGGTACTCCACTGAAGTTTACGAAAGTATGCAATCCACCAAGCCTTTACACATGGAGCTCTCATTCATGTTGATGGGACTTCCAGGGGTGTAGAGAACTTCTGGGATGATGCCAGAAATAGCTATACTCAGTGGGAAAAAACCACCCTGTGTCTAAGTGGCAGAGCGGGTGGGGAGGAACATGAGTCAGAAAAAAAGCAAAACAGAAGCTACTAATTTGTTTTGGATTAGAAATGATAATGAATAACTGTGAGCCAAACAAAAGACACCAGGTTAGTCATTTCAAGTAGTTAAATTGTTTATACAAAATGTGTTTCTGCTCCCTCTATATGTGCTTTCTAGCAGTAAATATGGAAGCAGCTACTGTATGCTGCCAGTAGCTCGTTCTGTGTTTCTTTCAGTATCTCCTGCTTTCAGTCACCTCTAATAATTAATTTACATTTTATGGAGTAACTGCAACATCTGTGTGGGATGAGAAGATGTGCTTTGGTCAGACTTCAGTTACCAGTATCTCAGCTAGAGGACAATTAATTATAAGAGTCATGTCAGAACAGAAGATGGCTGGAAAGAATTCAAATCAAGAAATGCATCTAATTATTAATGTGCATAAGGCTGTTTTATTTTTACTTTGGAGCAAGGCAAACATTTCCTACAGTGAATCAAAAAAGATGAAGGGTAAGAGACAAGGTTCTTTGGGTAAATCTGATATCTTTTGTTAGACCAACTAAATAGTTGGAAAAAAATTTCTTAGCAAGCTTTTGGGTGTAAAAACTCTTCATCAGGCTGAGGAAGCATCTGCCGTTGGTGCGTGCTCTTCCTGGATGGAATGAATAGTAAAGAAGCCAGTGGCTGGTATGCATGCAAGAAAGCCAGTCAGTGAAGATGTATTGAAGATGTATTGAGGAGTCAGTGGGGGGGGGGAAGGAAAAGGGGATGAAAGTAGCAGATAAATAATGGAGAGGTACCTGGAGAGTTATACGTCAGGCAGGCTATAATGTGTCATAAATCCAATGTCTAAATTTAGTCCATGATTTTTGGTATCTAGTAGGTTGATGAAGTGAAGTTCATAGGTTTATCTGTGAAAAGTGTTTTATAAATTCCCTTTGAGGATTGGAACTGAGAGATTGGAGAGAGAGTGGTTTTCTTGGGAGAAATGTGCCCCCACAGGTAATTGGGTATTCTTGTCTTTAATAGACTTCCAGTGTGTGTTCATTCTGGTGCGCAGTTGTAGCTTGGTCTCTCCTATGTATTTTTTATCAGGGCATTTGGTGCAATATTAAAGTTCTGGATGTGCAGCTGCAAGATCCAGGAATGTTGATGGCTCTGTTGTGGGGTGTAGTAACTGGATGTGGGGGGGAGAGATCTGTTGGCAAGTTTTATATTTCTTGTTATGACATGGTCTGGATCCATTCAGTGTGTTTTGGGTTGTAGAAAGTTTGCTTCTGATTTTTGAACCCAAAAGCTTGCTAAGAAATTTTTTTCCAACTATTTAGTTGGTCTAATAAAAGATATCAGATTTACCCAAAGAACCTTGTCTGCCTATGTCCTTGGACCAACACGGCTACAACCTACACCCATGAAGGGTAAGAGAAACACTTGAAATGGAACAGATACGTTTTTTCATGTCTTTAACATGGGGCCTAGTCTTTTTACAGTCATTAGCCTATTTGGTTAATTTAGCCAGTTCAAAAATACCCAGCACCATCGGTGACTTACTGCTATTTCCAAGATTCAAGATCAAGTTTGTCATTTTTTGGTTATCCACTGACATTGAAACAAGCTCAGTAATTGTTGTTTTGAATTTATTAGGGAAATGTAAAGCAATCCCATTGTTTTTAGTCCCAGGAGCAAGTATCACAAAATCTCTGAAGACCAACATAAGAAAAACTTGGATTGGTGAGCCACCTTTTCTGATGTGAAAAATATACAGCTATTGAAACAAAAGTATTCTACAATATCACACTTTGATCCTGGAAATACATATGTGCATATTTAGTCTTCCATGTGTGTAGCCCCTTTTAAATTAAAGGAACTATTTGCATAGGTAAAGTTAAGCACATGTATAAGTGTTTGCAGAATCAGGGCCTAATCTCTGTTTCTGAACATGTCACAGTCACCTTGTAGACTGTTATCTTACAGGCTTTCCATTTCTCATAGAAAAGATTCCTTTCACATGATTCACAGGAATCCCATGATTCCTTTCCCATCAGATCTCAGGGCTGTCTGATGACCTTTATGTCATAATTGCATGCCTTTTGGATGGGACTTTTCAAAAACACTCATTTCTGTCCCTACTGAAGCCAATGGTAAAACACCCATTGACATCAATGACAGCAGAGCTGCCACTGCAAAATGCCTCTGATAATCCCATCCTGTTAATATACTAATTCCATATGTGATTAGCATGCATGTGAATATAGACTCAAAATATCCAATTTTAATGCAATACCAAAGTACAAGATTCTAACCGCAAAGAAATGAGGGGATTCTGAATTAAGTTCCTACAGCAATTCACCTCACAAGGTAAACATTTTTAAATATGGAATTGGCACTTAAGTACAAAACAAATCTGAGTGCCTTGGTATAAACAGGCATTAAATCCAATGTAGTCTAAGGACTTGCAACCGTTTATGCAAGAGCTGAATTTGGCCCTTTGCCTTTTACGTTTATGTTGTACCACATCTTCAGCTGGTGTAGTCCAGTGTAGTATTGAAGTCGATGGAACCAAGCTGGTTTATTCAAGCTGAGATTCTGACCCACTATATTTTAAAATGTTTCCTGTATTTCCTATGCTCCCTACTAATCCCCTTTGTCCCAGAGTTAATAAAGCATCATTCTTTTACAAGCCTTTTCCACCTGGATCTAAAATGTTTTGCAAATGTTGGTTAATTCCCAAAGCAACATAACAGTTAAATGTGTGATTCATGACTGACGGAGAATGGTCATGTGAGGAGTCATCAAACTTCTCTTGTTTACCTTTTTAGAAGTCAAATAATATTGAGGTTGGGAACAATGTTAAACGTACTGGAGGGCATCCTGATTGGCTATGGTCAATTACATGGAAATTATCATTCACATCTCATCAGGTAAATCACAGATATTGTTAGACTTCTAAGTGCTTGTTCCCCTTTTAAGACATATGAAAAACTAGAACTCTTGGTTCCAAAATGATACCTTTTATTAGCCCAACTGGAAAATGTCAAGAAAATTCCCCTTTTAAAAAGTCAGTTTCATATGGAAAAAAATATATTTAAAAAAAATTAGAAGTCAGAGGATAGGGAAGATTTTTTCAGACATATGCAATGACTTTCGAAATGTAAGCAGCGAGCTATATATACACATATATATTGTTTTATCATTGAACATATACGTATGTGTGTGCACGTGCACATATGACTGTATTGATGCCTACATTTGGAAAAATATATATAGTTAGGTGGGGTTTTTGGAAACACTCAAAGCTGGTTTAACTCTGTGCTCATTGCATTCAGTGATAAAACTGCTATCAAAGTCAATTAGGTGAGACCTTGGTCAATGCTGAAAGTTTTGAAATATCCTAGTATAATTTTTAAGCCCCAATTCAAAGCCCAGTGAAATAAGTAGGAGTTTTTGCATAAATTCAAATGAGCTTGGAGGCCAGCCACTTAGAAATCAACAAAATACACAGAGTTTCCAAGAGATCCATCTAATTCACAATTTCCCTATCAAATCAACTAATCTTAATACTTGCTCATCTAAACTCTATGCCTGTTTATTACCCTCTTTTAACATAAGAGCAAAGAGAGACCCAAGAGCACTAAGTGTTTTGCCCAGATCTCTCTGTCAGTCATTGGCAAAGAATCAAGGACCAAGATATTTGGGAATTCTCCCTGGAAACATTTTTGAATTATTTTAACTTGCCCAGGCTTTGAAACAGATGACACTTGCCTAGTCAGATATATGCTGTAATACTGATTGGGAATGGGTCATATGAATCAAGCTAATGAGCACCACCTTTGCTGTAACCCTTAAATATCCTGAATATGTTTGGTAACTGCAAATCAGTGAACACCTTTTTATTTAAAATGGTTGCAAACAAATAGGACTAGAGGTAAGGAAGACCAAGCTGTTAAAGGGTTAAGCCACAAAGCTATTGAATTATGCTTATTTTCACAAACAATGGTTAACATGCTGCTGTGGTTGCCCAGTTGGAGACATTTTCTTGCAATGTCAGTGAATAAGCAAGTTAGGCAATGCCACTTAATAGCAAGGTGTAATTTTGGATTAGACCAATTTGTGGTCTGTTGCAGACTAAATCTGAAATTAGTGGGGAAGGCCTAGGCAAGATTTTTTTTCTAAAGAGCTTAAGTAATGGTGAGACATTATTTAGGATTTAAGACAAGGTACAATGCTACTCTGTGAGCTGCACTCTGTACCATGTGCCCTTTCAAATTAAGCACCAATACCTTTTGCTAACTTGGAAACAACTGATAAAGAGTAATAGTTCCCAAGGTTCTGCCTTCAGTACCTATCCAGCCAATGTAAAAGACTGCATGGTTCAATAAAACAACAAACACTAATTCTCTGATTCATGGGCCATAGGCATGGAAAAAATTGTTAGGATCTGCTATTTCCAAAGGGGTTTCTCTCACACAGATTCGTTTAGCTGTCATTCTTAAGAAGTGGAATGAATCTGACTTAACTGCATCTAAACATTCCAACTTTGCAGGCCACAGTGTTGCTGATCTCAGGATTTTCCATTGGATGTGGAAAATGTATTTGAAAACCTGAACATCTAGACCAAAACAGTCTTCTGAATAACTTAAACATTTAGCCTGAACAGCTTTCCTAAAGTTTAAATATTGCATCTGTTTAAATCTGGACTTCTTTGGAATTTTCTCTGACACGCTAGTTCATGGAATAATCAAACAGCATAACACAGTATTGTGCTGTGCACTAGACACACAGCCAGCTTACAGTCTAAAATGGACAATTCATGTGCCTTTGTCTGCCCCAGGACTTCAATCCTTTCTGAGCTGAGGAGATACTCAGCAGCCTGCAGAGTTGAATGGTACATGATGTTACACACACACACAAAGAAACTCCTCATTGTGGTAAGCTAGACTGTAATTATATATTGGTTTGGAAAGACATTTCAATTACAAACTTCTGGACCCAGCTAACACTGAGGTCCTGATTTTTTCTCTCTAGGGCTCATGGTAATTTTTGCTGGATGAAAAGCATTAGCCTTGGTGCCTGGCCAGGGTACAGTTCTGTCTAAGTTCTAAACTATTGCAGAACATTATCAGTGGCTACCGAGTTAAACAGCTGCAGAAGTAGTCGCATGTCAGGAATGGTTTAAGGCTGCTGCTGAGACTGATTGTACACATGCTGGTGAACATGAACAACCATTTTAATTATGGTATTTCAGAGCCTCAAAAAATTTGCAAACATATCCAGACTCTTGGTTGTTTCTCTTGAAGCAAGAGATGTTCTCCATGAAGGTCCTACATTTCTTTATCTTCCAGAAGCTTCCCTTCCCACATCATCAGATTCTGTAGATCTGCAGACATTCTTATGGTGTGGTAGTAGAATGGCCAAATATGACCTCCCCTGCATCTTCAGAGTCAGTGGCAGAGCCCCTCCTGTCCATTTCCAGCCTTTCCAGGGGTCACGTCTTTCTGGGGGATGGGACTTTGTGGGCAACCTCCCCAAAATTTGTGCCCAGGAGACTAAAGGAGCTGGAGTAGCTCTGCTGTGGAAAACCCCTCCCTCCTATACTTCACATTATTTTCCTTGACAGTTATCATGGCTCCCACTGTATGGTACTCTTCCTCCACATGATTGCTGCTCTCTTCCATCCCCACTTCGGGATCACATGATGATGGTGTCAATGACATCATCATAGATTAACTACAAGGAGGCACATTTGTGTGCCAAGTGCAGGAAAAATGGTGCATGAGAAATGCAATTCATTGCATGACTCCAGAACTCATTGTATGGCTCTCGCCACCACAGATGGTAATGTATAGGCTTGTTTGTCAAAGATTTACATGACTGGATGAAATACACTAATCCAAAGCCTGTTGACTCCCATGACTTCACCAGGCTTTGCATCAAGATCTCTGGGTATAATGATAACCTTGATTTGCACCTGTAACTTACACTCTACTGCTCCAGCTTGGGCACCTACAGTCCAGGTGAGACTTATCCTGCTATGCTGCCAGAGGGTTTCCAAGAGGGCAACTCCTGGGGTGATGCAAACTCCTCAGGAGCCACACTGGTGGAAGCTAGTGAGTGAGGGCTGTAATGACTTGGTACCTGCTCGCCACAGTTCTGTAGCCTAAGTCACCACCAAACAGAAGCAGTCAGTCCCTTGGCCAAATGAAGCCAGTTATCCTGGGGATAACATTACAAGAAGTCTGGTATACTACACTGGGCTACTTCTTTATGACAGCCAAGGATTTCAGACCAGGCATTTATTACCCAAATACAACCCTTCAGCTCATTTAATCATCTGGTTATGGCCATCTTTAAAATATACATAAATTGCTTTAAAAAGCACTGGTGATTTGAAATTGGTGATTAATCATAATTTTACCAATTATCAGGAAATAATCCCACTTTATCTGAGTTGTAAGGACTGAGCAGTCCATTGGAGACTGCTATCTATAGACAACCCAATTGGATTTATTCCAAAGTAAGACTGTACATCCCATTCATGGTCCCAATTATTCTAGAACATGATGTAGTGTTTCCACCCCATAAACATAAAAGATAATAGTAAAATTGAGTTACTGAGGTGATGTGGAGAGATTGGGAGCCTATCCTTAAATCCTATGATGACTTTTACCACAGGTAAATCCTGCATTGGGAAGAGGATGCTGGTACCACGGTTGCCCGTGGGCTACCCCAGGTGTAAATCAGTGCAGGATTTCATCCCTGTTAACTGCAGAATTTTGGTGGGACCAGAGCTAGGTTTGGCCTTGGTTATCATCAACTCCAGAACTCAATAGATTAGGCCTGATTCTCATTTGTCCTAAATCTTGGCCTGTTTCTGCCTTCAGGATCCTTCATTAAACCTCACCTGATGACACACAGCTATCTTAGGAATCCTGCATCAATCCTGTTCCCACCTCCTAAAAGAGAAGATAGTTAGGGAGTGTGGATAAGGGTATGAGTAGCTATTCTTTCTCTAGGGTGTCCTGGGAAACAAAGCATAAGTTATAGCCATCCTGACACTGTTCTAAGTTACACTGTAGGTTGAGCAGTTCACCCCACCTCAACTCCCATTTCCACAGAAAGGAATTTGAGCATCTGGGGCAAACTGTGTTGCACTGCAGAGTCACAGTCTTGTCTCCTGAGTCAGGATTGAAATACATCCAGAAAGATGGACTGGAACTAAGTGTAGCAGGCTCACCTTTCAGAGCTTGGGTTGAGTCCCAGGCTTGAGATCCTGCTGTTTTGATTGGTGGAGCCCATCCACCAATCAGGAGGCAGCAGGAGAAATAAAGTCACGCCCCTTTTCTGAGGGGAGGGGGAGAAGAGCTTCTTTGGACCTGATTGAAGACTGCAAGCCGTCAGGTCCGGAAGACTTCTGGGGCGGAGCCCTGGGGCATATAAAAGGAGCTGTGTGCCCAGCACGAGGGGCAGATGTGGCGAGGGACTCAAGAAGTGCGGAGCCAAGAAAAGCTGGGGAGCTCTCCCCCAGGGGGCAATAGGCCCAAGGCTCCTGAAGCTGCCACTGGAGGAGCAGCCTTGGGAGTGGTGCGAGACCGCTCAGGCTGTTGACGGTGCACAGGGATGGTGCGCAGAGACCCGGCCCTGGGAGTAGTGTGAGACCACTTGGGCCCATCACGGTGCATGGTTTGGTGCACAGAGCCAAGGCCTTGGGAGCTGCAAGCAGCAGCTCGAGCCTGCCACCCTCGAGGGCCAGCAGACCACATGGTGTGCAGGGCAGCGCATGGGCCCGAGCCTTGGAAGCCATGGCAGGGCAGCTCAGACATCACTGTGAGTAACACCGGCAGGCGGCTAGGCAGGGAGATGCACAAGCGGTGCACAAGGAAGCGGAGCCAGGGAGCAGCAGATGCTGTTTGGGTTAGGCACCTGGTGAAAGGCTGGCCGGCCAAAGCCTGAAGGGCCCAGCCTGTGCTAAAAGAGCCTTCAGTGCTGAGCCAGGGCATGGGGAAATAGTAGTGCTGCAGGGTGAGGCCCAGCACCCAGGAGCCAGCAGTGGTGGTGCAGCTGAGAGGAGCTGAGCCCTTGATGCCCAGAGCAGGGCACAGGGTGGGGAGGAGCCCAGCAGCACAGGAGAGGCCTGGAGAGGTGCTCCAGAAGAGGAGACCCCATTGAGCTGTGCCCTGACCACCGCCACCTGAAGGAGCGTGAGTCATTGGGCTCCTGGATCCCACAGGGGAAAGACGTTTGGGGCAGGCAAACCCAGAGAAGGGCCCCCTCACCTAGTCAAGGCCTTCAAGGAAGGGGCCCCTGGTGCTTCCTGGACACCCCACAAGGGACCCCACTGGAAGGAGGACTATCTCTTTCTATGGGGCAGGGCCTATATTAAGGAATAGGTGTTATTTAGGGTGTGACCTTGGTTATTGGTTAATGTTCACTGTGTAAATATATGTATATGATATTTAGTTTTATGATTATGTATATTATAACTCAATAAATTGTATACAGTTGGGCTCAGGCTAACTCTATAGAGGAAAGAGGGATCTGCTTGAGATTGTGGCATCTCTCTCACAGCACCCCTTCCTGCCTGCCCATCCCATTCAATTGAGAATAGGGCACACCCTTGGGTGTACCTGGGTTACATAAGAGTTATGCAGCATTTTGACAAGGACCTTGCAGTAGAATAGATCAGAAAACTAGTGGCATGCCACTGCCTTGAAAAAACTCAAATATAGACCTGAGGTAAGTTATAGTCTGTCATTTCCAACACACTTCTTTCTGAGCCAGAGTTGGAGACATGGCACCGATGCACTTCGACATCTGAAGTGCAGTGATCAATGACACATCCATTCTCAGATGACAGTGAAAGCACACATATGACACAGGACTGGCTGAAAGCTTGTGGCTTCATGTTTCTAAAGGAAAACTTGAGTTATTTTTTTTAGCAGTGTCCTAAACAATGGAAGAAGTGCCACCGAATTTTACTATGCAAGTTAAACAAAGAAATTACAATGCACTGTCTAAAAAAGTGTGTTAGTGTCTCCATGTCTCCACGGATGTGAAGCAGGCAGCTGTGTGATCCATGGCAACTGTGCTATTTCAATGATTATTCTAATCCAAACTACAATCAGATGTTGAGATAGAAAGAGCAGTTAGCAACAGAACAGGAGCAGGGGACAGTGGGTGTTCCCTACATCTCTACCTGAACAGCACATGCAAGTGGCCCTTACAGATCTTATCCTGCAGTAATGTACTTAAAGGTGGACTCTTGTATCCAGGTAGCCATACTCAAGGACCGCAGTCATGCACTTCGTTGGATTCAGTCTCTTGAACACCTTCTATGACTGAGTCCTTCGCATAATGCAAAGGATGTGGACAGAAGGTGTCAAAGTGGGTACCAGAGAAGGCAATAGCCCTGAAAAATGAGCTTGGCAATTGTTTTATTACCTTTGGGGGCTTTGTGATGATGTTGTGCTTTCATGGTGGGTCACAATATTTTATAAGGAGTGCTAGGGCTTGTACTCTTTTGCTGATTCTAAAACTTGGGTGAGAGATATGCTCATTGGAAGCACCAAGCATTGTGAAACCTTCACTGGCAATCACTTCTCTTAGGTGAACATCACATAATCTCTTCAATCATCACTTTTCAATGCAAGGTAATCATTAGCAGGAGATTGACTTCCCACTTCCTCCAGTATGTGCACACCCAGGCACTGTTGGCAGAGCTCCACTATAGCAGCTGTGTAACTGCCCATGAATGGCACCCTGAGGAGACACCAGCTGTTGAACAGACTACAGCAGCTGGCAGAAGATGAAGATGTGTCTTCACATACCTTCTGCTGGCTGCCAGGTGGTGGCAGAAGCTTTACTTCATTAGGCAGAGGTGTAACAACTCTGACATGAGAAGGGGGATTCTACCACTGTTGAGAAGCTTTGAGTGCAATGCACTCACACAAAGTTTTGTTGGCAAAATTTGGTAGTGTTGTACACTAGGCTTAAGTGATGGGCTGGAAGTTGCTGTACATACGATGTTTGGTTGCTATAACAGCACCCATGCAGACAAGCATAATTAGGAGCATCCATCAATCAAACCAGCATAGCTCAATGCATGGCCATTTCAGCTATTTTTAGAGGTGTGCGAAGCAGGCCCTATTCAATTGAGATTCGGATTCAGCCCAAATCAGGGACAGTGATTCAATTCATTAATTCAGATCACTGTCCCTGATTCAATTTGTCCACATACAAATCTGAAAATTCAATGCTGATTCAGAGAATCAGTGATTCAGACATAGACACAGCTTTAAAAACATTTTCTACATACCTTGAGGTAGCAGGCATGGCTCATGATCACTGCGATGCTGGGGCACATGGAGCATCCCACAGGAGTGGCGTTGGGGGGACCTCCACATGCTCGGCGGTGAACCCGGAAGTGGACTGGAATTACTTCTGGTCCACTTCTGGGTCTGCTGGGGACCGCCCTGGGCCCCCCCCCCAACACCTCCCTGGCTCATCAATCAGCCACAGGGGGACCCTGGGTGTCCCCACCCCAGACCCAGGAGGCACCAGTCACCAAGTTGGGGGGACATGGGGGTGGCCCTGCCTGCTCCCTGGTAGACCCAGAAGTAGACTGGAAGAGCTTCTGGTCCACTTTCGGGTCTGCTGGGGACCACAGTGGGGCCCCCCCGCACTTCTGTGGGACACTCCATGCACCCCAGCATCACAGCACCCATGAGCCATCTGCTACCTAGAGGTATGTAGAAAAAACATTTAAAGCTGTCTCTATGTTTGAATCTCCAAATCTTTCCAAATCTCTTTAAATCCATTCAGAGGGCTCCAACTCTATTCGGAGAGATTAGAGGGTCCTCTGATTCAATTCAGATTCATAGATTTGGCCACCAAATCAGGCCGAATCTGCCAAATCAAATCAGGGACCAAAGCTTTGCACAGCTCTACTATTTTTCATGTAAACAGTAGGGCGCAGCTCTCTAGAATTACAATGCCGATCAAGCTGTCTCTTCTTAGCTCCACAGCTTTGTCCATTTAATTTAAGCCAAGCAGTCAGCACATACCATGGCTGTTTTTATGAGGCAGTTTATTTTAAGAGCTGTTTCAAACATTTCTGCTTGAAAAAGTATGACGTCATCTTTTAGTGGATTCCTTTAAACTGTACGAGAACAATTCTGCGTTCTTTTAACAGACAGTTTTTGCCAGTCCCTTGAGTGATATTTAATACAGCTTTCTGTCTTGCCATTTGTTCATGTGTAAAAAGGAACTTCCTCATATTCTGTGCACTTCTGTTTTCTTAAATCCTTCATTCTCTTTTTTCCCCTTCTTACATTATCACTAACTTCGGCTGAACTTTTGGTCAAAAAATGAAGTAAGCAGTCTTCTCTGAAAGTAATAGGTGGAACAGAGAAAAAGGTGAGCTAACTATGGTTTCATGGTGGTGCTTTCCAGAGGAACCAAAAGTTCTGGAAACCTAGATTAATAGAACACCACCCCCAACCTATTTGATCCTTTGGCTCATCTTCCAGCTATGTAATCTCAAGTGAGGTCTTTATTTGGTTTTGTGTGTTTTAAAGCAATGGACTTTCCCAGGCTTCCAATGAGAAACAATTCCAAAGCTGAGTCACCGGTAGAGTCACTTTATAGTTTGCTACAAGCACACATCCCTAAAGGGAATTCCTGGTAGAGTTTAAGCAAGGTCCGTATTGCTTTAAGCTTTTCCTGCTTCTTATTTTAGTGGAATGTCATTTGTTGAGTATTTCAAAGATTCTCCAGGCCAGATACAGTCTGCAACGCTTAGCCACTAAATTTCTTGGAAAAAATTGTTGAGCAGCTCTTGTGTAACATTTTTGATGGAGCTGTTTTCTGTTGAAAACTACTGTTTCATGGTAAGTGCAATGTTGTAGGGATGTATTGATTGATTCCAATGAAGTTTTTCATGGAAAAGTTTTTAGACATTTGAAATTGTAAATGAAGCATTTCACTTCAACCTGCTCATTTTGTTTTGACTTTTATATTATTAACACAGTCACAGGCCCACACAAGCCTAAAGGCAAGTGTAAGAAGACATGTCATTTGCTATAGCTAACAGTACTCAAAGGAATAATGCAAATAGCATTACATCCAGCTTCCTTTGACTCCATAACACGAATGGCCTGGTAGCTATTTGTAACTGCTATTTACATCTACCATGTTTCATCTACCAGTAACATGTGATATGGTACCATAAAAACATTTTGACTCCTTGTAACTGTCCATTTTGATAAGATCATTTTGACGTTTCCCACTCAAATTGTTTCTGGCTTTTTATTCTATGACATTTTTAAGATTTCATCCTGATTTGGAACAAAAATACATTCTGAGCGTGGAGGTTTTGTTTTCTGACCAGCTCTATTATTGACAGTACAAACTATTTTCTTATTTTAGTGTTAAACAGAGAGTGACGTACGAAAGGTAAGGAAATAGAGCAAGACTCAAGAGTAGAGTATTAGTTCCGGTGGAATATTAATCCCTTAGCCAAAAAGGGTCAATTTTACAAAGAGAGTTGTCCCCAGTCCCAACTACACTCAGTTTTTCTATCTCCAAACTTCTGCATGCACTAAAGCTCTTATTATGGACAAATTGTGATATGCTTGTTCACATGGAGCAGTACCTTATTTCATAAATGAGCCTGTTGGTTTCAGGGGGACTATTCATATCACGCAAGCCAATGTAAGTCCATCACAACCTACCCTTCTGTTCACAATGGCGTGAGTGCACATCAGGTTGTCAGGTATCTGTCTGATGTGTACACAGTTTCAGTACATGTGCACAAGCCCTAAATTCTGAATGAACACAACACATTTTGACAGAAATAAAACAGACACCTGATATTGCATGTGGACAAGGCTGAATGTGAGTAAATGCAGATGTAGTTTTAGAACCCATTTTGGATGCATGGTACAAACATCACTTTTCAGAACTTTTGATTTTCCTTTTAGCGTACAAGCTATTTCTAGAATTCGTTGGAGAATGACATTAAAGCCTATAACACCCTTTCAAGGAGGCTAGGCAGCACCATAGACTACCTCACTGCACTGTACTTATTGCACTGTCTTGAGAGCATTGTTTACTTGAAAAATTCCAAAGGGAAATGCCAGTCAGGAATAGGAGAGGTGTTTTCTACAGCAGAAGTGGAAGTGACTGTTAAGTCAGCCACAGGAATGAGACTGTGGCCTGTGCATGTCATAGCATTCAGACTCATTCCACTACAATGCAGCCTAATGGAGAATTCCTCGTGCTTCACTTGAGACGTGGGATGGATTTGTTTGCTCTGTTGAATCTCTTATTGTGCATAGAAACATTTTTTGCAAATGCTCTGAACTATAAAAAAGAAGGATATCAGCTAATTTATTCCCTTCTAATGGACCAACTTAAAGTGGGGGGAAAGAGGACAAAGGACGCTCTCACAGTACGCTGGTAGTAATGTACATTGCCACGTACATGATGTGGGTTCAATTTTCCCATGGTCAACAGGGGTTGAGAACTGTAATTGCACCCTATGCTCACATCAGCTCAGGTTGATTAAAGGTGCAGGAGGTATAGGGTTTCAAAGATTTCTCATTACATCTCTCAAGGCTAGCAGGACACTGGGCACTGTCAACGTGGAATCCAGCTGGAATCAATAGATTTAAAGCAGGAGAAAAATGAAGGATACTTCATCTCTCTTTCTTTGTTGTACAATGGAGGAAATATCTCATTTCCTTCTTGGTGGTCTAACGGCAATGCTCTGGAGCGGAGGATACCTTTGATTTCCAGTCCTGTTTTTTCAGCTGGCACAGGCTCAGAATGCTGTGATGACTCAGCAGCAACTATTTACATGGACAGGATGACCTTCAAGAGCTTTGAAGGATCTCTCTGCCAGGTTCTCGGTTCAATGGTCAGTGGCTGTGACAGATGTGCAGAGAGAGGCCTGCACATACCAAAAGGAAAAGGAGAGGTGCAATAATACCATAGTTTATTGTCACTTTGTTTTATACTCTCTCTCTAGGTACCATATCCAAACAAGATATTGGTGACGATGGTCTTCCACAGGTCTTCTACCATGGTCTTCACTTTGAGGCATACAGAATTTCCAGTCTCAATACATCATCCATTTAGACAGACTCTTGACATAAGTCAATCTTTGTCTTCCATGGTTTCTTCTTTCTTCAACCTTTCCAGTTATGACCAGACTTTCAATTTCCTCTTTCCTCATAATATGTCTGAGAAACTCCAACTGTCTCTTTCTTTCTTTCACACATGCCCCTCCCCACTCTGTCCTCTGCCCCACCCAGTGTTGAATCTCAGATAAATGACCAAAGCAGAAAATGCCACATTTGTCAGGTCTGGGCAACAGGGTACAGTCCTTGTGATGGGGGGTTAGGTACAATGCAACATTGTCTCAGGCTTCATTTTTTTAATTGTCTGAGCTTTTTGCAGTAAAGGATTTCTGTGAATGGGAATCCCCTTGTAACCTACAGAACAGGAACAGAGTGGCAGTTGAACAAGCATTTGGATTTCTTTTTGTTTAGGTCAGCCAGCTCATCAGCTGCCATGTACGAGTGTCACATTCTAAGTTTGTCAAGCATGACCATACCCCATCCACAGTTTTATTCAATATATTCTAGTAATCAGCTTTCCCAAAAATGTTTCTTTCTGGAAATGAGACTCAGAAGGCACACAAATCTATTTACAGGTAGATTTAATTTCTGGAAAGACTTCCTCTTCTGTAGGAAGTGGTTCTGAGATCTTGGGTTTATCATCTATCTGGGGTTTATTTAACCCTGTACAATCCCTTATTACTGCATATTTTATGTACTGAAGTTGGGTAGAATGAAGATGATGTTTTCTGTTCTTGTTAGGTTTCAGTTTGAATATTAACTTTTGCTTCCCCATGAGCCACGAAATAAAGGAACTATTCAATGTCTCATAGAAAGAAGTTGCCAAATACTTTGGCTCACATAGCCCAACAGTCTGGGTTTTCAATGAACTGTCCCAGGGATTTTATGGAAAGTGCTTAAATCTATTTCCTGTTTGATTGTTCTGCTAATCTTAGGGGACCAAACTCAGGAGGGAGAGGCACCTAGGAAGCTCAGCAGGGATTGCCTTTATCTATCAAAAGAGATACTTTGAATGAGTCCTGATGAGTCATTTTGTAAAAAGTACTGAAGGGTGCTCACAGGCAGATTAATGCACAGGTCAGCTGGGGATAGACACCCCCCAGATGCCTGGGGGGACGATGTTGCCAGGTAAATGTAATTATTCTTCAATTTTGACCCAGTTCTAATTCACTCACCACCACAGTGAGCAATACAAAGCAGACAAGATCCATTTTGCATACACTGGGAATATGCAGATACACATGGAAATAAGTTACCCCCTCATGTACTCCACATTGATCCGTAACTTGCCAGTGAGTGAGTGAGAACACTTCTGCAACAACAGCACCAAGACAGGAAGAGGTTTCTCCCTCTACTGGAGCCCAGCTCCTATGGGAAGAACGCCTCGCCCCCCCCACCCCCCGGATTCTTCAATCTTCTTCTTGCCCAGGGCCCCAAAATATCATTTAGTTTGGTGACTCAGAGAGGAAAATTGGGCTTGTAACCTGTGGATTAGCAAGCTTCCATTTCTCTAAAGAGAAGCTCAGTTTAAGCTACAGTCTGGATTAAGAACCAAATCTTCAGAAGCCCTGGAGAACAAATGATCTCTTTAAGTTGCTTTGTTTTTAACAGGGATAAATTGCTGAATGTGAGAAATGAAATGGTAAAGTGGGAAATTTGATGCTGAAATTTGCTCTCCACTTTCTTGGTATCGTGATCTCATTCTCTGGTGAGCAATTGTTCTACAGAATAGAGGGTAAAAAAGGCTTCCTTCTCATGCCCATGGGAGCAGCCATTCTTATTACATCATAACTATCAGGTCTTTTTATTATGAATTACCTACAATGAAAAAGCCTCCTAAGCAGATAACTAAAGTTGGAGCATATGGCCCTATTGTATAGCTTCCTTCTTTCTCTTGGAAACCACAGGACTCTAACCTTCAACATTCCTTCATACACAGCTCATTATCACATTGTATGGCTCTTTACCACAGCCTGACTCAGGGTGATCCATATACCTCTCAAGGAATTCAGCTGGAAACTTGCATATTTCTTAAATGCATACATTATAAAGCCAGGATTAACCATCATGACAAGTCATGGAAGCCACACAAGCAGTTCCTGCACCATGTCTCATATACCACTCACAGAGAAAGATCGTGAAAGAAGTTAGGAGATTCCAAATTTAGATTTATCTATGAGATACAAATTTAAGTTAAGGGTATGAATTGCAGGGCCTGATCACAGTACATAGAATCTCATTCTAGATTAGATCTTGTACAGAGTTTTTAAAATTTTTATTAGCACAGTTCTGAACTAGCAGTTTCTGGGTGTGTCTGCATGGGATGTTTACTGTGGAGTTGCCAAATTAGTTCCACAGAAAATGTCTCAGCATCTACACATGCAGTGTTATTAGGATAGAGTAAACTAATTCACTTTGCCATAGGTTAGTACTTGTAAACACAAGTACTAACCTGACAGGGCTGGCTGAGGCATGAGGGTGCTTTAGCTGAGCCAGGTTGGAGCAGCCCCAGCTAGGAGGCTGACCCCTGGGACTCCCTGCCAGCTGAGGCTGCTCTGCCTCAGCTCAACGTGCTGCAGTCTCAGGCACATGTGCAAATGGTGCACCCGGGCACAATGAACTCCAGCGTAAACTGCACCAAAGTTTATTGCTTCTCATTGAGTGCACATACAGACATGCCCCTTGTCCACAACACTTCTCACCAATGGGCATCAAAAACACTGTATGGTGGATATATAACTCGTTGGATCACCATGCTCAACCAGTGCTTATTAATGGCTAACTGTAGACGATAAGCTGAATATGAACGAACAGTGTGCCATTGTTGCAAAAAAGGCCAACAGGAGGTTTTTGCTGGTTTATATTAACAAGAATCTCATCTGCAAATCAAGAGAGGTAATTCTTCAGCTCTATTCAGAATTGAAGAGGACTAACTTGGAGTACTGTGTCCAATTTTGGGCCCTATACATGGAAAGGGTCCAGTGGAGAGGAAAAAAAAGGAGAGGTCTATGAGGCATGACTTTTGAGGAAAGGCTGAAAGAGCTAAGGTTATTTAGTTTAAAGAGTAGAAGACTACAGCAGGATTTGATAACAGTCTTCAAATACCAAAAGGTTGATTATAAAGAGGCAGAAGCCTTTGCTCTGTGGCTGAGGGGACTGGAGTAGGAGCAATAGCCTTAAGCTGCAGCAGAGGAAATTTAGAGTGCAGATTGGGAGGAACTCTCTCATTATGAAGGTGGTCAGGCACTGGAACAGACCATGTAGATAAGTTGTAGAAACTTCATTCCTGGAAGTTTTCGAGAGCAGGTTGGACAGACACTTGCCTGGAATGGTATAATCAGGGATAATTCTACTGTGAGCAGAGATCTGGACTTGATGACCTTGTGAGGTCCCTTCTAGCCCTATTCTCCTTTGATCCTATTACTGCAGTATTTCTAAATATTTCAGCAGGTTTTTTTTAGTATTCTTATTTTCAATTAATCAGAATTTCTTGAGAAATTCTTTCCAATCAGTTTCTGTATCAAATAGAAACCATCCACTGTACTGAAATACAAGTTCTGTGGTATGGACAAATGGACCCTAGGGATTAAGCTGCAACCATTTAATTCATCTCCATTTGTGACTTAACCCAGTCTTTGAACTTAGCTCTACAGAGGTGAAAGGCTGGTACACACGCACAAGCCTTTGCATTGGACTATCTCCAGCACTTGTCACTGTTATTCAATTATTGACACTTCACTGACCAAGTATGACTGATGGTTCAGTATTCATGGAGATATTGCTCCCTCAAAGGTCAGATTAAAGGAAATCTGTCTGAGCTTTCATCATTTCATGGATGCCTCACGTGGAGATTTTAAAAGGACAAAACTATGTATTTCTTCTATTTCTATAGGCACATCTGTCTTCAATAATCATCATGCTATGTCATTATGTTTGTTTATCACCCTTTGCTTATTTATTAATTAAGCAAAATGACATAGCAGAGTGACTATTACTGGTTAATATTACGCACTGAGGTGCCCTCAGACTTGGTGCAGAAAACCCACTGGGTCAATGCACTCTGTGGTCTGTTTCTTATGTAAAATACTGAAGGTGGAGTGTCTCACAGGGACTGAAAAAGAGTGAGCACCATGTAGAATAGTGGGGGCTAATTTTGTCTCTTACATATACCTGGGAGACACCCCCCTATTTTCCTTCCTCCCCAAAGAAGCCAATGGGTTTGCATTAATGCCATGCAAAGGAAAATGGCCTGACAGGATAAACCTAGTGCTCAGTGCCCTGTAGTTCCCCTTGTGGCATTTATGTATACCTTTTGCAGGGTGCATATGTCCATATAAACATATGCATTTGCAGCAAGTCAGGCCCTGGGACAGACAAGTTACCTCCTATCGGGAACCTGGACCCCTTCTTCTCCCCACTCTGTCCCCCCGGTGTTTCAGGATCCCACGCTGCCATTCTTGGTGTTATAACTGGACTGGGAGGCTGCCCCTAGAGGTCACGGGGCTTTGCTTCAGGTCTTAGATCCTTGTGTGGGCTGCAGCTCCCTGGCCTTGGCTCACTTTACTTTGGCTGGGCCCCTCTGCCCAAGGTCCACTGTCCCAGGACCCTAGGCTTCTGGGCCCCAGCTCCAGCCTCACCCTTTACAGGCTCTGGGTCCTTGTCTCACCCTTTGTGGGCTCTGGGCTTGTGCCCCTAGTCTTTTCTGCTGCACACTACAGTCCTTCAGCCAATAGCAGCACTCCCCCCAGGTGCTGCTTGCAGCCCTCAAGCTTCTTGGGGTTTGCAGCGAGGCTTTGGCTCTTTCAGCCTTAGCCCACTTAAGCCATCTGCCACTTTTGAAGGGTTTAGGACCCAAGACACCCTTCTGAGTGGTCTCCTTCTCCCCTACAGCCACAACCTGGTCCTCCAGTATCCAACTTAATCACAATGAAAAATACAAGCATCTGCTCCCAACAGCTGAAATCCACCCTGCTCTGGGGGTTTGCCTCACCAGGCTATAAGTCTCCCTTGGCTTGCTCCTTCCAGCTCTACAGGACAACTTGGGAACCTGGCAGTCTGTCTCCTGCGGCCATGTTTCTTGGAGCTCCTATCCCTGTGGCCTGCAGCATCAGACTGCCCCCTTTGCCACAGGCCCTGAATTTATATACCTCTAAGCCCCACCCCTTTCAGTCATGTGTCTTCCCAGCCACATGGGATTTCTCCTTTACCCAATGGCCAGCCTGTGCTCCTCTGTTGCAATCCTCACACAGCCACTCTATTTAAAGTGGCAGGAGCCTTTGGCTCCCTATTATAGTATTGCCTTCGTAGAGAAGTGGAAATCATTTTGCTCCATCTTCACTTTCCCTCATTTTAAGTTCCCAGACAGCCAACCAGCTTTCCAGTCAGACAAGGGGGATGCAGGTCCATTCAGAAATCTCTAGTGTCTTGATTTAGCTAATCAAAGGCAGCATAAGAATCATTACAGAAAACCATGCATTGCCCTCTTAAGGTTTTGAAGCATGGCTGGCTTCACTTCTGTGCATCCAAAAGTCTTTTGCTGCCAATCAGTGCTTCCTCCTTCTACTGATTCTGGCATTACTGGTTTACTTTGGAATGTCACCAAACAAACCCAGGGTTGTGTTTTGTGTCTGCACATTCCCTTGAAAACCTCCAGCCTGGCAGGTAGAGGAAAAACAAGCAATATAGTCAGTTTACAGAGAGGACGTACCCTGGGAAGTATTTTGCTATTAGCTGCAAGACCGTTTCTTGATTTGCACCTGAACTTCTTGAGCCCATCCAGTCAGATGTGCAGCTAATGGCCAGGTACATCCTAATAATTCATTGGTGTCAAGAGAACAACATGTACTGTGGCAAATTACCAGTACAAGAGACAGAAAACTTTCCAGCTGAGCAAACTATCTTTTCAGATACTGTACTTGTGTCTGTACTGCTTAAGCAAGCAGCATAGGTTCTGACAACCCTTAAAATCAAGAGACACAATAGGTATAAATTTACAATATAGGCAACCCTCGCCATTTGGGGGGGATACATTCCTGTGATCCCCGCCAATGGCGAAATCTGTGAATAGGGCACTGCGTTCATGAATGTGGTGCCCCCCGCAGCTGGCGGTGGGGCACAGCTCTGGTGGCAATGGTGGGAGCACAGCAGCAATGACGGGAGCCTGGCAGCAGTGGTGGGAGCATGGTGGCAGCAAGCGTGGAGCTCCCAAGGAGCTCCGCTAAGTGTTTAAAGTGTATTTAAAATGTGGGTTCGGCATTCATGAATATTTGAAACTGTGAATGCTGAACCTGCGAATACTGAGGGTTTCCTATACTACAGAAGTAGGTAGAGATCATATATCAGATTCAAAATAGACAAAGATTTCCTCTGCTTTTTCAGCTGCCAGAGAGAAAGCTTCAGTTTCAGCAATGGCCTCTTTTGGTGTCAGACACCTGACATATCTAGCTTGTTCAAAGGCCTAGAAGAACAATGGATTAATAAAGATTTGAAATGTGGCTAGAAAAAAATCTTTTGTGTGGTTTCCTGTGCTTAGCTTTCTGCACATTTCATACTGTCTAAGAATATGGGGTGGTATGTGTCTCGCAGTGCTCAGAGACTGGTGACATACAGCCTTTGGCCTCCAGTGGTTTGTTCATATCCAGTCCAGATAAGTAGTAAGATTACCACTGATTAGCAGCCATCCTAGCTGAGTTTTAAATACATAGGTGCTTATTTTACATCATGACTGAGTCCCTTGTTGATATTCTCTGCTGAGAAGACTCAGTGGATCTGAAGATGGAGCTCTCCCCTCATCCCTTGAGATAATACCCTGGCTACTGAGATATATTGGGCAGGGTCATGCAGAGAAATCAGTGTTTTTGCTGCACATGCTGTCCCTACCTTGAAGATAAAAAGAAGACATCATTTTCCAGTGCTGTCATCTGACATCCTTGACAGGCACTAAATTTACTTTATTCTCTCTCTGCCTTCCCCACCCAATGTACACAAAAGATTTTCTTCACAATGACGATTTATGCTGTGTCCAGCAAATCTTGAACTGGCAACATCAATGGCCAGCCCCTGTGTCACTGTCACTCTCCTTTTAGTTTTCTGCTCTGAATGGGTCTAGCATCCCTTTCTCTCTGAAACTGTTATCATTCATCTTTATTTTAGAGCTAGAACATGCTGTGTTGCTTCCCTGAAGCCTGCCTATGTTACACTGAAGAATGAACACATGAGGTTAATGGGAATTTTCTGATTGATCTAGTATGTTTTTAAAAAGGACATTTGGCACTATTAAAGCTGAAATAGCTGGACACCATATTGCATCCAAATTAACCAGCTTTATGGTGACTGAGCAAAGAGTCTTCACCCCTTTTCTCAACATACTCAAATGTACAGCAGCCATAAAAGCTTATGCAAGTTCATACAGTACATATGTAAGGCGTGCCGTTAAAAAATTGGCATTTTATGTGCCAACCTGACAGCCATCTTCAGATACAAATCTGTGTGCCCCTGAGTGAGTCACAGCATCCCAGTCCACCAAAGTAATTGGCCATTTGCTTAAACTTAAGCATGTGAACAACTCTAGTGAGACACGGGGTCCTGATCCAGCACAACATTTAAGTGCCTGAGTTAAATAGGATTTAAATGCTTCACTTTATATTTGTGCTGAGCTCCCTTTCTTTAAACCTGAGGTAATGATGTTTCCTGTTTCTCAGCCTTTGCTATCCTTAACTATTTAGAATAAAGATATGTGGAGTTGTTGCCCTTTGTGCATTACAATGTAACGTAATGATTTGATGATGAGGGGATCCTACTTTTTGGTTGAGGCCTCTAGTTGCTATTCGAATGTAAATAATACACAAAATAATAACAACCAGCTACTTACATTTGAGAGTCACATTGTCAAATTTAGTTTTTTTCTTCTGTTAATCAATAGTTATTTATTGAAGTAATGATCACAAAATAATAATAAAAAGATCACATCAGCAGGCATCTACCTGCTACAGCTTCCTGGGTGAAATTCTGCCTCTGTCTAATTGACTTCATCTCCCATCTCTACCACAGAGGATATCTCATTACTGCAATCACTATGAAGTTGCAAATGTTGAGTTTTTAATGGTACCCACTATACCTATATCTGTATTTAGCATTTTCAGCCTTGTCTCTAAGGTAAAGAAAAGTTATGCTCATTAGAGCCTTTTTCTAATTAGCTGCTGGAAACAGATTTTTTTTGTAAATGTCTGAGTGTAAAGTTATTTGTGTTCCTAATTTATTTTTTATGTTACATTTATTTTAAGTGTAATTCACTAAGGCTTAACATTTGTAGTTCTTGCAGGGCCATTATAAAGAACACTGCACATTTATTACAACCCTTTAAATTGCTGCATTTTATTTCCATATGCTTTTAAATTGTTATTGAGCTTGTTTTCTGCTCTTCCTATAGTTAAAGCGTATTTTTTTATTGTACATAAATGGTAAATAATTGATACCTGCCATCTGCTGCTAATCCTCTTTCCATCCCTAAGCCCCCACTCTGTCCTTTTATTTCTTTTTAGTTCTCCCCAGTCAACCCTTTCCTTTTCTTATGAATCCTGTTTTCTTAGTTTCCTGAACATCCCTCTCTCCTTACTTTTGCTTTGTGAATCTGATTCTCTCTCTTTTACACCAGAATAATGCTTCCAAATCTATTGGAGTACCTACTGAATGACTTTGTTGTAGAGGAGATGAGCCCTGGAGTTGTCTTCAGTGATCGAGGCTCCCTAAACTCTTTAATCAGTCAAAGTCTTTCTGGATACAATTCTGATCTCATTTACACTGGTGTCATCTACTGGAATAAATGGGGTGACAGTGGAATAAAACTACAGTAAAGAAAAGATTTATCAGGCCTTCTGTCTCTGTCTCCTACTTCCCCAAAGTCCCTACATCTGGGGTTATAATCAGGAGACTCCTTGAGGACACCCCTACTCACCAGTTTTCTCCAGCTAGGGCTGGACATGATTTCTGGTGTTCATTCCCAGCACTTGCCTGAAGAGGTCACCCCAAAGAAATGCAAGGCCAAGCATCACTTGGTATTGATAGTGAGGGAGAAGCCCAGGACCAGAACTCAGAAGTAAAGAAGCTCTTGTTGACGAATAATGGTAATGACTTAAGATCAGGACATGCACTGATCTTATAGCTATCTTTTCTAAGAAACATGAAGAGACTAGTTACATGAAATTATAGTGATTCCCCACGTGGAGGTAACTTGTTCCAAAAGTTGTAGATATAAATTAATAAATGTTACTCAGAGATTGTCCTGCATTAGTCCTTAAACCCCTCCCTCCTCACCCCCAACAGTATCCTAGGAGCTTTTCCCACCTCTGTTATACCAAGCATCCCATCCCAACACCCATGAATGTGACAGGACTGCCATGGCTCTCACAGCATAAAATTGAAAAAAGAGATAATATCCCCATCCTTTAATGCCGTTCTCATCTCCCTTTCAGTCTTTGTCTACTTCCTGTCCATGGCTGTTCTTATTTACTTAGCAAGATGATACCATGTGCCTAGCCTGTAAATAATCCTCCAAAAATAAGAGAGGATATAAGCAACCACTGTACAAAAGGCTGGGCTACAGCTTTAGCATGGGAAAATTGGGAGGATCTGCCCCACATATTTTTTTAATCCTGTTTCTTTATCTGCATTATTAATACATCATTGAAACTTCATAATTTTTAAAAAATTCATCTAGCTTCCATTATGTTTTTTAATAGACAATGAGTAAAAAAAGCCATCTTCAACATGATAAACTTGTGTTTTCAATACAAGGAAAAAAAGAAATAAAGCTTCCATGCAAGAACAGTGTCTGCAGCTCACTCTGCAAGGACAAATGCCTTAGCTTGACTCACAGCAGTCATAGTGAACCTACTGGCAGTGAAACAGGGAGGAAACTTTTCTCTTAATGGTGCTGCTCCCAAAACCCGCTGACTCTTTAATCACATAACTACAAATACCACACTTCTCACCACCAGTGCTGTTTGCTTGCTTTGTGCATTTTTTTTGGCTGGACAATTAACATAATTTGGTCAGTTTTGTTTTTGTTTTTTTGCTAGTCTTTACTTTCAGGTGGATCCTCAAACAATTAACAAACAGGAGGGTTGAGACCACCATGAGAGGAAGTGTATTTTTGAAGCTTTTTTTAACATTATGGGTATATGTTTGATGTTTTTGTCAAAGTAACTGTTGTTTGCAAAACAGCTTACAAAAACATTATATTTGGGGTCAGGGTTTTGCCTGTGTCTATTTAAAGGAAATGAATGGTTGGTGACACTTAAATTTGCATTCTGATAGGACTGAGCATAACCCAGCATAATAGATAATCTCTGTTCTTCTTGGTCAGGGTCACTAAGGAACCTGGATCCCACAATTTCTTCTCCTGAAACATGACCCCTTCAAGCCAAGGCTGAGGTCACTCATTGCTGACGGGATAGCATACAAGCTATGAGTTTATTACTTGCCTAATTCCCATCCCTGCCTTTCTTTACAGATACAGGCATGCATCTCATACGAAAGGGGAAAAATTCATGTTCTTGAAGATGCCTTGTTACCATTAACCTTGTATGAAAGGAGTTACCGACTGAAGCATCAGCCTTAGCAGTGTCCCCGCCCCAGGCAGCACTGGTCACATGGAATAGAAAGGTCAAAGGTCACCAGTATTCCATGGAGATGGTCCTCAGCAGGGAGCATTCTAATTGGTTGGTATTGATCTACAAATTGAGCTTGCACTGTGATTAATGCTAGCCCAAAAGCTCTTGCAGTACCAAAGCTATAGGTCAAGGTTTCAGAGCTGTATCAGCCATAGCCATAGCTTTTAAATAGAGCAGAGGTCCTATAACAGGCTAGTGAGGAATTGCATTTGTTAATGCCCTCCCAGGCTGCTAATATGAACCTATGCAACTGGCCATACTCAGCTTCATCGCTACCACTAATAGCAGCTTAATAGCAGACTAATGTAGAGGGAACAGAAGTTATCAGATTGATTCTATGATTGATGAGGGATTTATCACCACTCTGCTTTCCACTATCTGCTCACTGGATCTTTTTCCAATTTATCATAGCTATTGAACTGAGTATATGGTTTCATAATTAATTTGGGGGAGGGAGGGGTCAAACTATTTTTACTGCTCCCTATTTCCTCTACATTTCATTCCCACCAGCTCATTCTCCACAGTTATATTTTAAGTAAATAGCACAAAGGATCCCACCAGCAGCCAGTCAGATTGCATTTTCAATGACCTAAAGGCCCAGAAAGGAACATGCAAAGTGTGTTGTTACTGAGTCACATGACAGGATCTCCTGAGATACTTCTGCCATATCCAGCTCTCAAATACCCGAAAGCAGGATTTTGTCTAAAGTTAGGTACTCTGCATAGCACTGAGTCTGATTTGCATTACCTATGTGAACCAACACACTGTAAGTGATGTGGTCACCAAAGCAGCAGCACTTTAGCACCATTACTATTATTTCTTTTTATTTTGTATTACAGTAGTGAAAAGAAATAACCAAAAAAGATCAGGGCCTTATTTTGCTAGTGTTGTACAAACAGGAGTAAAAGAAAGTACTTGTCCAGTTTATGAGATGTAGGACGGCATTGCAAAAAAAGCCAAATGTAGTAAATCCTCTTCTGTGCTATTTTTTGGAAACTCCAGAAAGAGAACTCAACAACATATAGCACAGGGGCTGGCAAAGGATAAAAACACAAGCTTAACCACTGATTCTTGCAACTGCTTAAGAGTGAATTATAAAAGCCTATATGTCATGAAAATATTATATATAAACAATTACATGAAAAGCATAGGCTTTTGCAATACTGGATCCAGTCCAATATTGAAAAGATAGGAAATGCTGTAATTAAGGCTGTTTGCACAACCTTAATTCATCTCCCTGGTAGGTATGCATTATGATATAGTCTTCATAATATCATCACATGCTCTGGAGGGAGTAAAGGGACTTTGACCTTAATGTTTTGTTCAGCTAATTTTTTAAATGTTTTTTCCTAGGCTTTTTAAAAGGCAAGCAGAGAAGGACAAAAATTCTGCCCACTCCATTCAGGAGCTGATACAAGGAAATTTAGTGGGAGGGGGCTCAGACAACATCTCAGATGTTCCTGCAAAGCCAGGGTGCATCATGCTTAGACAAACTGCCCAGCATGCCCATAGCACTCATAGACCTACTCCAGTCTCCCTTTACCCCCAGTAAAAACTCTAGATCTATTCCTGATTCCAGCTCCTCACCAGACCTGTATCCCTTCTGTCACAACTTCTTTTCTTATCTTCTAGTTCCAAGCCCCAGACTTCTTGTTCATTCAGTTCCAGTCTCCCCTCAACATCTTATATGTTCTCAGTCTGACTCCAAATTCTTATCTGGTTTCCATCCATGGATCCCAATCCCATTCTCCTTACCTTCACAGTCTCAGTTCCCTCTATCCTTCCCTGTATCCTCCTCCAGTCCTAGATCCTCCCAAATTCTTTTTCAGTGTAACTCCTTGATCCCTTAGGTACAGCTATTCTTTCCTCTTCATTTGAATCAGGCAGCTTCCTCCTCTCTACTGCCTAGCGCTTACCACTGACAGCATGGGCAAGATAGGTTCCTTGATCCCAGCTGGATCACTGTACCCAGAAGCTCACACTGCAGTGAGAGCACTGCTCAGCTGCAGGGCAGGCATGTCCAGGGCAGACAAAATCTTTGGGGAAATCCTCTGTGGGCACATCTACATGAGATGCAGTAGTGTTGGGAAAAAACCGTGCAGTGATGGCAGTCATTTAGTACTTTCATATGCACAGTCCTCTGCACATGTAAGCACGGCCAGTGAAACAAATATGTCTCTACAGAACATGTGCAAACTGGAACAGTCACAGGCCTATAACATGACTGGATTTGGGCATATTTGCATGGGGATGACAAAAGGTGGGTGCTGATATAAAGGCCACCTCCTTGATAAAATCCCAGATCCTGTTCCAAAGCATTGGGGTGCTTCAGCTTCTCAGAGGAAAGGATTTTTATGTGGACAAAACAATGTTCTTATTCCCAGCTTGAAGCAGATACTCAAGACAAAAAAATTTCAGTCCAAATGCTTTAAGTTTGGCACAGCTATTAGTAATTGAAAATCAGGTATTACAATAAGAACTGTTGGGAAATCGTTATTACAGTCACTGCTGCCTGCCTGGCCTATAAAAACAGCTTTTGCTGTGCAGAAATTTAACCATTCATGCTGAACTAATTGTTGATAAAATCTTATATGTTATAATTAGCCACAATGGGACTACTCATGCTAGTAAAATTAAGCATGTGAAGTTGTGTTTGCAGATGCAGGCCATTAGATTGCATACTTTTCCGGGCAGGGACCACCTTTAGCTTTGCGCGTCTGTGTATGCACAGTGCTTAGCATGATAAGGCCCTGTTTGGGACTTCCTAGGTGCAAACATTTTGTAACACAAGGAAGAAAGAAAGTGCATTTCAGGATACCTGAACTTGCATGTGGTGATGAAATCACTGCTATAACTTGTGTTACTATGGGTGGCCAGCTACTATGGTGCCAGGCATTATAAATATTAACTATAGATTAGATCAGATAGGGTAGATTAGATTAGTTTGAAGTAGCAACACATGTATGTATTGTTTTATTAAGGAGTTTGTAAACAATTAGATAAATACTGTTGGATATAGCAGCAGTGGATGTTACCAGTTAACATCTATTGTTTACTTGATAGTCCTAATCCCTTTGTATTTAACCTCTTTTCCCTGATGTACTTTCTTTACCAGTTACTATACCATCATAACACTGCTTTGCTTCCACTATTAGCACATAATTGTGCTAAGAGGGCACAGATAGGAATTATATTTGTTGTGCTATCAGTCTCTTGAAAGCTCTCTACAGTCATGTCTTAACAGAAGAGCATGGCTTCAGAGCACTCCAATTGCATAACAAATTAACCCTCATTATATGAGGGTTCAAATGAAGGCACTCCAAAGCAGAGCACCTTCATTAACTTCTGTTTGCTCAGGCGGCTGGGCTGATGCAGCCCAGCTGCAAGCCCAGGGCTGTCTGCACGATGGGAAGTGGGGAGAAGAGGGGGAGCTTGGGCTGAGGTGCTGGTAGGGGATGGATTGGAGCCCCCTACTGCAGGAAGGCTCCAATCCTGCCTCCCCTCTCCTGATCTCCCTCTTTACCCTTCCTCTCCTTATCTCCCACAAACCCCAACCTGATTTCCCTCCTCACCCTTATCTCCCCCTCTCATCATGCAGACAGCAACAGAGCTGGGAAGGATGGGGCAGGGCTAGGGGAGCAAAGTTTCATGTCTACAGCTCCTCGGCTGGATCGACTCCAAATTGGAGCTTGATCCCCCACCCTCCCGACCAACAGCAAAGGTCTATTGAGTCAGGAGGGTCAATCTAACTCATGGGTACTGTTTTATATTAACTAGCAAAGTTTAGAAGGTTTGGGATAAAAGCTTTACATTTTGGTCCTTGCCCCTCTCTCTAGCTGTTTGCGATGCGTTTATGGATGTGTAGGAAAACAGACAAAATCCTTGATGGCTCAGGGTAGCACAGTTTCTTTCCTATAAAGAGCATTGCTGGGAATGCTGAGTCTGAGCAATGTTTGCTCAGAATTAAATGACTCATATAATATTTCCTGGCAATTCCAAAGAACACCCACTTTACCTCTTTAGGAAAGAGTTACTAACAGAGGAGCTCAGTGAAAACTTCCATAGATTTCATTGATTTTTCTTATTATTATTATTACTATTTGCAATAAAAATTGGAATGAGCTCCCACTCGGACTTATCTATGAGTTAAGTGGATACCCAGCAACTCATTATAGCCTGCACCGGACATTTTACATGGAATCTACCATAACAGACTAGCTTGAGGATTTAACTAGTTCACTAGACTTTTGGCACAGGAATGATTTATATATTCCACCTGTGGTTTGCAGTGAAGGACATGAACTTGCTCAACATGCAGCTAAAATATTTTTGGTTAATTTTAGTAGCAATGCAACAATGACATTTTCCGGCCTGTATATTTTGGCAATGATCTTGCACTTAGGCCTGACTTGTTCTTCAGCACTATAATCATTCAGAGGAGCATGTTTTATTGATAATGCAAAAAGTAAAGGTGGTGTGCATGTTGTTATTACAATAATATCTCAGTGAATGATCCTCTCTACAGGTATAGGTGGAAATATGAAGCAAACAGGCAGAAAGGTGCTTAATCATTAGAACTGTCACTAGCTGGCTTTTTCCTGGGCCTTTTCCTTTTGGAAACATAATAGATCTGATCTGAACAAGTTTGTTATGGAAAACTGTTGATGATAAGCAGGGATCCTGGTTTTTTCTCTGATTAAAACTTGCAAATTCTCTGGTTAAAAATTGTAAATTCTCTTGTTAAAAACCCAAAATTCGTGATGAAAATTAAAGGCCCCCCACAGCCCCTCCCAGTGCTGCTGGTGCCCTGCACCCCCCCCCCATCTCAATAGCCTCTCACAAGAGCCCCCCAGACCAGACCCACAGCCACTGACACTGACACCCACCCCAGCAGGTAAAGTGTGTGTGGGAGGAAGGGGCAGGGCACGGCAGGGGAAAGGGAAGGTGCTGAGTGGGTAGATCAAGAAGGGGGAAGTGTGCCCCTGTGCCCACTCCCAGGATCAGGGCCAGGGGGGGCAGGTCAGGGGCCACCACTCTGTGGGCCACACTCATGCCTGCCGGCCTAACAGGAGGTTCACACACAGAGGCCGCCACCACAACTTTCCCACTGCGCCCTGCACTACCATCCCATGGCCACCTGAATGGCTTTGTGGGCAAGTGGCGCAGGGCGTGGCAGCAGCAGTGCGATGGCAACTACCGCATGCGGGCCACATATGTGCTGCCCGGCCAGGGGGTGAAACGGGGGGCTTGCATGCAGTGGCATGCCCCACAACTGGCTGCACAGCACTGCAGCGGTGTGGGGTGGTGGTGGCTGCATGCAGGCTGGCGGGGCTTTGTGGGCAAGCGCTGCTACTGTGGAGTCATGCCCTTTGCCTCTGGATCCTAGAGGTAAGTGGGGCTTGGGGGCTGTGGGGCAGGGCTGGGGAAGATGGTTGGGGGCTGAGGAAGCGGGGGGTACTGCCGGACCCAGGCAGAACATTGCAGCTGGGAGCAGGGCCAGGGCATGAGGGCAGGGGTGCCCCTCTGCAGGGGGCTTTGCGGGCAAGTGATATGGGGTGCAGTGTGGTGGTGCCCACCATGTGTGGGCCACACACATGCTGCCCGGTGGAGGGGGAGAGGGAGGCTGGCATGTGGCCGGAGCACAGCTCCATGGCCAATGCTGCAGCCACGGCGAGGGATGG
>NW_017729031.1:101118380-101158266 GCF_001723915.1 Gavialis gangeticus
GGGCTGGGGCTTGCACGCAGTGGCTGCTGCCACTTACTTGGAGGGCTGTGATAACGATGACAGCCGCTGCCTCCACAACATCCCACTGCCTCCACAGAGCTGTGCCCACAGCTCTGCGGCTGGCCACTGGGCGGCAGCGTGGTGGTGGCTGGGCAGCACATGCCACCACCACCCCGTGCTGTGCTGCTGCCACAGTGGGAGGCTCTGGAGGCAACGGCTATCAGTGCTGGCACGGGAAGGTGCTGCTGCTTGCCTGTGGGGCTGCCATGCCAGCGGTGATGGCCACTACATACAAAACCTCCTGCTGCCTGGGAGGAGGAGCCATGCTCGGAGCTGTGTGCCCAGTGACAATGGCGTAGCACGGTGGTGGGGCTAGGAATGGCTGCATGCCACTTGGCAACCACCACCCCGTGCAGCACTGCTGCCACCAGCCACACAGCTCTGAGCATGGCTCTGCGGCAGCAGCAGGAGGTTTTGTATGCAGTGGCCATCACCGCTGGCAAGGGTAGCCCCACAAGCAAGCAGCAGCGGCCACCCATGCCAGCGGTAACGGCTGCTGCCTCCAAAACTGCCCGCTGCTGCTGCGGAGTCATGCTTAGACCTGTGCAGCCGGTGGCAGCGGCGCAGCACAGGGTGGTGGTGGTGGTGGCTGCGTGCTGCCCAGCCACCACCACACTGCCACTGCCTTTGCTGCTTGGCTGCACAGCTCCAGGCACGGCTCTGCGGTGGCAGTGGGATGTTGTGGAGGCAGCGGCCGTCACTGCCATCATGGCCCTCCATGTAAGTGGCAGCAGCTGCTGCGTGCTAGCCCAAGCCCCTGCCACCCCCATCCCTCGCTGTGGCTGCAACATCACCCATGGAGCTATGCTCCAGCCGCATGCCTGCCTCCCTCTCCCCCTCGCCAAGGCAGCCAGCCAGGTGGCATGTGTGGCCTGCACATGGTGGGCACCACCACACTGCACCCCACATTGCCTTCCCACAAAGCCGCCCCGCAGAGGGGCACTCCTGCCCTCATGCCCTGGCCCTGCTCCCAGTTGCGATGTGCCACCTGGGGTCAGCAGCACGTCCCGCTCCCTCAGCCCCCAACCATCTTCCCCAGCCCTGCCCCAAGCCCCACTTACCTCCATGCTCCAGGGGTAAAGGGCGAGTCTGAGCCTGAGCCCAGCCTTGGCTGTCTCAGAGGCTCAGGCCCTGCCCTCTCCCTTCTGGCTAGGGCTGGGGGTTTCCCGCCCTTTTTGCAAATCAGCTCTTGCAGGCTGAAGCTGTGCCAGCCTGCAAGAGCTCTTTGCAAAAACGGGCAATCCACGTATTTCTCTGCTAAAAAGAGAAATCCGCGTTTTCTCTGATAAAAACCGGGAATCCATGGTTTTCTCCGTTTTTCTGTGGGAAACGGAAAAGCCGGATCCCTGATTATAAGCTACTCTACGTAAACAGGAATAAAATAAAAGAAGACATTTTTTCAGCTCAGAAACTCAATACACGTGATCCTGTTTAATCCAGCATGTGAAATCAAAGCATTTGAAAGTGTAAAGCCAAGATGGAAATTGAGCTAAATGTAGAGGGTGTGGCTCTGAATTTAAGTGCTATTATGCACCTTCAGTGAAGAGGAATGTCAAACTTATACAAAGGAATGCATATGAGAGGAAAAAACAGAGAGAGATGAATATAAACTACAGGCTCAGTCTTGCAAAGAGCTGTCACAGTAACCTTGCAGAAGTTGCAGTTGTAGTAGTAACTTGCTATAATTTTGGCAAGAGCATAGCCTTCTGCTAAGCAAACACCCATGAAAATAGAGTGGATTGCAAGCCTTCTGTCACAATGTGGTAATGGAATACCATATCTTTCACTGAACAGGACTTCTCTATGGCCCAGTTGTATTGATCTACCTGGTTCTTGTTTTCTGTTTTCAGCTTTCAAGAAACAGCAGGAAGTGGTTGGTGGGTGGTGAGGCAGGTAGGAGAAATTCTCAATAGGATGTTTTGTAACTGGTGTAACAGATGTGAGGTGACCAATGCTATATCTTTAACAAGCAAACAAGGAAACATGAACTTCCTCTCTTCCAGCTACATGAGCTCTCCAGTTACACTTTAATAGCCAGCAATGAAAGTCAGTAACAAAGCTGAGCTCAAATCAATGCAGATGGTTTTCAAATGGGGGAGGAGAAGCAAGATAAGAGGGCGAGATGGTTGGGGTACCTAATCGGGAAAAGAGACTGCAGTTAAATTTAGCTCTCTCAAATTCTTAAAAAATAAGGTAATTCCAAGATCTTTTCCCTCTTCTGATTCAAAATCTGCAGTATTTTTCTGTGAATATTGATGATCAGAAATTCTATGGGATGGGAAGTATGCTGAAGGCTAAACGAATCCTTCCTGAAGAACTGATGCTTATGGTATGTTTAATAATAAACTGAGTTCCTCTTTATATTGCCTAAATTTTACTGACAAGGGAACAGTGCCGCAGAAACATACTGAATATGCTGTGTTGCCTTAAGCAATTGAAGTCTGGAGAGGTGGATAAAGGCTTTATTTTGTCTTGAAAATCCCTTCCTTACAATCTCTCCTCATCAGGGAACCACAAATGATCAATAATTAAAATATAGAAGAATAATCTCATGAAAACCTTTTCCTAGATCTCAAAGTAAAATTCATTAGCTCCTCCATTTGTTACACTGTTCATCCCAATTTTGCACTGTCCCTAAAGCATGGTAATATGTTTGTCGCGTCTTTGTGTTGCGAGTCCTGCAGAGAGTTGGAGACAGGAGTCTTTGAGAGCATTAGTCACTGGCTTTTCCCTGTGGGATCCTGTTTCATTTCCAGCTTTGATTGCATCATTTGCGTTTGTGCGTGTGTCTGTTTGTCTGTCTGCCTGAGTGTCTGTTTGTGAGACAGGGATATTCTCTTGGCTATAGCCCCAGAACCTGGGGAATGCACAGCAAAATTCCACAGATTGAGTCAGCTGTCAGTTTTGGTTCAGAGGTTGCAAAAGAACCTGTTTCAGTGGGTTGGTTCTCTCTTCCATTTAATCAGAAAACAAGGAAAAATGACAGTATGACAGGCCTTGGTACTAGCCATATACAGTGGTAACATAGTTATTGATGGGTGGCTATTTGTATGTTATACCAGAAGCATCTTTGGCTCATATAAAACCCCAATGAACAGTGCCTGTGAAGAGGCCCAAATTGGCACCATGGGAGATACAGTCTTCAATTTACTAACAAAACAAGATTCTTCAAGCTGCCTCCTTAATGGGCTGCAGTCACATCATGAAGGGGCAGTCTCCAAATCATAAGGCACTATTCTGGCTTCAGTCTTCTAATCTTTCTGCTGAAGCTGTCAACAAGAAAGGATCAGTTTCCCCTATCTCTATGGGCACAGACAGAAGTGACAATTTTTTGCTTGATCTGGCCCCTGAAAGCACTCTACAACTGTGACCAAACAGAAGTGCACAGCTGCAGAGTGCTTTAAAAGGGCCTGATTCTGCAACCATCTGAATCCTCCTTGCGTGAGAGTTCAGAAGAAGATGCTCCAAAATGGAGTGCTTTCAGTAACCTCTGTCTGTGTACACTGGGAGCAGGGCTGGGTTGGTGCAGCTCAGCCCTGCTCCCGGTGCTGTCTTCAGAATAGGAGTGGGGGAGGGAGTGGAGGGAGTTTGGTCTGGGGCTTTTTTAGCCAGCGCTAGAGGGTGGGACAGGTGAATTGGAGCCCCCTTGAGGTGGAGGGGCTCCAATCCACCCACCCCACCCTCCAGTGCTGACTGGGGAACCTCCAGAGTGAGCTCCCTCTGCTTTCTTTCCCCCCTTTTGCTCTGAAAACAGTGCCAGGGCTGGGAGGGAGGAGGGGCATTGCTAGGGGAGAGCAGTTGCAGGCTAGCAGCTGTTCTAAACAGCAGCTGGATTTCCCAACACCTGGGCTCTGACAGAAAACTTCTATTGTGTCTGGGGGATCACTGTAACTCATGGTGCTTACTGCGAAGTGCCATGAGGTATAACGGGGAGCTACTCTTCTATCTGTACCTTATCACTATCTTGGGAATGAAGACACTTGACTCAGTCACCATGAATAGGCTTATCAAAATTGCACCTTGTTATCTTCAGTAGTGAAGTCTTCATTGACAGTACTGGGTAAAGAGTGATCTACATGCTAAGTCTTTGTCAAATTCCTTCCAAATATGGTTAAAATTGCATGGCTAGTCAAAGGCCTTCTACCATTCTATGGACTGTCTAGTGAACACTACATATTATCACCGTGTTGTAAGAAAGTCCTGGGGCAACAATAAAGTTGTAACCAGATCTCCTGACTTGGCTGTAGTTAGTTATAGGGTCTGATTGTGCTGGTAGAATTGGACTAAAGCCACCAAATTCATTTTGTAGAAGCCACTTTATGACCACCATATGGTCACAATATGCAGTCATTTCAGAATTATTTCATATTAAAATGATATAATGTATCACTTATTTTTTTCTAAAGAACATATATCAGAGAGATTTATTACTTTAATAAGTAGTCTGCATTTAAAGATTGCATTGGCTCTCTATTTGCAATCCCTTTGTGTTCTTGGGTGCAATTCATCCTGTTGACACTGATTTTAAGACGGGCCAGATTACCAAAGAATCCAGCATGTGAACACAAGAGAGTCCATAAACATGTGCTCTTGTGTACACTCATACACAAGATGATGTGTCATTTCAAAGATTTATGTATGTACCTGTGTGGGCTGAAAATTAGGGCAGACCTGTGCAAAACCATAGAAGCCCAGCTTCGGCTTTGTGGCTAGCACTGGGATTTGGAAAATGGGCTCCCACTCTTCAGCTATCTTGCCTGCTACGAAGAGGTTACTGGCTCACTGGTCATGGCAAGGCTGGCTTGCCAAGAACCCTCCAGGTAAAGACAATGATTTGCAACATGGAGCTTTTCACGGTCTGACTACATGAGATCAAAGAAGCACTGGTCAGACAAAGATAAACTTTTACTCTACCGTCAACTGCCATGGTGACTGCTTTTTCAATGTACTATACATATCAGAGGCCATGGATGCCCAAGACATGGTTTTAGTTAGCAATGAATAGATTTGGCTTTTTGGCCCCAAAGAAAATTTGTTTCTGTCTCTTATTTATAGTGGCCTAAATTCTCCCATCTCTTTCACTTGCCTCCACTCCCTCCCTCCTTAGTATTCATATATAAGTCAATTTGAATAGATCTCATGCTTACAATGTCTTTCATTAAGATTGTTTCTTAGCTATGGAAGTTAATAGAAGTGCTGCTGTTCACTTCAAGGGGTGCTCAGTCAGACACTGATGGACCAACAGTAGTGGCATGTGAACTCAATGACCAATCACAAATTACTAATAATGTGTGGCAATTATTCAAAACAAAAGGTTTGTAAACAGCCAAAAGGCCAAGAATTGCTTGTCCTCAATTTCCAGCAAGTCTCTCTGAGAACAGCAAACACATTTGCAGAACTCAAGGATTGCAGCCAAAGCACGAACAGAAAAAAGGGGCCCAGATGAAAATATATGTTGTCCAGCTCAGGATGGTTGATTATTTTCTATGGAAATGTTTTTGATGAAAAATTATTTTTGATCACAGCAATTGTTATTAACATGTTCTGGGAGTTTCAACAAAGCTTCCCCAAGTTCTGCAAGCAATTTTAATAATACAGTTTATTTTGATTTTGCCTTTTTTCATGGGAAATACAATTCATGTTATGACCAGGCTCTAGTCACAATAAACAAACTGACCAATTCCAGTGCTTTGTTTTACTTATCCTTTTTTTAGTTTAAGTTAAAAGTTTTCTGGCCATTTTAGTTAGAAGTATCTCAAGAGATGTCCACAGCATAAATCAGATTATATGATTAATGTAACTAATGCTGGTCATGAAGTCCTCTGATAGGCTTCTGTCACCCATTCACTCAATTTTAATTTACTGCTTATGGAATAGTTTAACTACTGGTGCATTACTGTAAAAAAGTCTGTTCAAAAGTCTGTTTTACCTTAAATCCATCTTGGGCTGTATAAACTCACAGATCATGTTTGTCTGTAGTCCACTGCACTGCTTTTCTTGTCTTATTTAGGATCTGATCATGTAAATCAGTAGTGCCTAACCTTCTGGCCCTGTGGGCTGGATGAGTGGCGTAAGGTTGGTCCTATGCTGGATGAGTGGTGTAGGGTGCAACCCCACATGGCTGGATCTGTCTTTATGTTGATTGGACCCCACACAGCCAGATCCAGTTATGCCTTGGCTTGATCTGGTGCATGGGACTGTGTTATCTGGCCTGCAGAGCTCCACATAGATCCAGAAATGTGGCAGCAGGGGAGTGGCAATTAATGCTGCCGCCACTCCTCCGCTGCCAAATTTCCAGACTCTTAGGGACCCCCATGGGCCAGATGACATGACTCTGTAAACCATTTTTGGTTTGAGGGCTGGGGATTGAGCACTTCTGGTGTAAACACATAATTCCAAGCACTGTGCATCTTAATGGAAATGGTCTCATTAGTCTCAACTTCAGTCAGGACTGTTTCTGTACTAAGCATTATGCCCAGTATTAATAATATGTAGGAACAAGGTATTAGAATAATAAATGGTTCTGTCCAGTAAGTACAACTTAATCCAAAACTGGTGGCTAATGCATTGAAACATAAATTCACAGATGTGAGTTCCATTCCTAGTTCTACCAGGCTTCCTATAGGACAGATATATCACTCATTTTCTCTGCCTCAGTCCCACATCTGCAAAATGGAAATAATTATACTTTCTTTCTGCAGTGTCCATTTAAATTGTAAACTGCTTGTGGGAGGGGCTGCTTCTTAATAAGTAAACATTCAGACCCTTATACCATGAGGCCCTGGTCACAGTTGGGGCTTCCGGATACTACTGGAACAATACACCATAATGAATGATACTTAATCCTCATTGTGAAGTGCTGTAAAAATGTACAGTGCAACACAACTACTTTCTAATAATAACTGCAGATTAATAAGTGAGTGTAGAAGGTTTAGGATAGGGTCCTTCATGATTTGTTAGTGACTGTTGTATAATAGGAATAACCTCACAGATAACTGGAATAGTTACATGGCAAAATTTATTAATATAATTTTATTTGGCTCTTCCACAATACGATCTCTGCTCACTGGCATATATGCCTGCTGATTTTGATCTCGGTAGCATTTTGCCTAGGTGACATTCTTGACTCCAGGGATTTGATTTGATTTTTTTGCAGAAGAAGAATACTATGGCCTTGAACCCACAATGCATGATTAATCTTAAGTAGTGTGGCCTGCAGTTACCAGAAGGGAAGGTTAAGAATTCTGCTTCACTCTAAAAAGGTTCTGGCACAAATAGTGGCAGGTTTTTGTAAGCTTTTCCTAAAAACTAGCAGTCTCACTGGATTACAAAAATGCTGTGTCAACAGATGCTCTTATGGAGCAGGTGAAATAGCACTATTATTGCAGGTGAGTCAAAACCAAAAGAAGAAAATGAGAAACTATTTTTGTAAAACAGTAAGCCAGCCAGAAATAAAGGCTTAAAGATTAAAATGGATGAACAGCCACACACATTGCCCTCCAGTTTGTCCCCAAAGCATGACAGGATGGATCCGCTTTTAATTCATGAACCTAAGGAATTCCAGGACCTAAATTAGTGGCATTCTTAATGTATAATTTCTGTTCACAGTGTCCAGTGGGGAACTAATGGTTAAAACCAGGAACCATAGCTGGAATGGGTGACTGCTTCTTTGTTGTGTTTGAGCGTTGCAAGGACAGATAGTTATGTCAAAATTGTCTTTATCTGAGCATTTATTTTGGCCTTTGGATCAAATCCTCTAGTCTCCTAATGAACACATGCTATCAGTATCATAACACTGAATGCTTTTTACCGACCATGAGATGCAATGGAATCTAGATGAATTCCATGCTGATCTCACTGTCACTTCTCCCCCTACAGTTTGCATCAGGGTAGTATGACAATGGCCCAACTTCAGCTGCATTAAAGAGATACTTGTAGTTGAGACTGTAACAGTAAGAGAGTTAGTGGTGTGGGATCTGTTTGTCAGACGGGATGTGCTAACAGTCCCCTCCTCTTAGATGACTTTATCTTGAGGCCTTCCTCTCTCTAGACACAACCAAAGCACATCAAAAATAGAAATCCCTCTTTGGTGGTAGGTTCTGTATTGTTGCCACCCTATGTCGATTTTAGCCACAGAGTCATCCTTTCCAAGTAGGACCTGGCTTAGGAGCAAAACAAGATTCAGGAGATCTGGGTTGACTTCCTGGTTCTTCCACAGACTGCCAATAGATTGCTTAATCTCTGGTTCCTCATGTCTGTGATGGGGCTGATGATAATGTAGCCCACATCTACTGAGACTGCCAATGCTTTGTGGCAAGGAGCATCACTTAACCACATGTGTGTTCAGTACCTAGCCAAACATGGCCCCAGCTTCAGGCAGGGTCTCAGGGCAGTGCCATAACAACAACCGTGACTGTAGCATGACTGGTTTGACAGATAATATCAGCTAGTGTTTTCTTCTGCCTGCACAGTTCTGTTTACCAGCATGCCCTGGGGAAAGCAGGTGTCACAAGGAGTATTCATTAAGGCTCCAGTGCCAGCTGACCACCGGGTATTACTACTGAATATGCACAGTGTCTACATGCTTGCTGCCTCCTGGACAGGGATGGCTTAATGCTGAGAGACTGATGGGATGAGCTCAAAAGGGGGAGGGAAGAGGGCAAAGAAAGCTGAAAAACAACAATATTTGTTAGCGACAAGCCTCAACTTTCCCTGGGGTCCAACTGTTTCAACAGCCTGCTCCCACCATCCAGGCGCCTCCTAGCTATTCCCCAGCTGTCAGTGCTGTACCTGCCTGGCTCTGCTGCTACTCTCTCGCTCCAAGCTAATCCCCTGGGCCCTTGCCTGGTTTGTCAGTGGGCTGCGTCAGCATCACACCACAGCCTCTCCCGTTAGCCCAGTGATCAATGCCTGACAGATCCAGCCCTCTCTCCCCTCTGGTAGGGGCCAATGAAAATCAGGAGATGCTTTCTGGTACAGCTGAAAATGAAATAAGCAATAATCTGCACTCGGGAGTCTGCAAGGAAGATCTTTCTGATCTTTAACATCCTCCCTTTTAACTTTTCCCCTTTCATTCTGCCTGTCTCTGCAGTGCACAGAATGCAAAATGAAGGGCTCAGACACATCAGCTGACATTGGCAAAGACCGAAGAGAGGACAGCAGATTTTTCTGTAAGGAGCAGAGCAGCTGCTTTTGAAATAAGACACAAATTGGGTGTGAAATGCTCCGATTTACCAAGAATCACAGGTTTCTTATCCCAAGACTTAGTTAAAAGGATCCACCTGGACCCCAATAAACAGCTTTAGGCTGAAGCAAAGACTGAGTTCTCACATAATTAAGGAGAGGGGAAAGGACAGGTTAATCAGAAGACAGCAGGGAAGAAGGGTGTTTGGAGATCAATATCCAGTCTATGAAAGACTGTTAAAAGAAAGGCAATAGAGTCTTAAAAAGGCTTTTTGTTAATGGGGGAAAAATTCTTGTGGGACTTGAATAATGCAGGAGAGAGTAGTTTAGTATTTGAATGCATTCCTTTAAATGCCAGTGAACATATATTATACTCCCAAGCTAACATATAGATAAACATTGCAGAGTTGGGTTATGTGTCTGCATTTCAGAAGAGAGGTAGGAAGGCTGGCTTTAACTATAAACATGCAAAAGATAATTTGGGTCTCAGTGCTCTGTAGGATACAGGACACAAACTGTACCCCTAGTGCCAATTTGATCTCTTATTAACAGCAGGATGAGATATCCTTCTAGCCAGAAAAAGATAGGGATGCACTGTACAGTCTTCTTCAGAAGGGGAGGCACCGTAGGATCCAGCTCCTTTTTGTCTCTTCAGAGGGTGGTTTCTGACCCTCAAGCCATGCTGCCAGCTCTTGGGCATAATGGATTTGATTAAAGTATAGGCCATGAAATGAGTGGAAGTTAGGGAGAACTGAGACACTTAAACAAGAGAACAATGAAAGACAGGTAATTTCTCAGATCTAACAAGCCCAGAGGAAAAACATCTCCTGTTCCCTCAAGTTCTTTGGACTGCCGGAGCAGAATTTTTAGTGCCACTTTGATTTTCAGCAATGAAACCTTTGCAGTCTTCCCTTCCCCCTCCTTGATCTATCTATACAGCTGACGCTGATGGGGTACATGTGTTATTCTGAAGCAATAATGCTTTTAAGTCCATATTTATCTACTTATTTCTGCTGTGTCACTGTCTCATTGGATCAATTATCTCTTGGCTAGAGAAGAGCTGACTCAGAGCTAAATCTGGCTCATTGGTCTACCTGCAGTAGGATAGTCTCAGAGAATACACTTAAAACCCAACACTATTCTCTCTCATATACATACATACTGGATGTGCATATGTACATATGTGTGTATGGTTATGAGATGTAGTAAGTCACGTTATTCTGAAGTCAAGCAAAAGACAAGATAGAGATGCATCATATAGACTAACTACATCAGAGATGCCTAAGCTTCCATGAACCTAAGATCATTTAATTAGATATAGTACTAGCTCCATTATAAGGTTTAGCTAGTGTTCCCATATGAGTCTGATTTTGATTTTGATTCCTCCTTTCACTGCCCTTGACATTTCTCAAAGCAAATCCAATCCACATTCTCCCTTGTGGTCCTTTGCTCTAGTCAATTCCTCTTTCCTCAGTTTTAAGATTAATTGGATAGAGAATGTTGGAGATCTGAGAGTTAGAAACATTGGGAGGTTTTTTCTGCTTCAAAGGGCTTTCTAATTTTTTTTTTTTAATATCTCAAGCACAGTTTGGCTTAGAAACTCCACCTTCATCTTCAATCACCTGTCCTGTCCTTATGGTGAATAATGGCCTAATGCATGTTTGGGAGGTGTCACAGTTGATTATAGAGTTATTTGCTAGGACTTTTGAACCATCAGGAATTCCTAGGTGATATTCTATGGCTTGGGGTCTGCAGAGGACCAGGTTCTATATGGACTTTCTGGCCTTAATTTCTGCGGGTGAGGTTCAGCCATGCCTCTAAGAGACCTCTCAGTCCTGGATGAGTGGCAGTGAACGTAGATTTAACTCAGTTTTGCACCATTTAATGCAGGGGTTTTCAACCTTTTTCAATCATTGTACCCCCAAGTGGCTAGATGCAGAGCAGTGTACCCCTGGCCGCCAGTGTGTGTGGTGGGGGTGGTGAGTGGCGGGACATCGAATGGGAGACATGGGGGGGTTGGTGAGCAGCTGCATGGAGAGTTGGGGGCGGGTGGAAGGCGAGCAGCAGGACACTGAGTGGGGGGGTGGCAAGCAGCGACAGTGCGACATCTGTGCGGCCCTGCTCTTGCCCCACCCTGGCACTGCTCCTGTAAGGCAGCGGCGCAGGGTGGCAGGACTCCACCCCTGCCTGCCCCTGCATACCCCCTGGGACCTTTCAAATACACATACCCCAGTTGACAACCCCAGCTCTAATCTATGGCGGTTTCCATGGGCTGCTGTGTGTCTTATGGTACTTCCCAGAATCTCAGCACCACTACCTGTTATGACCCCACCTGAACATGCTCCTCTGATCACCAGCCCCCACTTATGCTAGAATTTGTTAAGCGGTCTTTTCACAGTGGCTGAGATACGGATGGAACGGGGGAAATCCTCCTCCAACAGGATGAAGTGATTTTAGAGCTTATTTATTTTCCCCTGCACCTTTTACTTGGCATAAAATTCTTGGGGTAATGGGGACGATTCACTATGAGTCTGTAAGCTTCCAATTTACCCCTGAGCATAGTTGCAGACTTTTAAAAGCCTGATTTGGTATGAAATCACATTCCACTGTTGATTTAGTCCTCTTGAATTAATCAAGCAAAAGGGATTTGGTCAGTTGGACTTCGGCCCTGGGAAAAACTTTTGAAAAAATTGTTAAGGAGGCCATCAATCACAAGCTTGTAACTGACAGGGTATTAAGAAACAATCAGCATGGCTTTGTGGAGGGTAGATCATGCCTAACAAACCTGGCATCCTTTTATGACCAGGTAACTAATCAGCTGGACAAGGGACATCAGGTAGACATCATTTACCTAGACTTCAGTAAGGCCTTTGACCCTGTTACCCATGCAGTTCTCTCAACTAAACTGGAGGGTACTGGCCTAGGCCAGCCTATGGTGAGGTGGATGCATAACTAGCTTAGATGCCAGTCCCAGAGAATTCTAATTGATGGGACGGCCTTATCCTGGAAGGCTGTCTCCAGTGGTATCCCACAGGGATTGGTGCTTGGACCATATTTTTAATAACTTGTATGAAGGGGTAGAATGCTGTATGATTAAGTTTGCTGATGATACCAAGCTGGGGGGAAGTGCAGGCACACCAGAGGATAGGGCAAGGATCCAGGACAACCTAGACAGACTGGTTCTATGGGCTGATCAGAATCAGATGAAGTTCAACATAGAAAAGTGCCAGGTCCTTCATCAGGTTAGGAAGAACTTTCACTATAGCTATAGGATAGGTAGCCCACTGGCTGGCACAGCATCTGAATGGGACTTGCGGGTCACAATTAACCAGAAGATGAATATGAACCAACAGTGCAATGAAGTCATATCTCTAGCATGCATCAGCTGATGTGTTGTCAACAGATCTAGAGGGGTGCTTCTCCCTCTCTACTCAGCATTGGTGAGGCCACAGCTGGAGTACTGTGCCCAAGTTTTGGGCACCACACTTCAGGAAAGATTCAGATAAGCTCAAGAGGGTGCAAAGAAGGCTACCCACATGATCGGGGCTGGAGGATAGGCCATATGAGGAGAGACTCTGGGAACTCGACTTCTTCAGTCTGAGTAAGAGGAGGCTGAGAGGTGACTTGATAGCCACCTACAAGTATGTCAGTGGGGAGCACCAAGATCTGGGGGAGCAACTCTTCAGGAAGGCACGTCTTGGGAGGACAAGGACCAATAGACACAAATTAACAGAGGGAAGATTTAGACTGGACATAAGGAAGAACTTCTTCTCCGTAAAGGTAACTAGAATCTGGAACACGCTCCTGGCAGAGGTGGTGTAGTCGCCATCTTTGAAGATGTTCAAGAGGAGGCTGGATAAGCACCTTATTGAGCTAATTTGAGCTCATTAACCTCCTGCCTATGGCAGGGGACCAGACTTGATGATCTTCCAGGTCTCTTCTGATCCATTGGTTCTATGATTCTATGATTCAGTAAAGGAGTCATCCAAAGACCACTTAAATCTCTGGAAAGTCTCTCATTGACTTCAGTGGGTTCTAGATTAGGCCTAAAGACCAGAGTAGGACTTAAGGGGATATGTAGGCTTTTTAAACCTGGCTAGGTTCAAAGACTTAGGTGAACTTGTAGGGGTAAGAACTTTAATGTGTAGGGCAGGCAAACTAATACAAGGGGTCCTGAAAAGGTTTTCCCATTTTTCAACCCACTATAATCCCTAATCCCTTTTTTCAGACATCAGTGTGCCTTTACAACTTTAGCTCTATTAATAAAAGTGACATTACAATTAACTGAAAAAACTCCCTGATAACTCTGTGCTTTAGCAATAGCAGGTATTCTTCTCCAAACACAACACAAACTAGAAAGCAAAACCACAGGGCCATTTTACCTGATGAATAGGCTAATTGTAGCTGCACTCTGAAATGTTCATCTGCCATGGTTATAGTTGATATGGCCCTGTTAGTCCTCGCAGCACCAGTTTTGATGGTATATCTTTCAGTATTCCAGTAGAACATGCTACAAAAGTGTTTTTCTATCACAGTTTTCTAGAAAAATTGGGAAATTATCTAATATTGCTTAGGCTGCTGGTTCTGAGGTAGAGGACTATGGATAGTTTTCAAAATTCCCCATACACTGTATGAATTTTTGGGACTTTGTCAGGGATGTTTTCAAATATTAATCCTTGTCTGGCACTTCTGAATTATTTTGGTTAGCTAAAGTCAATATTTGCATGAGTTGACATTATTCAAAATTTGAAACTTCCATGAAATTGGAAAGTAGCGGCAAAAATATTGGCAAAATTTTAATACAAGTTCCCCACCCTCACCCTATTTTTCAGTCAACTACGGAATTAATCAAAACGTTTCAAATTTTGTTTAATTAACCCCCCCAAAAAATAGCAGGAAGAAAGAGAGAGAAAAATTCTGCTCCCCAACTTTCTGACCAGTTTTAGTGACTGGATGTAGAACTGCTCCTGGAACATGTTACCTGAAATAGTAGCTGAAAAGGAAACAGTTTCTGATGCATAGTTCACACATCTCTTCCTTACCAAATGGTTGCACATAGAGGTAAGAGTCTTCACCACATCTAGCTCTTCCTGATAGGCCATTTGCAAATTTCTTGAAGTGAATCCTAGGGCACATTTACAAGTCCAATTTAAGGTGCTTTAGCCCAATTTAAGGCACATTAAGGGTACACATCTTCACTTGCACACCCTTAATGCACCTTAAAAATAGTGATTTTAGACTATTTGTCCCTAAATTTGGTACCTGCAAAAGCAGGTATCAAATTTAGGTGCAAATAGCTAAAGTGCGTTAACACATGTGTAGCGGCATTAAGGCGCATTTACACTGTGTATGGACAGACTTGGAACTAACTTTAACGCACTTTAACGCGTGCATGTGTAGATGCGAGGCTAAATCACCTTAATACACATTAAACTAATGTACATTAAATTTAGGTGTGCCTAAATGCAAATGCAAACGCACCCCTGTTTAAGTGTTATAGTCAGCTTCCCTCTATGCATGTGCATGATTGAGTTGCTGTCAACTGGTGGCTATTTGTATGAATACTTCTCCTTGATTCAGAGAGTACTTTTGATGTTGAAAAGTTTGGGGCAGTGGGTATTATGAGGTAAGTTTGTCTAGCAGCTCACATATTCTGTAATCAGTAAAGTGTGATCAGCTTGGCTGCCACCTGTATTCTCTTCAAAGTGTAAGTGTTTTGATCTGCTGAGTGGAGCTTCTTGTTCTTCTAGTGGCAGCAGACAAATGCTCAAGTTAAGGTCTAGCTTCTCTCCTATTCTCATGCTTGTTTCTGGGCACAGTGGCCCTAGCCCTGCACCACTGAAGTCAATAGGGGCTTTGCCATTGATTCAAATGAGAGTGGAGGCAGACAGTGGAGCGAATGTAGAGTCTGCAGGCAAGAAAGTTCCATCAATGGCTATTCTGCACTAGAGATGAAAGGTTCAAGCTTCACCACCGTGCAACTCTTGAGAAGTGACTGGAAGCCCAGCTAGCATGACAATGCTTTCTTCCTTTTTCACTGCTTACTAACTAGTTCATCATGTTGTCATCAATACACCAATATGCCTTGGATGCCATGCTCAAATCAGACTCTGGGACTGTGGTTAATCCTCTTGGCCCCCAAAATGTTTCTTAGAAAAAAACAGAGTCCTCCTACAGTCCTCCTGCCACTACTGTGCTAGCGATGAGTCCTGCAAGCTCTCTTTAACTCCAGATATGAGCATGGAGTGACGCAACTCCAAGCTCTGAGAAGAAGCAGACAGAATGAACACTTAAGACCATACCTTCAACTGGTTTAAATTGGCCTAGCTCCGCTGAAGGCAGTGAAGCCAACATAGCCCAGCTGAAGATTTATCTTCTACTTTTGAGATGACAGAGCAGTAGTAAGAAGTCCCTAAGCCCTTCTTGTGTGTCATGTGGGTGCTAGGGGAAGGGATGTGCTACAAACACAACTTTGCAACAAGATTCATATGCAAGCTCAGACTGAAAGCCAAACACAGTGGATTCTGTTGACCTTGTCTCCTTTCCAAGCATATTATTATTCATCCAGGTCCCATCTTCCCCCCAACTTACTGAACCTTAGCCATACCCCATGACAGTACCTGCCCCTGAATTCATGCATATCAGAGAAAGAGAAAGAGTGAGAGCTGACAGCTGGCATTTCAGAGGAGTTGATTTAGCTGCCTGGTTTATTTCTTTTGCACTCACTGAAAGGATCTCCTTCTTACTTGGCATGTGTCACCAAGTCCCTGGGGAGTCTCTCTGAAACTACTCACAAACCCATCCTTTTCCTGTGGCTTCAATCCTCACGACAGCAACGTTCTCTTTATAAGGGAGGAATCAACCTTTCATGTTTCAGGAACTATACATGCTAAGCCATCTTTAATGTCACTTCAAGAGCAATATATGCTCATATTTACTTATATGTAGCCTCAAGTGGACCCCAGGGAAGTTGTGCCCCATGGACATATTGTGCAGGAGCTGCTCAGGAGAGCTCTTTATATATAAAAATAAAAAAATGGAAACAAAGTTTGGATAACCTTGGGACAAAGACAGAAAAGGAATCATTCAGCCTTCAAAGACAAAGATACAATAGTATGAATAGTTCATTGGTCATGAATATGTAGGTAACCACTAAAGTTAAGACTCAGTATATGCCTTTGATTTAGACTAGACTCTGAATCAGTTACATTGTATATTGTGCAGCTAGGTAGATAGATACAGAGATAGATACATCTATTGAATTTAAAGGAAGGACAAATATAGAAATCTTGATCCATCTCCCTATGCTGAATTTGAGAAAGAAATGTATATTTTATATCTATAAAATACAGTTATTATGGGTTAATAACTGTAATAGCTACACAAGTATCTGTATATCATATAACTAAATCTGGTCTTTTAAATATGTTTGTGCAAGATTAATAATTATTCTCAGCATTAACTATTGTGTTTTATGTTAGGAAAGTAAACACACTTTCAAAATTGTTGTTTGTTTACTATACAGTGGGTCAGCTCTATTTAAACTATGCATCATTTGCACCCAGCATGGGAAATCAAAATTAAATGCATGACTGGGAATATTTAGTCAAAATGTTATTGCTTTATTTTCTGATGCAGAGCAAATCAGGTACGTGAACAATCTAGAATGACATCTTTATTCCACATAAATACATCAAAAGTACAATCCATACATAATGGGGACAATATTTTGTGCTGCATTTCAGCCCACAGATAAGTACTTTTGTATGTTCCCTGTGCTTTGCTGCTTGGCCCTTAGGCTTGGTGGATTTTAAATTTACTCTCATTTTTGAGAGGGAATTATGAGAGAACATAGTGTGTAGAGTGAAAAAGAGCAGGCTGTGCTGACTAACCATGTTGATTTGAGAGGAACAAGAAAAATACTACAAGGAAAAAGGCAAAGCCTCTGTTTTTATAAGAAGACAAGCAGTCGACTTTAGTACCTTCTAAAAATGCATTCAGGTAGCTGCTTCTGACAGTTTAGGATTATGAATGTTACTTAATAAATATAAATGGGTAAAAGGATTTTCCCCCAGAATGGATTATCGAGTCAGAAGAAAAAAATAAAATTCAGCAGAAATCTTCTTAGTTATTTTTATCAGGGTTAGATTTTCATGTCTGAAATTCAGATGGCAACTTGCATGGGTAAACTCAGATTAGTTTTGGATCTGGCTTTTTTTTCTTCCCGCAAATACTTGTATTTTTGCAGTGATAAACGAGTAGAACAGTTCTTTTAGAGAACGGATGTGACATCTAAATAATAATAATAATAAATCTAAAAACAAGCATCTTAAAGCTTTTGGCATTTTTTCTCCTTTCACTATGCATTATTCATATTAGACAATGGGACCAAATGTGTAATCTTCCTGTGCAATTACCAGGAGAACATATTCAGCGACACATGCTAGTGCCTCTCAGTGAAAGGAGATGTGCAAGTAGCGATTATTTACTAGACACTGTCATAAAATCTGCAAGTTTGACTTCTAGGTTGCAGCTTAATTTACTCTCCATAGTAACCCTCTGCATGCTTCTAATTCAAGCCACTCCAGTGTGAGGTGGTGGTTTTTTATGCATTCAGTGCATTGGCTGGTTTTGCATGCACAGTTTGAGAGATGTGTTTTGCATTGATTAGATTTCCCTATAAAAAGGCTAGAGATTGAATGGCAGGCCATTTTAAACTTATTTACAGCCTCGGCATTTTACTCAAAGCAAAACGTTGACTAAATCTGCTTTGTTATCATTATAGCCATTGGGCTTATTTCTCCTGAGCACAAAAACTGTGATAAAGATTATCTCCTCAATTTATGTTTCTTGATTCAATAAATATATTTCCTGCAAGAAAACCCTCACAGGGGGTATTTAGTTAAATCATTCCCCCAAAATCATTTTCAGAACCATGTATGCTTTGTTCTCTTTCATTCTTGCTTGCTTTCCATAGAACCTGATGGTTTTTAATCTGATCTGCTTCATACTATACGATACATATGTATACAGGCATATAAATGGATTATCACTCCAATTCTTCCGTTTATCCTCATCATCAATAGGCAGCAAACCAGGTGTATGTTTCTTCCACACTCCCAGATAGGCCTAGCACAGGGGCAGGCAATTATTTTGGGTGGAGGGCTGCTTACTGAGTTTTGGCAAGCTGTCAAGGGCCACATGATAGGCAGCTGGGGCAGATAAATATCAATTTTCTAAACTTTTTAGGGGCCCCGCAGGCCAGATAGAATGGCCTGGTGGGCTGCATCTGGCCCCCAAGCCGCATTTTGCCCACCCCTGGCCTAGCATCTTTCCTGACAGTCCATTCAAGCAAGCAAATGCTCTTCAGAAACTGCCAGCCAGAAAAGACGTGTGGCAGCAATGAAGGGGTTAAGCATGCAGCCATTCCTGTTACTCATGTCATCACTATTTTTGATCATGCCTGGAGGACAGTCAGTTTGCAGCCAAAGGGGCGGGGTCAGATGGAAATAATTTTGGAATGTGATTGAGATAAAGTCAAGGCTATTTTTAATAAGTACCTTGGATACTGATAGTACTTTCATTTCTAGAATAAAGGACCATCCAGTAGAACAATACTTACAGTAAAGAGATGCATTCAAACTTAACTGGGAGGAAGAAGATGTTTCCACAATTCAGCAACCAGGAATATTAAATTATGAGCACTATACCTCCCTTAGAACCTGCCCTACTTACTGTCTGCAAAGGGGGAGAGATTCCAGACTGAATGAGAGCAGAGAAGACTGCTCTCAAATTCCTGTCACTGAGATGTGCTAAACCTTGAATTTAACTAAAACTAAGTATAATACAGAAACCACTAGAGGCAAGAATAGAGTGGTGAGTTCTGCTTTCTCCCCTTAACACATTTGCAGCTTGTTTAAAATGTGAAAATATAAAAGAACACATTTTTGGCAAAAATGGAGTGCTACCCTTCATTTGAGCGGGCTTCTTTGCTACAGCCTTACTTTTCTAGGTCATACCCTGTCCCTTGCTTCCAGTTTCAGAAATACAGGTGAGGACTGGGTAGTTCCACAGAGGACTCGGACTGTGAGTAGGAGGAATCCTACTCAAAAAACTCTGGGATGGGAGTGAATGGAGCCATGCCACTACTATGGAATGCCTTCACAGCTGCTGTGCCTTTACGCTGGCCAATAGGTTTATGCAGCTTATGATGTATTAGCCCTACCATTCCTCTGAGGTAGTCCTAAAAGTGCCCTGAATGCTAGTGTATAAGCAGTCCCTAAAGACAAACATTTCTGAACTGGTATCACAGGGACTGACCCAATGCCCTTTGAAGACAGCGGGGGATAAGTTTGACTCTAAAATCAGGCCACTTCTAATTAGAAGCCAAATTCAGACTTAGGCACCTAAATCTAAGTCCTTGGGTCTTACAGTTTTGGCAACTGCCTGATGTGAAATTAATTTATGTCTTTTTGTACAATAAATACTCATTGTATTACTTACACACACGCACACACACTCTAATATACATTATAAAGTAAAAATATCTTTTTTGGGTAAAAAGACAGTCATTTCTGGGATGGATCTCATGAATGAGATTTGAGTCTACAGAATACACAGTGACCTTTTCTTAGTTTATAGGAACTTGATCCTTGGGCCTTACACAGTCTTTCATGTCTTTTTTCCAAGAATGCCCCTGTGAAGGAAGACAAGGTTATCCTTATTTTACAGATGAAGGACTAAGGCACGCAGAGGCTAAAGTTACTGGTTCAGGGTCACACAAGAAGTGTATGGTGGAGCAGGTTCTTGAAGCTGGCTTTCCTAACTACCTGTTGCTTAGCACCCTAACTGCTGGAGCAGCCTAGCGTTTGCTAATGCAGACTTAGGAAGCAGGAAGCTGTGAAGTCTTTAATGTCTATTCAGTTATGGTAAAATGGAATCAGATTCCTTGGGGCTTGATCAGGACAAGCTGAGTGGCTTCGACAGAAGGGAAAAATGCTTCCCCAACACATGAAAACCCCAAAAATCAAGCTCTGTGCCCCCTCTTGGCATGAATCTCTCCCAGTGTACGCAGGGTCTAACTGGGTAAGGGAGGTGTAAATCTCAACTCTCTAGGCCACATGGGTGAATCTGACCCAAGCAACATTGTTTGAACACAAAATGCACTAAGTGACTAGGAAACAGATTTACTGCAAAACAGTGCATAGTATTTTTTTAAAGTTAACAAATAATGACAACACTTCTTTGAAAGGTGGATTGATGCTGACAGGCTTCACCAAAAGAGTGCAGGGAAGCTATTGGGATGACTGAAACAAACAAGAGCAGGGAAAGCCCTTGTCATTCTTTTCTGTGCTATGTGCTGATATTTTTTTAGACAGGTGCTTGTGATGGGAAAGGGCTCCAAGAGAAAGACACCCAGGATTGAAACCAAATTGAAAATACTTTTCCTGTGCGTCACGGCAGGGCAGAACCACAATCTCCTCACCTTCCTGGTGTGTGCACTGGAGGTCAGCAGCCATGTTCTCTGTGTCATTCCTTCTCTACCTTTGGTCTTATTTTCATCACTGCTTCTTCTGCTCTATGCTGCCATTACATTTTATACCAAATGTTATTTTCTTTTGGATGCCACCTTCACATCTGTCAGGAGAGAGTCATTTGACAGATCTGTTGAGGCAATAGTTCATATAGGATGTCAGTTCAGCTAACTTCCAGGCTCAGCTGTTTAGGGGAGCACAAAGCAGAAGAAGCTTGCCAAGATCCATCAGTTCTCAGTTGTTTTCATTCAGCAACTGGGATGATTTCAATGATCATACAGCAATGATCATACAAAGTTCTGTATGAGTCCAATGATCATGCAACAAAAGAGCATCTTTGTGATCCTTTGTAAAAATCCATTACAGACTGGAGGGTTGAACATATGCTTAAGACATGCAAGAACAGAAATGGATTTCACTTGCAAATCATGAGAAGTGATTCTTCTGCTCTCTCCAGCACTGGTGAGGCCTCACCTGGAGTACTGTATCCAGTTTTGAGTCTCACACTTCAAGAAAGATATGGATAGTTTGGAAATAATTCAGTGCAGGACAGCAAAAATAGGTTAGGGGCCTGGGAGGCCAGACATATGAGGAAAGGCTAAAAAAGCTATGGTTATATAGTCTGGAGAAGAGAAAACTAAGGGGAAATTTGATAACAGTCTTCAAATACCTGAAGAGTAACTATAAAGAGGATAGAGATAGCCATATCTCTGTGGGGGAGAGGACTAGGGGACGGGACTAGGAGCAATAGCCTCAAGCTGCAACGGGAAATTTAAGTTGTAGATTAGGAGAAACTTTCTGACTATGAGAATGGGAAGACATTGGACCAGGCTACCTAGACAAAATTGTGGATTCTGCGTGCTTAGAAACTTTGTAAAGCAGGTTAAACAGACACTTGGCTGGGATGGTTTAATCAGCAATGATCCTGCCTTGAGCAGGAGGCTGCCTTAGATCAGTGGTTCTCAACCATTTGCACCTTATGTCCCACCAACCATTTTATCAAAAAACGCTGGTCCCACCATGATAAAAACAAACCCCCGCAAAATTGCACTGCTTGAGATATCTGTTGATTCATCTTTTTGAAGTGCAAACAACTGATTTTTTCAATCGAGCAATAAGTTGAGGTCCCACCTACACAACCTTTCCAGTGGTTGAGAAACACTGACCTAGATGACCTTGTGAGGTCCCTTCCAGCACTTTGTCCCTATGATCTCATGCCTAATCCCCAAAATTTAAGGTGACGGTGGATGGCAAAATTGTTTGGAGAGTTTGGAAATTCTCAAATTATTCTAGTGAAATTTTGAATTTTAGGCAAGGGAGGTAAAATTGTTTTAGTAAATTTTAGGGTTCAAAAGAAGATAGAGCTAGACTGTTCTCAGTGGTGGCAGATGAGAGAACAAGGAGCAATGGTCTCAAGTTGCAGAAAGGGAAGTTTAGATTAGATATTAGGAAGAATTTTCTCACTAGGAGGGTAGTAAAACACTGAGACAGGTTGCCTAGAGGGGTGGTGGAAGCTCCATCCTTGGAGGTTTTCAGAACTTGTCTAGACAAAGATTTGGCTGGAATGATCTAGTTGGGGATGGTCCTGCTTTAAGCAGGGGTTGGACTAAATGATCTCCTGAGGTCCCTTCCAACCCTAGTTTTCTATGATTCTAATCCCATTTCTCAACCAGCTATACCGCTGGCAAATAATATGAAAACATGGATGAAACTTTTCATCCCAATTTTGAATACTGAAAAATATAGATGAGATTTTTGCAATTCTTTTGTGAAACTTACATCCCATTTTTTACTAGCACTAAGCAATATTCTCTTTGCCAGACATGATTTAGGGCTTCTCTGCTTTAAGGAAACTGACACATTGATGTGGTTTTCAGTGCAAATCCCTAATGTAGACATGCAGCAGCAGTATAAAAGGGATTGAATTTCAATGCAAATCAGATACAGCATAAAGTGCTTTGTTGAACAAAGACTTAGATTTTTGGTAATGAAAAATGGTGACAGAGCAAATAAAGAGAAAGGACATGATAGTCTGATGTGGTTGTGGTAGAATAAATGTTCTGTTGTTTGCTCGAGTGTGAGATGTCATGCAAATATGATCTCTTTCCATGCATGGCTGCAGTCTTTCACCAGAGCCTACTTCAAAATCTTGAGGACTTGGCAATTAGGAGGGCCTTTAATTAAAACAGAACAGCCCAAGTGTTTTACTTGCAATGCAGCTCACATGAAATGCTGAGTGCTCAAGTAGGAACCCAAGGTTTGGTAAAAGCAATCTCTGAAATGAGAAATTAAAAGCATATAGAAATAATATTGTGAAAGTGCTCAGTGCTGAGAGTGGTTTGCACAGATTTGAAGAGGATTAACTATTTCAGAATACAGATGCTATGATGTGTCAGAAAATACCTGACTTTTCAATTGGTTAAACATGCCTTGGAAACAGTTTTGCTGAAGTAGAGAAAAAAAAATCAGTCTTCAGAGCAATAGTTTAACATTTATTAAAATCTGCTTTGGCAGTGAGCCATCACAAAGCAGCATAAAATAATCTATAGGTTGCTAACAACAGACCAAGTTTGATATAAACAGGCAGTGTTGGAAAAGCACATAGTTTTGATGTGTGCCCCACAGATTGTTCTCCTGATTGCCAAATTCCAGTATACATTAGAGAAATAAATACTCAGTGTTTTCTGCTTTGTTACCAAAATTAGCCTTCTAAACATGTTGCATTACTATAAATATCTTCAGGATCTTGACTTTTTGGTGGCTAGAGAGAGCCACAGGGTAGGCAACATGGATGATGATGATGTTTATAAATAAAAGAGATGATAAAAATGTAAAATTTGAAAGGGCCTCAAAGCACTTTACAGCTTATTTACCTAAACAGTTACAGAAAAACAGCTCTCCCCTGAATGGGAATGGGTCCCTAGGCAGACAGCTTGCATTGTGGCAGAAGGGAAACTTTCTCCTATTACTAAGAGAAGTATCTTGAGATTTTTAAATGCCAGCACATAACAGATGGGACTTTTATTTTTAAACCTTCCTTTGAAAGTCCTTTTCACAGTAAAATGAAAGGACCCCAATTTGTAGAGCAACTTCTTGTTAACTTCTTTGGTTAAGACATTCTATCTAGAGTTTGAACTCATGATTCTGGTGAATCTACTTTTATCCTCTAGATTAATCTCATGGGCAATTTGTCAAGCATGAGTTTGTCCCACCCATTCCACAAGAACTACTTATCTGCTTGAGAGAGATTGGCATTGTCTCCCACTGGGAAACAATTGCAGGTGACTGATCAGAGCAAGCCTCTCAGGGTAAGTGTAACAGGTGTTTTCTCTTCTGCTATGATTCAGACACTGTGATATTCACCTGCTGGTGCAAATTGGACTTGCATGATAATTTACACCTTATATTTGCTAACTTGCTCTCACCTGTAGTTATGCTGATCAGGTGACTTATAGTTATAAAAAATGACCCCCTGCTCAGTGTTACAGAACAGGGGTGGCCAATGTGCAGCATGAGTGTGACATGGGCAACTTCTGTGTGGCATTTGGCAGGTTGAGCAGGGGATGAAGTACTGTGGCAGATAAGGCAAGGAACAGAAAGCAGAGCAGGCAGAGGAAGGAGAATGGACTGGCACTCAAGGAGGGTGTGTAGCTAATTTGTGACATGCCTGCCAAAAAGACGGGCCCCTACTGTTATAGGTAAAGAAAAGGCAAAAACCCTTGAGGATCCACTGTTGTACTGTTTGAAGAAAATTCCCTCCAGATCTCAGATCTGGTGATCAGTTTAGCCCTTGTCAAGCAAGCAAGTATTGCCAGTTGTTATGAAAAGACCTTGCTTCAACAAAGCATTAAAGCAAAAGCTTAATTTGAAGTCGATGGGATTTAAGCACAATCGTAAAGCTAAACACGTGTGTAATTGTACTGCTGAATCAGACCCCCATTCCCTTCTGTATCCCAAGGTATCTGTTATGTCCAAATAATGGTCATTTAGTTGTTGTTGTTATTTATTGCTAATTAACTGCTGGCTCTGTGCTGGATGACATATGAGACACAGAAGAAAATGCAGTCCATGCCCCAGGGAGCTGACTACCAAAATACAGACAAAACTAAGCATGCTAGGAGACCCAAAGGAAGAATCTATCTTACAACATCTTTTTTCCCTTTTTCATCTTGTTCCTGCAATGGCAGACAGCCTTGCTGACATGGAATAACAATGGTGGGCTTTACAGAGGAGACAAATTTTGAGGAGTGGTTTGCAAGGATTATAAAATGGATCCCTGGTTTACTGGGGAAGAAGAAAGTTTGAGGTACAAGAGTGGCCCTGCATACCTGTAACTGTCTCAGCAGTATGTACAGCAGATCTGTGCTTATGGTAAAGACTGCTAAAGCTAAGACAGCCATTGCTTTCAAAGAGCATTGGATTTGGAGTTTGCCTTTTGTGTATGTTGCGTATTCTAATCCAAGAATTTTCTGCTGCATATTTTAAAAATGAGAGGGAGGAGCGGGGGGGTGGGGGGGAAGCACTTACCTTCTTTAAAGAGAAAAAGGCAGCAAATATGAGAGACCAAGTGGACATTAGAATATCTGTTGTTCAGACACTAAGAGGGAAGGGGCCAAAGCAGGCAGATGCTGAGAGCAGCTCAGTGCACTAATAGTTCTATCCCTTCATGTTAGGCACAGTGAAGCCACTTTGATTGTGGTTATAAAACAGCTGCCAAGATCAGATCTTTGTCCTGTGCATCTGTGGCTTTCCTGTCATTTTGCTTGCCATATTTTTGATTATTAGGTTTATATGCTGCCTTTCCCAACAAAGGCCCAGGGTAGCTTACAGTAGGAGGAAAGAATAATTTATCAGACAAGAGCCCAAACAAAAGAACAAAACATGTAGCCTGATGCACTTGGAGAATGATCACAAAGATGGGACATGTGTAAAGGAGCAGACGGGTTGAGGGAAAGGGGTGCTATAGGAACAGGGGAGAGTAGGTTGGTAATCACAAGACTCTCTTTGGCTGTGCTATAGGTTTTAACAAAGCCCAACCAAGGCTTGGTCATGGGTCAAGGAGTGAGGCAGCAGAGTGGTAATGCTCACCAGCCCTGAGCCACGTCCAGTGCCACCAGGGCGGTTAGATTCCACTATGGTGGGGTTCTGTGGCTTCAGAGACAGAATAGTAGCATATAAGCCTCTAGAGCTGGGAGAACTGGGTATAATTTTCTAGGAGACAGATAAAGAAGCAAGAAAGTGGCTTGTTTAAATGATAGGATCACTGGATCATAACATTAGGGATGGAAGAGTTTTATTAGATAATTGATTCTATCCCCTGCCAAGGCAGGATTTAGCCTCTTGACAGAGACTGTAACAGTTGCTAAACATACTGTTTTTGATTCTCAGCAAAAACAGTCCACTGGAAGAGAAAAAAAAAAGCTATTAAGTAAAGGATTTATGACTAATAAAATAGGTTTTACCTGTAGATCAGCTGGTGAAAACATTTGGAGTTGGTTGGGAAAGGATTCCCCTTCAGATGAATGGGAATTTGTTTGACAGTGCTCGAGACCCTTCAGTATTTGCTTCCTGCTACTGTTTGTGCAAATGATTCTATTTGCATATGCAAGATTGTACACACAAACCAGAAACACAGTGAATACTTGGGCAACTCTATTTGTGCCAATATTGATGCTGTGGGTATCTGTTTGTTTCCCTCCTCTTGTTTATAAATGATTTAATCAACCAATGAGGGAACAGAAACAAAACCATGCTCCCCTGGTAACCAGGAGCAAACTACAAACAATGAATAGCAAATAACTGACAATGTCCAAGTGGATTATTTTTTAATAGCCCCCATGCAGAAATACTTTAGGCCCATGGTTTTGAAGAGCCTAGTAGTTTTGCCTGCTCTCTGTTGCTGAATACCCAACTGGAGAAAGTGTAGGAGGGCTTGATTTTCAGTTGGTTGCATGACCAAAGCATTCTGAAAATTAGGTACATTTAAGGTGAAACACACAAAAACATGAAACAGCAGTTCACAAAAACTTGGACTTTATTCATATAAAGCAGTTACTAAATTATTTTGAAATGTAAACTATTAGTAAAAATCATAGTCTGATTGTGATTCATTTGTAAATCAGAAGGAAAAAAGATCACACAATTGTAAATTATACACACAATATGGAAGAGTTACATTCCTTGAAGGCCATGTATTCTCAACCTGGAATGCCAATAGATCCTTTTAAGGGTCCCACAGTCTGCTGTGCAATATTACTACTGTTAGGTGTGCAAACACCTACACGTGATTCACAAAACAAACCCAGGGGCCAGATCCAGATATTCAGGCATGTGCAGTTTGTGGAGCTGCAAACCTCTTTGCAGTGCCACGAACTGCTTGTGTTGCATGTTAAACCATGCCCCACACTACTAATTTGTAGCACTGGGGAAAAATTTGCTATTGGGATTTACCGGTAGCAAAAAAACCCACCCTGAGGAAAAAAGCAGTGCAAAGCACACCAAAGTGCTGTGTGCCGGGACAAACATGGAAATGGGGGACTCTGGTTGGGGGCTCCACATGCCCCAGTGCAGAGGCTCCACAGTGGAGCCCCCATGCTGAGGCACATGGAGACCAGGGAGCAGCTAGCCCAGGGCTGCCTGCTTCCCGTCTCAAAGGACCCTGTGCCTGTCAGCCAGGGAACTTCTGGCTGGGGTGCAGGCTGCCTCAGTGTGGGGGCTTTGCAGTGAATGGAGATGGGGGAGCAGGCAGACCTAGGCTGCCTGTTTTTATCTCCATGTGCTGCTCCCTGGCTGGCTGGGGCACAGGGTGCACAAATATGGGGGCTGCCAGCTGGCTAGCCCTGCACTGAGGCACCCTGTGCCCCAGCCACCCCGCCTCCTCCCTGCACTTGCAGCACATGGAGCAGCAGGACAATGCATCCCACTGCAAACCACATAAGCAAGGGTGTTGCACAAGTAGCAGCACAGATTTGTGCCACTGCTATTTGTGCTGCTGCAAACCCATGCCTCTGCTTATGTGGACATGGCCAGAGAGATCAAATAGGAATCCAGAGTGTCAAAAACATTATGACCTGTTGTGGCCTGAGTTCTTTGCAACCAAAAAATTGCTTTATTATTTTTTTGTAGTCAAAAAAACAAGTGAAATTATGTTTTGAAATGGGGAGCCGCTAAATTCAGAAAAGTTGTGGAGGTCTACTGTGAGTCCCAAAAGGTTAAGAAGCACTGCTTTAATGTGACAATTGGACAATTGAAGGGTTACTCCCACAGGAATGGGAGGAAATTGAGAGTCAAGGGCAGAGTTAAGGTCAGTGCTGACTCTGTCTGACTAATACCTCAAGCCAGCAAATGCAAAACTTTCCCAGGATGGGTTATTTATCCTATTGAAGTCAATGGAACTATTTGCATGAATATAGTTAAACATTGGGATGTAAAAACAGATTTGTCTGATATTCTTTGAACTACAACACTAATATTTTGAAGTTGCAATATTTTGTGGATGACATTGTTCAAGCAATACTGGATTTCTCTTTAGTTTTACTTACATTTTATTGTTATTACCTATTTAGAGGTAGGAATCACAACAAAATAAAGGGAGTATATGAGTGCCTTCTGCCATGTGAATGCATTTCTTGCCTTCAGCACTGTACGTAGTTAGTGGCTGGCTTATTTTGGTGCAAACTTAAAGAAAAAAGAAATCACACACAAAAGGAGAAGGTGAAGAGCAATGAAACTGGCTCCTGCATTGTTCATTTCTAAATGAGATAGCAAAGCTTCTGTTACAGTCCCGTAGGGGCTCCGTCTGGCATGAGTCAGCAACCAGCCAGATTTACTGCCAATTGATTAAATTAACATTTGTTATAAGCCAGAGATGGGAGGGAGGGAAAAAATCCTCTTCATGGCTTTTGAATTATTTATGTCCTGGAACTCTACATGCTACACTCCATACATACTTGATAGATATAAGCTGTAAGATACTCTTCCCTTAAAGAGACAGAGAGCATCCTTTTACCTTCCTTGTGTCTCCAGGAGGATTTGAATTTTAGAAATGAAGGATGTTGCAGTGTGTATGAATCTGGCTTACACCCTTGAGGACTAAACTGCTCCACAGGGCATTCTGCTCCCATTATTTTTACTATGAGCTCTGTTTTCCCAATAATCATGTGATAGAAATAAAGTGCCACTCTATTTTTAATGCTCTACATCAAGTCTTTATTTAATTGTGAAAGAGGGTGACTAGTCGGTCTCTGTGTGGAAGAGGAAGCTGATTTTGCTGTATGTTGCTCCTATGGCATTAAGGCATAGGAGAAAAATGGAAAAACCAAGCTGAATTCCTACTGATCTGATCTGGTTTTTCTGAGGCACTAAGAATTAATCTAGATGGAGTTGGCTGGTTGCTCTTACATTTCAGTAAATTGGGTCTGAATGTTTAGTGTGAGAAAATGTGAAGTGGTTAATTCAGAAGTGCGTTGCTCTGTGTGGGTGGATGGAGCACGGTGGGGAAGGATTTGTACATGTCTAAGAGAGAGAGAGAGAGAGAGATGTGTCACTGCTGAAAAATGTGCTAGGTGACTAAACATCTGAGAGGTGCGGATGTTCTGGGCAAGAATCTCTGCCAATCTGTTTGTATAAACTGCTCAGGGAGATGCATAGGGGAAAAAAAGCTTTTGTTGAAATCTCTCTGATTTGATTTCATAGTGAAGCAGGCCCCAAACAAGACAATAGTAGTGATCACAATGTCCGGCTATTAGTCAGTTGGCCAGTAGTCCAAGTGAGAAATAAGGAAACTTCTTCTTCTCCAATAGACTAATATCCTGGTTCAAAAATAAATTCAGGATGTATTTCCTTTCTGTCAGCAGATATGCTGTATGTTGGCTATATTGTGAACCAGAAGGTTTAGCAAACAAAAGGCTAGAGTGCATTGTTCTCTCCCAAGAGACAGAGGACAACAAAAGAGAATGAGAAAATGAATGAATGAATGAAAGGAAAGGGAAATCAAAGAAAAGATGGCTGACAATAAGGAAGAGAGAGAGACAAGCATGGAGAGAAAGATGATGTATAACAAAGCAACCAACCATCTGAGATTTTTTGGGACAGTCACAAATTTCAGGACTGTGTCCTAGAGTCCCTGGACACTCTCTGAAACATTCATCCCCAGTTCAAAAAACTGGTCCAGGGTTCTCTTGCATCTGCTAAGCAGCTGCAGCACAACACTCCTTGGCACTGCAGGAACACTACCGTACTGTTTCCAGTTCAGGATGTAGCCCACGGGAAGTTTTTGAATCAGTAGCAGTATAGCCACATTTAGGCAGCACTGCACCCCTGGCCATGGCTAAGGAAATGGTTTACAATCTTAAGTGCACGGTCGGGGGGCATTGCAGCATATACCCCTCTGTATAGTATATATTCAAGTCATCAATGTCAAATTCTGATTTGTGCTGTATATGTCACTTTTCATGTGCATCATATAAACCCACACTGGCGGGTAGTGCATATAATCCTCACTTCACAGTGGTACTTTGACAGTTTTCTCTAGTAAGCTGGATAGTTCAACTAGGGCAGTCAGGGCTCTGTATTAATGTGTATGTGTGCATGTGTGTGAGAGAGAATAAATTTAGGTATTTAAACCTCTCATTACAATCAGCTGTCAAATATTTATAGCAATAGATAAACCAAGAAAGGAGGAATATCCTGTTGCACAAGGAGAGGAAGGGAAATAATTTTTTGCAACCAGGAGATTAAGTTATAAATCTTAACAAATTGAGGACTTATTTCATTTGTTCCCTGGATGTAAACAAACCATTAATGAGGGGCATCAGGAACTTCCTGTGAAATACTGGAAGATGATAAATGGGTTACATGGCCCACATGAGAGCGTGAGAGTGTAAAGGCAGCCTGTGTAAAGCAGGAGAATATCACAGTCCTGTTAGAAGTTAAGGACAAAACTCAGCTAGGATATTTCTCCTCTCTATCTGGCACCATCAGAGAAAATCAGTGGCAGTAAGGAACGGAAGATAATTCAGCCCTTTTACAGTGAATAGGCATGTTGGAAAACTGGCTTGTACTAGAAAGAGTGGCCCTAAGGGAAAAAGCACTGGTATTGGCATGGTACTCAGGAGATCAGGGTTCAGTTCCTACCTCAGAAACAGACTCTGAACATGACTGTGGGTGAGAAGCTCCATCTTTTTTATACCACATATAAACATGAGCCCCCAATACACCACTATGGAGAAAAGGGCTCATGCAATGCCTGGACATAGATATAGGCAAATCTCAAATAGCAATGGGAAGATTCTATGTGTTTGGCACTGGTGAGGCCACTAGTGGAATAGTGTGTCCAGTTCTGGTCGTTAAAAACATAAGGATGTTGATCAATTGAAGTGGGTCATAGAAAAGTCACAAGAATGAATAAAAGACTGGAAAAATCAAGGATCTCCACTAGTTTAGCTCAACTAAGAGAAAGTAAAGGGTTGATGAAGATAGAAGCCGTGAGTCCCTACCTGTGAAACAGAAATTTCATAATGGATTATTTTTTTGTCAAGCAAGCAATGATATAAAAGCCAATTCCTGGAAGCTGAAACTAGACAAATTCAGATGTGAAATAAAGCATGCATTTTGAACAGTGAGGATATTTAGCCATTGGGTTAATGTAATGTGAATTGCGATAGATCTTCAGCACAGGAAGCATTTAAATCAATCAAGATTGGATGTTTTCCTAAAAGATTTGCTCCAGTTCAAACAGGAATTAATTCAAGGAAGCCCTCTAGCCTGTGTTGTGTAGGAGGCCAGGCTATGATTCTTTGAATAATAGAATATAATAGATTTTAAAAAGTACTAAACAGCACATCACATCCCTTATGCAGCAGTGTGTAAGCTGCTGTCTGCTACAAACAAGGGTTAATGTTCTATGGTAGCAAGAGATGTCCCACTCTTCCTCCCAGCAATAATCATCTCATGGGGGATCATTATTGTTTTTAACAGTTTGAATTTCAATTCAGAGGTAGCTTAAAGAAAGGTAAGAAGGTACAATTCCTAGCATTGCTCGAGATTTCCAGCCTCCCCTTGAGCAAGTTGGCTTAGCTCCTGATCTGGAAAACAGGGACTTCTGCCTCATTGATTAAGAAGCCAATTTCTTCAGGTCAGCAACTATCTTCTACTGCATGTTTGTACAGTACCCAGCATGGTGGGACTCTGATTTCAGGTGGTTGACTGAAATTCAAGTAATCATGATGAAGGCCTGGTTTCAGATATGGCAAAGGTGAAAGCTTTTCTATCCAGTGCTGCCAAGGCACCTCAATACCTGAAAGGAGTTGAAATCTAGGCCAGGGAAGAGAACAGTCTCCAGACCCATTCAAGTGTTGGTCTTTTTGCTGAGACTGCTAACAAGGGTACAACTTAGGTGTCTATTATTGTAATATGGACAGTTGGGCTGAGAGCAGTGACCCGTTTCCCATAAGCAGCCATTATTCCACAATCACTTCCCAACACTGTTGACTTCTTTGGATTCAGCTTAGCACCATGGAAACAAATGGCTCTGCATTTCATTCGCAATTCCCTGGGCCAGGCACCTCTCCCCATCGCCGGATGAGAGAGTTTATTGGATTCCTTCTCCCTTTCTGGAAGGGCAGCATCACAGATGTTAAAGACAGAGACGAGAATTTAGGGAACACAGCAGGGCTCCCGCGCTGGGGTTAAGTGAATGCTCCAAATCAGACGCACTATCCAGGTAGACTTGAACATATGTGGATTTTTTTTTATTTTCCCAGAACCTGTTGCCCAGCCCTGTCAAAGTGTTCAGTGCCTGAAAAATGCTTGGTAGAGTGCTGTTTCAGCAGGTTTTCAGCTGACATAGAGGCACACACACACACAGAGAGAGAGAGAGAGAGAGAGAGAGAGAGAGAGAGAGAGAGAGAGCAAGCGTTACTTCTCTGCTTCCTTCCTAATTGAATTGCTGATCCAGAGGTGGTCAGTAGATATACTGGAGATACACAGATGGTCAGTAGATTATTTCTCTGCCAAAAAAAGATACTTTAAGACTGGTGATTGGATTTTTGAAAAGCAGGTGAATTACACTTCTCTTTGAATTAGAGAAGTAAAAGATTGTGCAGAAGACTCCAAAAGGTAGAAGCTGTGTTTGTGTTGATGGAGGTCTGGAGGGGGATGGTGGGTTGCTGGCTTAAGGTCAATAAGGCACAAAAACAATTCCAGAATCTCTGTTCCTTACTTACAGCCACCCTCATGCACATAGATTCATGCAGCGGGACAGATGCTAGAAGCGGTTCTAAGAAGTAGAAGGGTGATCTGGAAGAGGATCCAGATGTTGAACCTCTCCCGACTGCCTTGACTATTCTGAGGGATGCTGGTCTGCAATTCCAGATTGCTTCGTCATGGACATCTGTGCTGATTCATATCCCATGAGTGTGGTTGCAGAGGATATACATCAGCACTAAATCCGGTTCATATGCCCTAATGAAATCTGAAGCTGGGTTTCAGTCCATATCTTTAAACACCAAGAGCCTATGAGAAATCAGACTCCAGACTCCTGTGCGGATATCTAATTGAACCTGTCCATTGCTGCTATACAGATGCAGACAACCAAGGCAAACATCTTGCATGTGAAATGTCTTTCTTTAATTATGCACTCACCTCCCCCACACACTCAATTTTTGTCCTTGATTCCAAATTCCTTTCCTCTTATAGGCTTTCCTCTAGTTGCTTTATTTACTGTGATGGCTGGGGTCCATCAGCAGCTGCAGCCACAGCAGTAGTAATAACCCTGTAGTGGAAGAATTTGTCCAAAGCCAGTCTTGGTCTTGTGAAGATAGTGACTGATCACACTGATGGGAGGCAATGTTAACTTTGGTTACCATTTGTCCCAGTCTGCACAGGTGCACCTCATAGTTAGCAGGACAGTTAAGTAACTATAAAGCCGTTTTAAGCATTATAGCCTTGTATCACTCAAGTGACAATCAGCAACACTGTGTGTATTTACACTGTCATCATATACCCACACAGACAACCTGATGCCATGGGATGCAGCATGATGGGGTTATAACACAATTAAAGTCTGATCCTACAAGATACAAATCACTTGCAGCTGAGCAACTAAGTGTCATAACTGCCAGCGAGTGCAATGTAAGCTGAGAATAATTGCACTAGTGCTGGACAGGAACTGTTGTGAGGCAGTAACCCTAATCACAACCTGCATCAAGTCCATGTGTGAATTCTTCCTCTACTTGGTTAATATCGTCGTGGCCACAACATTTCTAGCATTTTTAAAGTTATAGAGTATCTATGAATCTTTTACACGGAACTACTAGTTAATATTTGTGCTTCTCACCACCAGGCTTTCCATATTCCTGTTCAGTACTGTATTTCTAAATTCCAGCCTCAACAAGGATAATCTCAGACATTGTATTTCAAGGTGGTTATAACTCCTAATTGAGTTTTCAGTCACAAGCTATTTTACTATCAAGATCCTCCATTTGTGTATCTTTTAAAGTGCAAAGGAAAATAACATTTGGGCTTGTGCCCAGTTTTTTTTCTTCATTGCAATGTATAAATAAACCCCTGAAAAATATTTTAGAAAATTCCCTTTATACAGGAGACATTCAGATCTCATCTAGGCCATAAGAATCTATGATGGCAGGAGAACTAGTCAAATGGTCACGATACATGAACCCAGAGTGTGAAAAGGGAAGGGATTGTTAAGCAGCTGTTTAAAAGATGGGCTTAGTTATTAATGTCTATTTAACTTCAAGGACTAATTAATATTTTGGATAAAGAAAGCCTTTGTTAAAATCTTAAAGTGTCAGAACTCTTATTAAATGTCCCTTTTTAAGGCCAAACCTGACATTTCTAATACTTCTAAAGCCCCCTCTACACATTATATCTATTACACAATTACCTGGTTAACTGCACCATTAATTTAGACTGGCTACAAATGCAAATTAACTGAGCTCCCCCTGTATTGGCAATAAAGTCCAGGATCTTATGCTGGATCCCACAATCATACCTCCTGCCATGTACATGTGACATGACAGGAGGCACATTTGTGTGGCTTGTGCATCAGATTCCATCATGCCTTTATCTGCATGCGCAGAGTGGGCCTAAAGTTAAGCCTAATACAGCATTTTTTCCAGGATTTCTTTAGGCATCAGAATAAGGAACAAACAAAAGAAGTGCAGAAGCCCAAAATCCTTTACAGGGCCTCTTTGACTGCAGCCCTTGCAATATTTCCTCCTTTGTTCCAGTGAGCATTTTGCTTTTCTGCCAACTGGGGGGCAAAAGGAGAATGCTTCCCTATTGCTAGCATATCCCTCCTGTTGCCCATTCGATCCCTTCATCCCGTTTAGAGCAGTATGTATTAGTGTCCTCACATCAGGAACATCTTGATAAAGTATACCCCTGGTTAGGCTTCTACCTAGTTTCAGGCATGTCTTTGAAATTATACTCCTGCAATCTCTGCAGCCAGTTGTGAATTCTCACTTTCACTGGAAGAGCTGCCATCGGGATGCACAGTCTTTTCTGACCACAGGTATCTTCCTACACAGATAGCAGAGAAAACAGTCAAGACATTTAACCCCTGCTGAAAATTCATTCCAGATGGTACAAATGCCACCCTTTGCAATACTTGCATGTTTGCCATAGTGCTACCAATTTTCCTAGTTTAGCTCTTGGGCTAAACCTGTTGGCAATCCATGCTCTTTAATATGAAACAGATTAACTGAACCTGTAGCTACCATTACAGATGCTTTTTTAGGTCTTAAATGTGCTGAGTCATACTCATATATCACACTATAAATATATATAATTCCCATACTTCTTTTGTTGGAAAGTTACCAAGTATCCTGTGATTATGATTCCAGCCACTGAAGCCTGGGAGACCATCACCACTTGGTCCTCACAACTACTTTGGTGCTTTTCAAGAAAATGCCAAAATCTGATAAACTGACACCTGTGCTTACTTCACTACAACTTATTCCCTGGTTTATTCCTTGGCCTGCCTCCACCTCTTACAATCAGCTATTGCATATTTGCACAACCTATATTGGCAGCTGTTAGGGCCAGGGACTGGGTTTTTTTCTGATCCCGTGTTTGTCCAATACCTAGCATAATGGGCCCTGGGTTCTATGATGCAGGTACAAATAAATAATAAAATATGTGTCCTGATTTTCAGAGAAGCAAAGCCCCTTTAAGAAAACCAAAAGACACTCAGCCCATTTTCACTGTCATATAGTCCTTCATCACCTACTCCATGCCCACGTAATTTACAATGCCCACTTGAGCCCTACTTTTGCCCCTAAAATATGCAACAGACCATGCAAAGTGCAAAGTAATATATTGCTTGGAGATGATCAAATGCAGTCTGTAGAAAGGGATCTCTTTTAAGTGACTCCTTAGTATTTTGTTATTTTGACCTTTGCACATTATTATTATAACAATAAATTTGCTTGGTGTGAGTCAGTAGCAAAGGATGACATGGTAGTAGGGAACTGGATGAATCCCTCAGGTTCATCTTCATATTTGCTAGTCCCTGAGTTTTTTGAATCTGTAGATTTTTGATAAATTTATGTGGGATGTTAGGCATTTCGTTTCACAATTTATGTGAAATGAAACGCACCTTTGGCTTTAGCTCTTTGTATTTTTCTTCACTGCAGAGTTAAGGCAGAAGATCAACTTTTGGGTCTGAGCACCCATGATAGCTTAGGCTAGGTGTGACTCCCACACTGCAACACTCCAGAGTGTTTCCATGTGACTGTGCCATACTAGTGCTGGACTCATTAGTCAAGAGATACCTGGACTTCTTGAGGGAGCTTTTTTCCCAGTGAGCTGAGATTTCTTCCCAGTGAGTTGTGGAAGAATTTGCTTGGCTTTCTAGGCACATGGTAGGAATTGTAGGAAAACATTTAGAGTCTGTCAGCATTTGAATGGGCTTTAGCCAGTGCTAGGGTTGGGTATATGATCAGGCAAAGTTCAGTCAATTGACTGTCAAATATCAGTCAAAAATTGTCAAATACAGTCAAATAATACATTTTGCTTATTTCCATTAAAAAATAAGTAATTTCTTACATAATGTTGAAACAAATTTATTTCATAATTAAACCTTTTGCAAAATACTAAACAAGAAAAAGCACAAATTTCCCATGACGACGTGTCAAAAAACGTTTAAAAATCACATTTCTGAAAAGAAAACTACAAAAAATGCATTCACTCACCAGTCACAGCAGTGTGGGGAGCTGCCCCACAGCAGGGAGACCCAGGCCGCTCCAGCGCACCCCCACACAGCCCCTGCAGACCCAGCTCTCCATAGTAGACATGCATTATCGGTTAAACAATATACAATTCTAAACAATTAGAAGACTTTAAACGGCTAATTTTTAAAACAATTTGTATATCCCTACTTGCTATAATCACAGAAAGCCTTCCCATAATATTTGACTGATCTTCAACTGCTTGAAAAATACGCAGTCAATTGACTGGTCAGTTGACAATATTTGACTGGTCAATTGACCAGCTTGCCAACACTAGCCAGTACTCTAGGATAGGCCAACTAGCTCAGGTATAAAGCACCACTGCATTCAGTGGGAGGTTTCTATATGCAAACAGGAGCCAGGGCATGAGCAACATCTATGTAACAGCTCGAGACAACTGCAGTGAAAACAACTCCCCCCTTTTTTTTGCAAATATATATATATAACTCCACCTCCAACGCTCTGCCAAGTAGTCCTTGTGGTCCACTTGGCAGTTCAAAGCACACTAAAAATCCAGTATACAGATTGTACCATGTGACCATACACCTGTCCCTATACCTGTACCCGCACCCATCGCCCTCCTCAGATGGGCTAATTTTGAAAAAGTCTATACCAGACCCCTCTCCACCAGATGACGTCTGCCATTTCTTTCCCATTGTCCTCAGCCGTGTCTGCAGGAACAGAGGAGATTTTGAGACATGTTTGTTGCTTTGCATTCCTTGCTCTGAGTTGGGAATCCACAGATTTCATCTGGGTTAGGGTAAGTGTGATGTCTGGTGGTAGTCAAGCTGAGTTTATCAGTGACATTTATATTGAGGTGAATGAGGTGTCTGGCCACATGTCAGGAGTGTGTATGTCAATTGTATACATTGATTCCCACCAGTTCTCTTATCAGCTTGCAGAAATGCAATTCTGTGCTGCTTCACCCCAGAAAATATGAATATTTTCTGAGCTACACATTTTTATTTGAGAACCACCTCCTTTGAGAGGCAGCTCATTCTGCTACTTTTCTCGGGAAAACTAGATTGATATATAGACAGAGAGGCTGATAGAAAGGGAGAATAGGCTTCATATCTTTGTTTGGAGCCCGTTGCTAGGCAAACAGAGCACTCCTTCTGGGCTTGTTGGAACTCAGCACAGAAAAGGAAAAGAAATCACTATCTGCAAACCCTCCCCTCTTGTGTTTGTACCGCAGTTCCTTCTGCACACACACATTCCTGAGGGCAGCAGTCAGAGACTGGAAACACAGCAAGGGTCAGAGCGGGGGGGACACACTACTATTGTGTGCACTGCCTGGCAGCAGGAAGTCTGGGCCGTAGGGCTTGCTTTCATGCTTGTCTGTGACTCGTGCTTTGCTAATGAACCAGGGGCAAGAACTGATGCTGTGGTGGCATCCTGAGGAGGGCAGAGATACCTGTGTTTTTGTAATAGGCCAACAGGACTTGGCCATGGCTGTGTTGGCAAGGCATCTGTTCTCTTCTGTGTCAGTAACGCTCCATTTGAAAAGCCTGCCTGCTGATGCTCATGTTATCTGTCCTCCCCGGGTTGTCTATCAAGCTGTTCTCCAGGGAGAAGACACACGGCCAGTGCAGTTCATGGCTATTAAGGGGCACTGTTTTTGTTCATTATCAGTAATGGAAGAGTCATGTGGTGAAGCCCCCACAGACTGAGCCAACAGTTTACTCCCAGGTGTCTAAATCACACCTTTAATATTGCTTGACTGGTTTTCCAGTGCATTGGCAGATGGCACCCAATTGTTGGAAAGTCCCATCAAGACTTTGCTCCACAGGAAGCTTCTAAGAGCCTCTTAATCTCAGTTTCTGGTGGGGGGCTACAGTTGCCTCTGGCACTATTATATTATGTGATGGGAAATAAAAACAATTAAATAAAGATGAGTGGCCAGACTCTGGAGTCTCCATCACATTTTCTCTCAGGTATGTGGGCAAATCTGCAGAATAAGGAAGCGCATGGTAAGGCTCAAAGCATAGTATATGGGGAGCGTTACTGAAGTTTTATTCTTGGCCCAGCTACAGATTTCCTCTGTCACCAGACGTAAATCATTTAAGCTTGGCTTTCAAAAGCTCCCAAGGGAGGCAGATGCCAAAATCGCACTGACTCGCAGTGGCAATTGAGTACTCACTCCCCTAAAATTCCATGCCTCTCTTTCCCCATCTGTTAAATGGGAATAAAAATCTTCCATGAGAAGTTGTGAGACTGCTTTCATTAAATATGTGTCCAGCCCTTGTGATGGAAGGAAGCAGAGGAATTTGAGCCAAATACTTGTCTCCTCAGGGTTTGAAATGGGACCAAATTGATTCCTTCAGCACTGAGATGCCATGGAAATACGCTGTTGCTAATACTGAAAAGCTATCGGAAGATTTGGGGAGTTTCTTGCATCCTGCTGTGGGAAAATAGTGCCCCAGGTTGTGAATGGCAGGCAGCCATGTTCACACAAGGGCTGAAAAGCACTTCAGTCTCTCTCTTTCATTCTCCAGGCACACAATTTCTGTCTATTGAAGCTTCCCAGGCTGCTAATCAGAAACTGGAAAATTACCCAGGGATGTTGCTAATTCTCACAATGAAAGTCCTAAGGCTCTGGGGTTTATGTTATTAAGGTTAAGGACCTGGGCACTTTCTGTTTGGTACTTCTAATTTCCTATAACCCATTCCCTTTAAATTCTTGCCTCACAATCCATTGTACAGTATCCTTGTACTCACGACTGGGCTGTGATCAGCAAGTTTTACCCTTCGTCTCCTACAAGAGGGCAATAATCACTTTGCTCAGTACTTGCACCATACCCAACTACCTATTCCTTTGCTGGTGCTCTGGCAATGTGCTGGAGGACTGGAAAAGGGCCA
>NW_017729031.1:101159462-101167412 GCF_001723915.1 Gavialis gangeticus
CAGGTCCCTTCCAACCCTACTAACTATGAAACTATGAAATCCCCAGAAAACAACCCAGACCTACTCTTCCAGGTTGATGCCTTAACTCTAGAATGATCCTTTCTTCTTTTTGGACGCTGCTTGTTAACAGTTCTTTGCTTTGTTTTGTTTTGTTTTTTCTTAATGAATTAATCTCAGAACAGATTTTTGGATCCCTCTTATATGAATCCACTCTTCAATAAATGCACTTCCTCTCATTACTGCATTTCCTGTGGACAAAGGACTAAGTGGGGGCTAGAAGACCCAGATTCTCCTGCAAGCTCTATCACTGACTTGCTGGGTTACCTTGGACAAGTCACTACCTCTGCTTATCCTTCTGTTTCCCTTCTTACCCTTGGTCCATCATGCTTATTTAGATGGGAAGCTCTCTGGAGCAAAGATTGTCTCCCAGGTTCTGTATGGGCAGGGCTTAGCATTATAAGACTAGGATCTTGGCTCAGGCCTCGAGGCATTACTGTAATACAGACAATTAATAATAATAATTGCAGCTATCAGTGATCAAATTGTATTGCTTGGGGTTAAACTTCTCCTCTTGTATTGATGTTATCACAATTACCAAGCTGAAGAGTACAGTTAAAACACTGTAGCTAAGGACCATGCAAGGAAAACAATTTCCCTTATTCTCTAATGATTTCTTTATGATGCTTTTCTGTGCTCCTGATAAGGCAGATGTTATTTTTGGACTAAATTGCTTAATGAGCTGATCAGCAGCTCTCCTTGCTGCCTCCATTGTTTAAGCAATGTTCAAGGATACCGTTAAACCAAACCCTGAGAGGCTCAAGGATGTCACTTGCTGTGAGTAACCTGGCCCTGAACATATGTCAAATGTACTCTATGCATGTCCCCTAGGGGTACACATTATACTTGTGGGGGTGCTTCCTGAGTCAGCAGAGAACTACTGCTCCGTCATCTTGATAGGTGATGAAGATACCTTTCTGGCTTAGGGACTTCTGTGGACCTTCAAACCGTAGTACTTGAGTCCCTTGCTCTTAGCCTCTTAGCCTCATATCCTTGTGTGACAGGGACATAGTATGAATGTCATTTTAGAGGAGGAGTTGATGCTGGGTGACTTGTCCAAGGTCACACAGGGAAGTCAGTGGCAGAGCAGGGCCTTAAACTTCAGTCTCCCAAGTCCTAGGTACATTTGTGCATGCTCCTCTGAACCATCTGACCTCTCTGTCAGTCAGATAAGATGTAGAGTAGATCACGGGCAGATCTAGAATTTTGAAAAGGGGGATGCGGATGGTGAGGTGAATCATCACACATGAAACAACACGTTTTTTTCCAGTTAAAAATAAACTAGAAGTTTTACTAATATGCTAGGGATCTACAGCTGTATTGAAGCAAAAACTTTATATATAACTTCATTGGAATGAGTTAAAAACAGTCTGTGGGGCTGTGGAATAGCTTCAGCTAACAGACAGCAGCACTGCAGAACAAAGGATAGCTTGACTGGTAGAACATCAAGACCATTAAAAAGAAGAGACGGTTGTGATGAAGGGTTTAGAAGGGATTAGGTAGACTATAATCAGGAATTCGGGTTTTCCATTTCCCATGGAAAAATGGAGAAAAACACGGATTCTCTCCCACTTTACCTGAGAAAAACATGGATTTCTCATTTTAATGGAGAAACACGTGGATTTTGCACTTTTGCAAAGAGGTCTCTGCAGGTTGGCAGAGTTCCAGTCTGCAAGGGGCTGGAGAAGGGCAGTCAGGCAGGGTGAGCCATGTGCATGTATATGCACATATGCACATATGCACATGGCTGCCAGGCAGACTGGAGAGCGGTTCCCACAGGTAAGTCAGCGGGAAGGGGGGAATTGAGGGAGGGAGTTGAGCAGGGCTGTGGCTGCTGCTCTGCTGGGTGGTCGGTGGGGCTTGGGGCCGGAGTATGCGACCACAGGACCCCGGCATGGAGTGGGACAGGGCCACAGGCAGCTTGTCCAGGGGTTGTGGGGGGAGCGGCTCCCCGCCACTGTACGCACTCCTTGGGGGGCAGGGGAGAACTGTGCCCACCAGATCTGTGCACGGGTCGCAGATGGGCTGCCTATGGTGGGCTCAGGCTCCCAGTCCTGCTGCCCTTCCCTGGGGCCTCTGCAGCTCCACAGGTGGGACCCAACATGGCAGGGCAGAGCAGGGGCAGGCAGGGAAGGTCCTTGCCATTGCGAGCTCTGTGCTGCTCTGGCGAGGTGCCCCCTGCCCACGTGGCAGCAATGGGGGCAGTGGCATGGGGTTGTGCCCCTCACTGCTGTGGGATGGGCAGGTGGTGCCTTGCCAGGACAGCACGGAGCTTGCAGCAGCAAGGATCTTCCCTGCTGGCCCTGCTCTGCCGTGCTGTGCTGGGCTGTGGAGGCCCCAGGGAATGGCAGCAGGGCAGCGTGCCCAAGCTCAAAGTGGGCAGCCCACCCATGCCCTGCACTTAGATCTGTGGGCACGGGTCCCCCCTATCTCCCCAGGAGTGCACACTGTGGCAGGGAGCCAGCCCCAGCCCCCAGCCCCAATACGAGCCGCCTGTTGCCCCATCCTGCTCCATGCCCCATCAGAGAAAACCAGGATCCCTGATTATAATGAACCATGAAATCAATTGCCTCCCTCAGCAATGCCTGACTAGAAATGCTGCTGCCACTTCCAGGTTGTTGGTTGTTAACTTTGGGTGGAATAGGAATCAAGGGGGGGTGCCAGCGCACTAGTGCACTGCCTCTGGATCCACCTCTGGTGTGAATACACTGAGCATCTGTGACACACAGTCTCACAAAACCCGAAGTATCCCAGGCATCCTAAATAGTTCCCAACTTTAGTAATTATATTTTGCTTAGTTAAAAATCCCATACTCTAGTTTTAATTACATTTGTCTAAATTTGCGTCTTGCCCCAACAATAGGCTCCTGTTCTATCCTAGTGCATAACAATAGTACACAACACAGAATAGGTGCTGTTTCCCACCCCAGAAGATGCCACATTTCAGCACTGGGCTAAGTGACATATTTTTTTAAATCAAAAGTGAAGGTGCTTAGGCATAGTTGGCAAAGATTTTAAAAATCACTAGTGGTTTTGGGTGCCCGAGATGAGCCACCTTGGAGGACTTTGTCTTTCAGAACACACATCCTCTGAAAACAAGGCCCCCCTCCCTTCCTTTGAGAAAAAAACAACTGCCTTTTGATGGTTCACCTTTGCCATATTATGGAGAGATATCAAGAGGCTTTGAAGGAAACACTTTCCAGTTTCTACACAGGGGTTGGGGGCTTCATCACGGAGGAGAATCATCCTGCAGATCTTAAAAAAAAATAAAACCAGGATTGAATGCATATCTGATTTACACACACGCACACATTTATTTTCATAACTAGCTCTTGCCTTTGCTCCCAGTTACAATCAGGAGCTGGTTGTATCTGTGGTGAGTGACTGACAGATTTTTAACAAGCTAGATCTGTGTTACATTCATGATGTAAGATAACGTACCCAGGGCCAGATACTTAGCTCATGTAAATAGGCATTGCTCCACAGAAGGCAACCCAATGATGCTGAAGTCAATGGAGTAACATATTTCTGTGCTAGCTATGGATCTAGCCCCCTGTTTTAGCAACGTGGTTGCTGCTTCCTGAGCAATTTCCCTTCAGATGGCTTTTCCTGTGCTCTAAATGCATTTATTTTGCAGCGCTCTTTCTAAATGTTTTAGTATCATTAGAGTTCAGAACTTGTGCGTGAGTGTGTTTTTCTACCTCACTCCCTGCCCCACTTTGTTTTGATCTTGGCTTGGCTTTCGATTTGTTTTTGCTGGTATGCTGCCCGCTCTCCTGTTTCCTTTGTGTATGTGTGTGTACACGTGTGTGTCTGGAATCCATGTTCCTGCACCAGGCTTTGCATTACGCGCTTGTATGACACTGGATCTTTGCATTTCACTGCTGCTGCTGCTACTGCCTCCCTCAGCTGTGCTGTGGCTGCTGCTGGACCGTATGCTACTTGTGTTGCTTGTGCTTTTAAGCCTCTCTGTGTTGTTCCTGGCTCTCAAAGCATCTTTCCTCGACCTTGCTTTTATTTTACCCCGGGGGGCCCTCTGTGTATACAGCTGCTTCCCCTGGACCTTCAGCCCAGTTGGTATCTCTGATAGATTCCCAGAGATGCTAGTAAATGCTGCTCTGTTCAGGACTTTTGTGGCTGTCAGCAATGTCATTCAAGTCTCCTCTCCTGCCTGCCTGACCTGAGTTAGCCTGTTATTCTCCTGCCATTGGTTTATCAGGGGAGTCTGTCTACCTAGATGAGCTTCTTGGGTGTTTCTACAGGCCAGAACTGCTGCTGAGACTGTTTCATCACTAGATATTATACCAGCAAGACTGTTGGCACCAGTCTCATAGCAGTTTTTTTCAGGTAGCTGCTTAACGCCAGGCTGGGACAACATAGCACAGGGCAGATGGAAGTCCATAATGGATGGAAGTCCATTAATCTTACTGTTCCTAGACAGGGTCCCAAAAATGGAGAACACAACATTGGTGATTAAAAACAGATTGGGGCTCTTGGGCAGATCTCCATTAGATATGTTTTCACATAGCTCAGTACCTGCTACCTGTTTTTAGGGGGATCCCTTCAAATCGAATTTATGTTTCCTGAAACCTCAGGTCAAAATCATGGCTGGAAGAAAGGGGAATGAAAAAAAAATTCCCACATGGCCAATCACAGCTTTTCCTGAGCTATTTGCTAATGACATTTGACTGCCAACCGATGAAGGACTTGTGCTGAAATGCTTGTTGCCACCAGTTAGCTGGTTTGCTTATCAGGAATAAGGACTCCTGTCATCACTACCACTTCAGCAGAGTTGATCAGATCCCCTCCAGAATAGGTATGTTGTATGTAAATATTATTCCTTGTAAATCAGCATGGGCCCTGAGCATGCTGACATGCCAGAACCCACAATGAAGATGCAACTGGTGAGGCACGTCACCTCCATTGAGCCAGAAATGCTGTTTCACGGTTTTTCTGCTCCTCAGAGAAATGAGTGACTTGTATATGAAGTGATTAATTTTTACATTTTGTCTCTCTTTATAAAGAGCTAGGTCTTCAGGAGGCCCTTTTATGCCAATTTATGCCAGCTGAGAATCTGGTCATGAATTGAATTTTTAATCCATACCTTTCCCTTGTAGTTCCTTCTGCTGTGTGTCAGGGAAAGTGTTTGAACAATTCTTTGTGTCTTGTTCATTCAATTCCCCCTTGCTCATTTTGGCTGTCATGTTCCCTTAGGCTGTAGCATTAACTCTTCAGTGCCCCAGCTTCCTTGTCGTTCTCTTTTGCAGGTAATTTAGCCAATTATTTTCCTTTACCACTTGTAATTGTGGCTTGATGTTCACCTGATTGGCTTTGCCGCTCTGTAAATGATCTGACTAATTCCCCACCTAAGTTGTACTAAGGAAGGGATAGTCAACTTTTTTGGGCTGCGTGCCAAACCCCCCCACAACCTGGACTTTGAAGATGTTGGTGTGCTGGGGCCAGCTGTGCCCACTGGGGGGCTCCTCCAGGCAGCAGCTGCAGCAGCCATCCAGTGCCCTCCCTTCCCCAATCGCAAGGCATTGGCTGAGGACTGGGGCAGAATGCACACAAAACAAATGAGGGAGAGAGGGGGAAACTTTCCGTCACTTCCCCCACAGTGAACTTTTACAGTCCAGAGCCACCATTCAAATGAATGCTGTGCTGTCCCCGGCCCCTTCCCCGCTGCGTGCCCCAGGGCACCGTGCAGTTACCACTGCCACAGAACTAGGTTGGGGCTCCAGACCGTGGTGCACCAGGTGCAGCTTTCTGACTACCTGCCACATCTGGCCCGGGCTCTAGACAGCTGCTGCCTGCCACAAAGTGTGGGCTGCTTGCAGCAGGGCTTGCAGCCTCTCACCGCCTGCTGCAAGCAGTCTGGGCTCCGTGGCCAGTGGCAATTGCTCGAAGCCTGAGCCAGCTATGGCATGCTGAGCAAAATGGCCTCATATGCCATGCTCTGGCACATGCGCTGAGGGGTGCTGACCCCTGTACTAAGAGCTTTATATTAATTTGTGCTTGAATACCTGATCAGCAAATTAGGCAGAGCTTTCTACCTGCTTTAGAGGTTCCTTTAAACAAATATTGGACAATTCTTACTTGGATTGTAAGGTTTATGGGGCAGGGACCAGCTTGTTGTTCTGTGGTTGTGCAGCATTTGGCACAATGGGGTTCATATCCATGGCTGGGGCTTCTGGATACTACAGTAATTTAAACAAACAAAATATAACAACAACATTCCCTTCTTGATGTGTTTGCTTTCCTCAGGTCTCCCCGCTATTTCCTACATTTAGTTATCATCTGGTTTCTTTTCATTCCTCTTTCCCAAACCCAAGGCCACCATCTGGCACCCAACGGTCACAAGCTCACAGAGGGTAAATTCAGATTAGACATTAGGAGGCGCTACTTCACGGTCAGGGCGGCTAGTATCTGGAACCAACTTCCAAGCAAAGTGATGCTGGCTCCTACCCTGGGGGTCTCTAAGACAAGGCTAGACAAACACCTTGCTGCAGTCGTTTGACCCCAGTACTCTTTCCTACCATGGCAGGGGGGCGGACTTGATGATCTGCCCAGATCCCTTCAGACCCTACAAACTATGAAACTATTTGAATATGCCAAAGCTATTTTGAGGTCTTCTAATAGTCCTCTTCCTCCTCGTTCTGGAGAATTGCACTAGTGCCTCTGTTGAAGCTACTGTTGAAAACAATGCTACTCAGTCTCACTAATAATCTATTACTTGACTTTTACTTGGCTTCCTAATGTTTTTCTGACTCTCTCTCCCAGTTCACTCATTTTCTCCAAGATGCAGCTTTGGGAGCAGGGGCCAGTTAATAGTTGATTTCCTCTCTTGGATGCAGTATTAGAAGAAGGGATTAGCTTATGCTGTGCTTGCCCATGGAAAGAATACAAGTTACCATCTTTCACATCATTAGAGAGATTCTTAACCCCACCAGATGTCTTGCTTCATTTCATTCAGGGCTCATAATGCCAGCCTTCTTCCCCCCTCCTCTTTCCCCTATCCATTGAGATCTGCTTTCCCAGTTCATAGACCATTATCTACATTTACTGCCTTGCTAATGTCCTCTGATTTGCCTGGTGCTGAAACAGTGAACAGATGCAAAGCTTCTTCTGTTACTAATAACAATTCCTATTCTAGAGCTGACTGAAAAACAGGGAAACAATTTTCATGAACATTTTTAGAAATGTCATTCTACAGGCTTCAAAAAGGAGTGTTTGTTTGTTCATGTTTTTCACAAAATAATTTCCGTGAATGTTTTTCACAAAATAATTTCATTGAATCTTTTGTTTTGAAAATGTTTGTTTTTGATATATTTTCATTTCCAGACATTTTTCTGTTTTCATTCCTTTGGTCTTGTGTTTCTGTTTTTTGCCATTGAACAAAGGAAACCATAGGAGTGAGGGAAAGGAGAGAAGTGGGGGAAGAGAAGAGTGGAAAGTTTGAAAAAACATTTGTGAAATTTTCTGGGTTTCAAACAAAGGTATTTTAAAGCCTTTAAGAATATTTTAACCAAGGTGCAATTCCAGATGGACTGAAAAAAGTACAGAGACCTGAGTTCCTCTACAGCAGCGTTTCCCAACCAGTGTGCCACAGCACAGTGGCGACATGCAGGGGGTGCACGTGCACCCCCTGACAGGCCACGCTCCCTACTTAGGCAATGAGCAGCGGGGGCAGGTGGGAGCACCAGTGCCCCCCTTGGGAGTGCCAGCCAGGGAGTGGGAGCACTGCGGTCACTTCTGAGAGCGCTATGGTCACTTCATATGGGTAGTCAGTCATGGGGATCCCCCTCCGGTTGGCGAGATTGGCTGCGGGGGGAGTTGCCCAGTTGGAGAGACTGGCCATGGGGGGACCCTGCCTCGGTTGCTGACTGGTTGCTGG
>NW_017729031.1:101172412-101207887 GCF_001723915.1 Gavialis gangeticus
TCACTTCCGAGAGCGCTATGGTCACTTCATATGGGTAGTCAGTCATGGGGATCCCCCTCCGGTTGGCGAGATTGGCTGCGGGGGGAGTTGCCCAGTTGGAGAGACTGGCCATGGGGGGACCCTGCCTCGGTTGCTGACTGGTTGCTGGGGGGGGCCACATGCCCCCTCTGACTAAGGTGGCACCCATGCTGCGGCACACTGGTGCGCCATCAGGCATGTCCAGGTGTGCTGCAGCATTTTGGGCTGGAGCCACGCCCCCTGCCTGCTGCTGGGGACACAGACAGACAGGGAATGTGGCTCCAGCCAGGCAGGGAGCTCCAGCCCAAAATGCAGTCCAGCTGGCCGTGCGCCACCTCCCACGCCTGCTCTGCATCTGGTGTGCTGCGGTGCTTTTTTATTTAGGTAAGCATGCTGTGGAGTGAAAAAGGTTCGGAAACACTGGTCTACAGGATTGAAGATGCTTGCATTAGACCATAGCCACAACTGAGATAAATTGACTTCAACGGAGATACAGCATGTGATATGAATAAGTTGAGTATCTTGCCCACAAACGTCAGTGAAACTTTTGAGCGTATGAAACTCTGATCCTACTGAAGTCAGTATCAAAAATCCTGGAGGCAGAACATCACACCATGTGTGGGCATGCCTGCTCCAGGAAGTATCCAAAATGTACGTCTCATTTGAAACCTCTCATCAAGCATAGGTGATGTGTAGGGGGGGCATGTGCCCCCCCCTAAAATTGGGTGCCATCGCCATCTACATTGCCACCTGCAGGTGGTCTCTGCTCCCCCACCCCACCAGCAACACCGCCGTGGTTGCCTGCAACTGGTCCCCGCTTGGCCCAACCTTGCCACCAATGTCACCCTGGTCCCCTGCAGGCGGTGCCCGCTCAGCTTGCCCTCACTGCTGGTGTCACCACAGCTGCCTACAGGCAATCCCTGCTTGGCCTGCCCTTGCCACCAACACTGCCATGGCCACCTGCAGGTGGTCCCCACTTGCCACCAACCCCCCCCCACTGCTGCCACTGCCTGTGGGCAATCGCCATGCCCCCCCAGCCTCAGGAGGCACGTGTCATTCATGCTCTCAAGTTCAATGACCTTTCACAGATACATTGGAACCCACCCTGGGCTCCTGGCAGATCTTCCCTGGAGTACTCTGCAGCTGCTGAGTGAAAGGTTCTTTCATTTTTTAGGCAATATTGTAAGTTTTTGGTTCTGGTCGAATTGAGACTGAAACTATATTTGGAAGGGGTGGGGGAAATCCCTCTGGAAATCCTGCTTTTTAGCCACTCTATAATGTTATGAGTTGAACTGAAAGTACATTACAAGATTACAGTAGAAGCTGAACTTTGTGTCTCAAACGGTTTCACTAGAAACTGAAATAGCAAATGCAGGGATGGGGCATTGGCTAGGCTGGAACTGTTTATTCTGGATGTTTGTGAAAGAAATGGCAGACAGACCAGAGAAGGGAACTAGGAAACATCAGACACAGTGCTGGCAGTGTGGCCCCAAAGGAAAGTTAGACTTTCTTTTGGGGAGAGTGAAATTTTGGGTCAGTGCTGGCTGGAAGAGGCTGGGAACTGTCTATTCAGTCTGGGTGCAGGGAAGCAGGACTTTGTAGGTGCTTTGTAAATAAACAGGATGGCATCAAAGATACCTGACTCCATCCTCAATTTCCTCTTCTAACGGAAATGACCCTGAAAGTTAGTTAATCCCACAAGTCAAAAAGATGTAGCTATACAATGACTGGCTGTCTGTAGGGAAGCCATAATTTCACTCATTGGACTTAACATCGCTTCCCCAAACTGTTGTCTGACATGCTGTTAAACTGAGGTGATTTAACTTTTGTGATGGCTGAAGTAATCTTGATAGGAATATATAAAGTGACGTCTATGAAAGGCACAATATAAGTACAAATATCTAATGGTGGAAAGCAATAGATAAATAAATAGGAAGGCTTCTCTAGTAAATTTCTAGCAGAGAAACAGGTTTTTCATGATTCCAGGAGAAAGTCTGTTCAGACTGTCAGTACTTATTACAGAAAGCGAGCTATTCAAAGGTGATCAAAAATCCCCCTGATGCCTCCCTTGGGAGGATGCAAACTGAGACTTCATGGAGCTTATGCCAATTATTTTCTCTGTATGCATAGTGATGTCTGACGTACAATAATTGCGCAGCCCAGGTGTTGCCTCAAGAGTTTTCTTTACCTCCATTCACACAATATTTCCTTTTTTAAACTCCCCCCTCCCTGTTTGTATTTTCCCAGCTGCAATTTTTATTTGCATAAGCACATACACACACATTTAATCCCAAAGCAGATCTAAAGCTGTGTGCCTCTACCTGCCTTCTCTTTCAGGGTTATCATGAATCCACATTCAGACATGAACTTTCTTTCAAAGTACTCACTGAGAAATTATCTAGGTCTCTATCTATATGACTGCCATTTGCCTATCAGCTCTCAAGAACCTCATAATCATCTTTCATTTTTTATCAACCCAGATCTGCTATGAATTCTAAGAATTGAAAACCAGGGCAAAGAACAGCCTAGGGGAACTCAAGGGAGTGGTAATGGCATGTAAAGCCATTTTACCACCAGAAATCGTAACCCCAACGAAATTAATGGAGCTTCTTTCATTGATTTGAGTGGCATAAGGATTTCACTCTAGGTCACCAGCTTGAACAAGGTATAAATAGCTAGTGACTAAAATACATTTATAATTGTTATGATCCTGTATCTCTCAAATTCCAGATTTCACAATTAGGATTTGCCCTTTTCCCTTGTCCTTCCTCTGCACAAAAAAACAAAAACAAACAAACAAAAAACCTAAAAAATGCTGAGACTGCTCTCAACTGCAGAGCTATCGTTTTCTGTGTCCTATCAGATAAAATATTGCTGCTTCTGAACAATCAGGAGGCCAACATTTCAAAGTTGGCAGGTGAGAGTTTGCAAAGAGATACATCCTCTAAATGAAGGAATTGAGAAAATGGCTCCAGCTTATGAAGCAGAATGTTAGAACCAGTTCTGACAATGTAAGTCAGTTGGTTTAGGTCGTATTTTAAATGTGTTTAACTACCATTTTACTCGTGTTCTCCTCTCCTTCCTGACTAAAAAGTATGTGTACAAATGAAGATCATGAACAAGACCCTTGGCTACTGTAAACAGTCAAAAATCCATTGACATCAGTAGCCCTCTGCTGATACATGTCGCGAAAGAACAGTCTAAGTATTTGAAACCTGGAAGTAAAAGGCCCCAGAAATTGAGTATTTCCAACTTTGTTTTAATCTGAAGTTGACAACAAAACAAAAGAAAACATCTCCCTCCAAGTTCCACTCTCAGAAAATCAAGTGATGACTAATAGCTCCTTGGTGACTTATTTGAAATGGGTAGTCTAATTGAATGAGTTTACCTCACCAAGCCCCTCACTAATTGGCACTACACAGCAGTATCAGAAGGGAAAGAGTGGACTGGACTAATGTAGGGATTAATTCACCCTCTCATCTCTGTCAGAGATATTGCCAGGACAAGGGCTGATGGTGTCAGGAACTCTGCAGTGCCACTGTTCTTGTTATATCTACTCTGCTGATTTATTGGAGACTCTGGTATTTAGGATGGTTATTAAAGGCAGAATAGATTTGTTAGTATAGACTAACTAAATCAGAGCTGTAGAGCATGAGCTTTAGTAAACCCCAGCTTACTTTATCAGATGCATCAGGAATCATCTGATGAAGTAAGCTTGGGCTCATGAAAGCTCATGCTACACATCTCTGATCTAGTTAGTCTGAAGTCAGGGTAGATTTGTACCTTATAGATTAACATGACTACCTCTCTCCATATTATTAAAACCTTTGTTCATAATGGTTCAATCCTCAGTCAAGTCTTGCCTCAATTACTGTGGTCTCCCTAACTTCTCCTCCCTCCCATTTCTGATCTGTCTTGCCTACCCAACGATATCTGTCTGGAGACTCTTCACTGGTTCCCATTTTCCCATTATAAAGCTGGCTAAAAAGCATTAAACACAAGCTCCTTGTTGCCTTCTACTCATGTTACTGCTCCTTGCTCCATTTTTAACTTTAGTTACTATCCCATTCATCTCTTACTCCTGTTCTTATCCTCTTGATATCCTTTCTTGCTGAATAAATGCCCCTAATTCTCCTTCTATTTCCTCCATATAAACTTTGCTTTGAAAGACCACTTCTAGTCTATTCCCCTCACCAGTGATCCCTCCATTCTCTTTTATCTGTAAAACTCATGTCAACTCATGTCTATCAGACTGTAATCTTCTTAGGGGAGGGAATGACTGTATCTTGTGCTGAGTTTCATAAAATGTTGTGCATATTTATGATGATGCACACATTGGTGTTACTTAGTCATATAACAAAGTATAACTGTGAACCTCTGTTGCATACATCATTACAGTATGATGAAATGCAACATAATAGTGAACTCAACAATAATGATGTATGGAGAAACAGAAATAATTTCTGAAGTATGCTGCAGGAAGTGTAAGCTAAATGGCATCATGAAAACACAGACAAAGGAAGGAAACACAGTTCCTCTGATGGGATGCATAGGCTCCACACAGCAGTTGGCAAAGCCTCTGAATATAGGCGCTATGCCAACTTTCTCTCTCTCAACTGCCGGGGTTTCAGAGAAAACCAGCTACGTGAGAATGCGGCTGGGTTAATTAGGGTAACAGGTCCTAACTGTGAAATAACCCAGCCAGATGGAAATGCAACTGAACTATGAGGGAACCAGTTACTGCGCTTAACTGTGCTGAGCAAAGCAGACCCCTCTTTTCCTGTGGCAAGAGACCCGTAACCTTCATAGCAATTGTGCCCTGTTGGGCTTCAGGGGAGAAGGGATGGAAACAAGCAAACATGTATATAACTGGGAAGGGAGTAAAAAATCTCTCTTCCTTATACAGTCCTTACAGAAAAGGACTGCATATTTGTACCACTTATATCACCAGACAATTTGGCTCCTTGTCTGAAAACTGAACAAGAAAGAGCGATCCTAGTCATTTCCCAGCTATATCCATACTCTTCCACCAAATGCCAAAAGATCAATGAGAGGCAGTAGTGGTTTGCCCCTTGACTGTTTTCCATGATGCTTGTATAGAGCCATGCTTTGGCATTGGCTCAATATAACACAAAAGGAGAAGAGCCACCTCCTGAATCACCAACCCAAAGGCTATCAAGTTCTCTAAGAATTTAGTTTAATTATCATACAGGGTAGGGAAAAGGCCTCACAGAGGAGATTCTGAGCTGGTGTAGATCAGCTGAGGTCCATGGACTGTATGGTAATCACTGCCTTCAGTGGAGTTATGTTAATTTATACTACCTGAAAATGTGGCTCTCTATGGGGTAATAAATAGTGGAGTGCACCTCAAAAAGGATCAGAAGGTTTTTGTCCCATAAAGTATGTAAACCAGGAATCTTTTCAAAGACTAGAAAGTTCCTATCTGTTTCTGACATTCATTTTCATTAGAGATTGCAGATCAAATTAATCTTCTTGAGAGGCAAGAAGCTCTTATTGAAGACAATAGCCCCTGTTCAATAGTTAATAAAGACTCTGAGGAAGCTACAGCTGATGTGCATTTCAATTTAGTGCACTACTTGGTGTTTGTGGGAAAAGTTGACTCACTTTTATGGGGAATTAAGAACATTGTACTGGTGTTAATTCAGGTCAGGTCAGGTTTGCCTGCTACCATAACTTACAGTAGTAGACAGTACTACCTGCAACTGTTATTGCCAAATGCTGGACAGCTGTTAAATAACCTGGCAAACTCTAGGGTGCCAATGGCTTTGTGCAGAAGAGCACCTTAGAGGGAGGTAACTAGTCTTACCCTCGTGGGGGAAATGCCACCAAAAAGTTTTGGAACTGAAGTCCACTCCATGATAGAGTAGACTAGGCTCTTTAACCCTGGTCAGCGGCCAGTCTAGAAGCGAGCCCAAATGGATGATCTCCCTTGTCCTGGCAGCTCCTGCAGCCAAGCTGGTTTCAAATGTACTGGCACCTGCCTTTCCTTTGGATTAAACCAGCAGCCACTGGCACGTAGACAGCTCAATGTCTCCATATACACTGCCTGGGTTTTTGCACCCTGGAGGGGTCACTCTAGCCTTGCTTTATCTTTCAAGATAGGATTAGGCTCAGTGAGCTGATGTCTCACTTGATGTAATTCTATTGTCTTGTGAGACAGGCAGATACCTACTACTACTACTACTAGCATCTTGCACTTCTTTCTGCCTACTTTGGAAATAGATCTTGCTTTCTTAGAATGTTGCTCATTATTATGCCGTGTTGCATTGTGTTGTAAAGAACGATGCAAGAGAGGTTTGCAGTCTACTTGCACTTTATGATTAATAAATGACAATAAAGAAGTTTTTATTATCAAGAATCATCAAAGAGCTTCCAGCCAGAATGTAAGAACTACAGACCAGATTCAGCAAACAACCAGGCTCCTGTGCACACACAAAAATAGGTTTGAACAGGGCACTTAGCAAGGCATTGTTCCAACACTGCAGAGTGAAAAAGTAGGTCATGAAAGTAGGTTTGACAGAACAGAGAATTGAACTTGTCACCTCACATTCCATTGGTGCAGAAATTGAAAACTGCCAGCGTGAACTAGCGAGAGGCATTGGGCTTCCTGTATTAAAATAGCAGTCAGGATGCTGAGCAAAGCGACATGTTTCCTAGTCTCCTCACTCCTGTAAAGCAAATGGTAGACTATTTAGTCCTGTGATTATACCAGGCTCTGACAGTGGTGGAAGATCTCTATGGAGAAGCTTCATTTTTTTTGCAGTTTCCCAGCTATCAGCTGTACTTATTTGATTCCTAATTGAAGTAAAGGCCCAAACCCAGAGCAAAGGCACTAATTAAAAATAAACACTGCATTCTAGGGAGCTGCTGGAGAGCAGTTAGGCTGCTACAATGGAAACTTCCTCATCAGAAGGATCTATTGCTCTACCTGAGGCTGCAGATGGGTGGCAAAAAAGGAAAAAAAACCCCATGTGCTTCTTAATACAAGTGCCAATAATACTTTGCTTGGGTTATCTAACCAGCAAATTTCCCACAGTATTTTGATCAAGTGGAATCTCATGCAGTGCTGCCTCTTTAAAACTCTTTTTAATAAAGTTACTGCATTTCAGTTTCCCTAAAGTATGTTCCAGGGTCTCCATTTCTACAACTCAGATCTCCTGGTAGCATGCAACCAAATTACACAGCTCTGTCCCCTGTATAGGGGAGTGCCAAGGAAGCAGGAGACTATTTGTAATGATAGAAGGGTGCAGACAGAAGTGCAGCTCCCCGCTGTAACTAGGAACACTTTGCAGAAAGCTTCTCAGTTACTCTGATCCCGGGGAACAAGCACAAGTTCACTACTGGTTCCAGGGGGGAGAGGCTGCTGGCTGGGAGCCTGCAGCTGGTTTTCTCTAGCAATGGCCCCTCCTCCCTGTGAGCCTGCACTGTTTTCAGAATGAGAGGGGGCAAAGGGGGCAAAGGGAGCTCAGCCTAAGGGTTCCCCAGCTGGCACTAGAGTGTGGGGTGGGTGAATTGGAGCCCCCCCACCTCAGGAAAGCTCCAATACACCTGCCCCACCCTCCAGCATGGGCTGAAAACACCCCATACTGACCTCCCTCTGCTCCCTACCCCCCTCCCATTCTGAAAACAGCTCAGAGGTTGGCAGGCAGTGCAGACACAAGTTACAGAAGATGCTCTGTTTTGAAACATGTTCACCTGAACCATCATACAATGATGGTTCAGATTTTCACCCAATCATCCATTTTTGAAGTGGTCTGCAGTGCACAGCTAAAATATTTAGAAAATTAATATTAATCTGCCCTAGGCTGCCTGTCATGCAGCCCTCAATGGATTGCCGAAACTCAGTAAGCGGCCCTCTGCCCAAAATAATTGCCCGCCCCTGATTTAGTGGTTAATGCTGCTGCTCTTATTAACTCTGGGCGCATCTACATGAGATGTTTACTGCACAGTTGGCTAATTACCTGCACAGTCAATGTCTTGGCATCTACATGTGTTTCCCTATTAGGCTGGGATAAATTAATTTACTTTGCAGCAGGACAACTTGCATTTGTCTCTGTTTATCAAGTTGAAGTCAGAGAAAGGCATTCCCTAAGAAAAGAAGTCCCAGTTGATTAGGTCCCACTGGGGAGAGATCCACTTGCACCCAGTGAAGGAGTAACCACTGGGGGATTCAGAAGACATCTATCTTCTCTGTTCCTCAACCCCTGTGGAGGAACTGTCCGTGGAGGAAGAAGATACACACTTAGGTGATCTTAGAAATCCCCGGGCTCCCAAGTCTCCTTGGAAAAAGGAGATTAACTCAAACTCAGCTGCTGAATAATTTACTTACTACTCCTATACTCTCAGCACTAGCATGTTATATGGGTTCTTCACTATGTGCTAGTAGCTGGGCTCCATGCTCTGTTGATGCATTTTTAGTGTTGTATGCTCTCTTGATTACCAGTGCTTCTCCCTATGTGGAATGCCTCTGTTAGAGGAATAGAATGGCTCTTCAGGAATGTACAGACATTTTTCTAGTATTACCATACTAATGTGCCCCGAGAAGGGTAACAGAATCACTCCCACACTTCAGTCAGGTAATTCAGAGTTGGTTGCAAGTTGCAGTTTGGTCATTTTCTAGGTGAAATAGAATGCTGTCCTTAATACTTTCAGCTCCCACTGACTTCAGCATTGGTTATAAGTGCTCATTGTCTTACAGGAGTGAACCTTTCCTGATCATAAACCTCCGACCACTATTTTCCACTTTGAAATGGTCATTCTAGGACTGCAGAATAACTTTTTGTGGAAATGACCTAATGGGTTTATATCCAAAGGCTGGCTGAAGCTGCAGTGATCCCAGTCCTTTGCTGGGAGAAAGTGAATGATGCCTCATTTGTTATCCTTTACCTTATATCCTCACCTGCACAATGGGCACAAAACACTCCAAAGGCCTGGTGTGAGCCTGAGATGCTGTTTGTTGGCACATTTCCACTGACTTCAGTGGAACTACATTGCCTGACCCCTGCTAGGAGCTGTCATTTGAATGACAGTGTTTATACCCACTTGGCTCTGGTAGAAAGAACTCCATAAGGTTCTAGGGAAAGGAGAATCAAACCCTTAGAAAGAGAAGACTGCAAGAGCCAGATCGTCATACAGTGTATGCTCGTGCAGCTCTATTTAAGTCAATAGAACTGAGCTGATTTATGCCAGCAGAGGATCGGACAGATAATTTCATTCTCCTCCCATTTGTGCCAGTTTTATAACAGTATAAGTGCTCCCCTGTTGTTAGTAGTATTATTCCTGATTTACCAAAGTACGGGAAGTGAATCAGGCCCCGAAACCATGAAAGTGATTGACAGAAGAAGGAGAGGGGGTGGGGGTGGGGGAATCTTACATTAGTTTTGGCAAGTATAACTTTCTGAATGAAATCTGGGTTGAAGTGCATCATCCTGGCTAGAGGAAAAAGGCAGGCAAAGGCTCCCTGCTTTACAAATGAAGCTTGTGACAAGCAGGGAGAAAAAATGTGGATAATATTCAGTGTCTATTTAAAAACACAACACAAGCACCACTGCATTCCCTGGCTTTTCTGCACCCTTCAGCTCATGTGAGCACAATTGGTACATTTCAAACTTTCCATAGAGGACTGCAAAACATGTTGTATTTCTTTCCAGACCACATGGTTGCTTTGGTTATTTTGCTTTCATTTGATCTTGCTTTTGTTCTGGGATGTTCTTATTCCAATAGACGTTGATTATTTTGAGACTGAAAATGGTGCAATCTCTCCTTCTCTCTTGCTCCTGGCTAATTGCTTTAATGCATCTTGAATATATCTGGACTGCCTCCCTCTAACCAGTGGGTCATCATTTATTCACAGGGCTGAAGTCCCTTAAGCAGTCTCCTGCTGGCCATCACGCTGCAGGGGACTGATGCAGCATGGCTGGCCAGTCACCGAGAAAGATGACATCATTTTCATGTCAAGGATGAGGCAGGCAGAGGGCTTCTCAGGGGGAGGGAAGTACTTAGCCCACTTATCTTTAGACATACACCTACAATTTTCCCTTTCAATCTCATTCTCATCTGCCTACTCCCACATGAGTTACTAATATAGGACACACAACGGGGCTTCTTCCCGTCTGTCCTCTCCTCATATATTCAGCTAATTAGCTTGTTTTCACATGGGGGATGGCATCCCAAATCTACCCTCCACCCTATTCTGAGCACAGGATACACAGGATCAGGCTGTCAGGTGGTATAAAACAATACAGCTCCATTAAAGTCAATAGAGCTAGGCTAATTCACACCCACAAAGCATCATACCCGCAACACACAGCCCTATCAGTGAACAATGGGGCCCTGTCCAAAGCTCAGTGGAAATATTGCCATTGCCCTTGATGGGCTTTGGCACTTTCTGCTGTGAGGAAGGTTTTCACTGGTGCTTTATAAAGTAATAAACTTCAAAGCTCAAGAGGGACCCTGGAAACTTAATAGTTAAGACAGGGAAGCTGGTCCCTTGAGGAAGGCATTATTCAAACGGGACCCCAAATAAAGTTGTGGGGCCATATTCTTTACTGGTGGCAAAGGGTGTAACTCACTGACTTCAGAGCCAGTTGGACTGATGCCAGTTGAATATCTGGCTTTAGATTTATTTTGAACTTGGGTGCATTTAATTGCATTGTCTCATACATGGCAATTGGTTAGCAAGTCTGAGGATTGTTTAGTATTAGTTTGTCATAGCTCCTGCAATTGCTAGGGGCTTTCTAAACAGCGGAGAAGGGATAGACGCTCTGTGGAGGAGTTCATAGTTTATGGGCAGGGAGGCAGAAGGTAGAAGAAGCAAAATGAACAATGGTGATTTTTTTTTAAAAATGAATATCCACTAAATTCATGGTAGGCAACAGAGTAGAGGTGGTTCTTAAATGTGGACAATTTGATGGAGGAAATTTTGTCTGTGCTCGAATGAGGTGATATGTATGAGAAGCAGCCAAGAATAGATCAGAAGGCACTGACCTTCTGTACTCTTCGGATATACAGACATGCTGAGTGTGTGTGTGTTCATTTGTGAGACAGTGAGCTTGTTGGCCCTTTCAGAAGGTTTCAGATCCTGCTGCATTGCTACAGTTCTCTCTCTTGTGCTGCAAGGAATTTTATTTTTCCTCAGGAAGTGTCAGCACTTGTCTTTCAAAGGCACAGAAGAAGAAGAAAGAAAGAGAAGATTGTGAAAACAAGTGTTGTGCAGCCCGATTTTATGCCCTTGCAGCAGATGAGGCAGTAGGATAGAGGAGAGCTGCTAATGAATACACCAGCTGTGTATGGAAAATCAGCCAAGACCCGCCTCTGGGCTCTCATTTTTCTGTTTGGATCCTCAACCCAGGCTTCCTGGGAGCATCATGCGATATTACCTCAAAAACAACAAGCAGCAGCAAGGCTAATAAACCTCAGATTAAAGTGCTAAAAGGATCAGGTCTTGATCCAGGCCCTCTGCAGAGCAGGTCATCCCTTGGATAACAACCAGAATACCCAGCAGGACATGAGGCAGAAAGAGGATGAAGTCCTGCTCCACTTATGTCCAAAGGAGTTTTGCCACTGAGGCATGCCTAGTGTTTGCTAAATGATAAACAGCAAGGGAAGAAACGCATCAAAAACTGCAAAACCACCAGATCTCCAACATCCATCTCAACTTAAACTCTGTCCTTAGCCTTTGCTCTCACGGTAGTATATTTGGGGCAAGGAACATCTCTTCTCACAAGCATACAGAATCAGAGAACCAAATAAAATTGGGGTTGGTAGAGACCTTAGGGGAAGTTCTGGTCTCTGGCAGTATGTCTGTATCTGTTCCATTTAAGATCAAGTTGTAACTTTCTTTCTTAATAGTGGGGTGGACTCAGTCTTAGAGCTGGCATGTATTTGCTCTGATCCAGGCCTGAGCAGAATTTTTGATTCCCTGGGCCATGAGGAGATCTAAACAGGAAACCCATGTAAAAATTAATTCATAGAATCATAGAAAATGTGGGGTGGAAGGGACCCAAGGAGGTCATCTAGTCCAACTCCCTGCTCAAAGCAGGACCATCCCCAATTATATCATCCCCAGTTTGTCTAGTCTGGTCTTAAAAACCACCAAGGATGGAGATTCCACCTCTCTGTGTAGCCTGTTCCAGTGCTTAACTACCCTCCTAGTGAGAAAGTTTTTCCTAATATCTAACTTGAACTTCCCTTGATGCAACTTAAGACCATTACTCCTTGTTCTGTTATCTGCCACCACTGAGAACAGTCTAGCTCCATCCGTTTTGGAACCCCCTTTCAGGTAGCTGAAGGCTGCTATCAAATCCCCCCTCAGTCTTCTCTTTTCCAGGCTAAAAAAGCACAGTTCCCTCAGCCTCTCCTAATAAGTCATGTATCCCAGCCCCTAAACCATTTTCATTGTTCTCTGCTGGACTCTCTCCAATTTGTCCACATCCTTTCTGTAACTAGGGGCACAAAACTGGACACAGTACTCTAGATGTGGCCTCAATAGCGCTGAATAGAGGGGAAGAATCGCTTCCCTCGATCTGCTGGCAACACTCCTACTAAAGCAGCCCAGTATACCATTAGCCTTCTTGGCAACGAAGACACACGACTGGCTCATATTCATTTTATTGTCCACTGTAATCTCCAGGTCCTTTTCTGCAGAGCTGCTGCTTAGCCAGTCAGCCCCCAGCCTGTACCAGTACATGGGATTGTTCCATCCTAAGTGCAGGACTTTGCACTTGTCCTTATTGAACCTCATGAGATTTCTTTTGGTCCAGTCCTCCAATCTGTTGAGTTCACTCTGAAGAGACCCTCTGATAAACTCTTGTTTTTTTAACAAATCTCTGCAAATCTCTCTGCGAGCACATTCTTGGATCCACAGTCTGGGTTAGTCTTTTAAATACTAAAGGGTTAGTCCTTTAAATACTAAATATGTAGCAATAATATTTCCATTCATAGATCTCAAAGAGCTTTGTCTAGAACGACTGGATGTCATTGACCCATTTCATGGATGAGGCAACTGAGGTTCAGAGAAGAAGGAACCTGGTCAAGATTACATAGTGAGTCAGTGGCAGAACTGGAATTAAGCCACAGCTCTTCTGACCACATGTCGTGTTCCCTACTTAACAGGTTATACTGTTTTTCCCTTTGCACTTTGTTCCAATTCAAAGGAAAATACTTTGGGTCATTTTTTCCAGTTCTTTGTGATAAACTGGATATTAAAAAAATTCCAAAAGCCATCCCTAATCCTTGTGTAAACCCCTTGTACTGTAGGAAAAACCTGCATATCCATACAAGAGCCCAATCATAGACTTTGCTCTCAAGAAGTGTAAAGTGAATCAGAGTCCAGTTCCATCAGTAGTGACAAGTTGGCAGATCTGGGTGGGGCTGGTAGCTGTAGCAGATTGCACAGGACAGGGAAGTTGGCATTAGAAGGGGAATATACTGCCCTGTTTCCAAGCTTCTATTAATGCAGTGTGTGTGAGCAACACTGCCTGTGGATTATACAGCATGATGTAGGCTTGGATAGCAAGAAATGATTTATAATTTATACATTTTATAATTTAAATCTCAGCCACTCAGATTTATCAATAAATCTGTCCCCACACTCTCTGTTGAAGGAACCTGTATTTTGCAGTCAGGTGCACAAGTACCAAGGAGATCTGCAGCTGGACATGTGTCACATGAAAAGCTTTTATGATTCCTTCGGCAGGGAATGAGTGCTTAATTACCATGTGCCACTGCTGTTAACCTCTGCAAATAAGTCTAATTATCACAGATTAATGAACATAGCTTAGGCACATCTAAAGAGGCTTCACTGAGGGTTTTTCATATCCACATTTCATTATCTTCCTAAGCACCATCATTCCCCATGCATGCTGTTAGATGCATTTTATTATCATTGTTGCTGTTCCTTGTGAAATGCCAACAGCAGAGCCTATGGGCTACTGGACCCATCAATCAATGGGCAAACCTCCTACTGACATGAATGGGCCTTGAATTTTTTTGGGTGATGAAAAAAACTCATACTGTAATCAGATCCACTGATTTCAGTGGAGCTCCACTGGGGTCCCAGGGGCTGCTCTACCCAGGGGCAGGGTCAAGATCCAGTTCCTTTAGACTTACCATTTTATTGAAAAAATTGCTGAGAAGACAGAGAAATATTTACTGCAAAGCAATTTGTCCCACCTCTCCAGGAGCATGCCACGAACCTATTCTTGCATTTACGAAACTTGACCAAGATTGCATGAATTGTATCTTAATTTTTTTTTAAATTTCCCCCCACTTTTTGGAATTGGTGAAACTTGAAAAGCCATTTTTGCCTGAAATTCATACTTATGCATTGAGGGGAAAAAGTGGCAGTGGGAAGAAGCTCCTCCTAACTCGTATATGCATGTCACTCAAATAAACACATTTGACTTAGTGTAGGTTTGTAAATATGGCTGAAAGTTGCACTTTAAAAACAATCTTTCAAACAAATCTTTGGGCATAGTCTTATGTTTGCAAAGTCACCTGAGGACAGTTGAGGTGAAGTCTATGGGACAAGTCACTTACTGTTGTCTTCTCTCATGATTTTATCACAGCTCTAATGATATTTTTGTTTTCTTAAGACTCTGGACCCTGGAGGCCAATGATGACATGAGAATCTCAGCTTTCATTTTAAAAAGGTTACAGAGAAAAGTCCAAGCTCAGAAACCAGACAAAGGAACCCATATTTATTACTACAATAATAATAATTATAACTATTAATGCACTGCTATTACTCATGATTTTTTAGTCAGGTTTTTTTTTTATCATGAAACTGAATATGTGGAGTTGGCCTATGCATGTGGGCAAGATCAGAGCTGAGACTAGAAATGGCAGAGGCATGAGGAAGATTCTGGGTGCATTCTTAACGCAAAATACATTAATAAATTATAAGACTTTATGATCACATTAGGAAAACTTACTCTTCCATCCTTAAAATTAATAATGAAACATGTTTAGCTATTCTGGCTTATTCTCAACACTCACTAAGATGCTGATGCTTTGTTACTGCTAATATTGTCACGATTGCCTTCCTTTTATATTTGAGTTTATATTCAAAATAAATTGTCTGATGCTCCCTTTTTGTTTAGCTTGCCTTTTACACACACACACACACACACACACACACACACACACACACACACACACACACACACATTTAGTCCAAAGATCTGTAAGGAAACAAGAACACAGCTTTTTAAAGAAGTTTGTCAGGTTGCCTTTACAAGCTGCACAAATCTCAAGAAACAAAGAATTTGCTAGGGCATAAGGGAAAATATATATGTGATTCTGTATTTCCTTTGAAACTGGCGTCTAACCACTTTTTTGTAGAAGTGTTTTGGTGGCGTCAGCTGTGTCTGGCTTAAACATCTCCTATTGTTTCCCTCATGGGGATTTTGCTGCTGAACAGCATACAGTTTCTCTCTTTGCTTTCATGGAAAGCATTTCAAGATTCTGTGCAGTATGGAGGAAATCAACAGATGTAGCAGGAGGAGGCTGAATGGGCCAATTAATGTTAAACTAATTGGAGCTACAATTTTAGACTTGATTTGTATGTTGTACAAATTACAGCTCTTTCTCAAAAAAAGGGAACATTCATTTAATAATAATGAAACTTGTAAATAATATAACACTCATTTAAAATGGTTTCTCATACAAGATATCTTGAGAGCTAGCACTGGGCTCCCTTAATTTTGGGGACAAGATGGCACTTGTTCTGTAAGATGCAATGTTTTATTAATCGCCTTTCCAAAGTATTTGACTGGTTGTCAGCAATAGCTAAGTGTTCTCAATAGCCCCTCTGTATTCTTTCCAAAAGGTGCATCGTCCAAAAATGACACTCGCAGTCAGACTCTGTTTGCAAATCTAGTAAGTGTTACCCCCTAGATGGGGTGCTTTCAAGTTAGAGTTGAACCCAGGGTTCATGTCAGGGTTGAGCAATCTGGCAGCTTGTACAAGCCTTTTACACACAGATCCTATGTATAATTTCCCTCTCCTCTATACTGTGTGTAGTTAAGGAAAAATCTTGTTATTTTATTGATGTTTCCAAATAAGCCAAGAACATTTCACTTGCTTAAAGGAAAACATTTTTAACCTACAGAATGTTCTCTTCCATTCAAAAGTATTACGGAAGAATGCTGAGATTGCCTTACTCTGTTTACTTAAGGAAATTATTTGTAGACCTAAAAGCTGCTCTTTGTGCACTGGAAATCTTGCACCTAGCGTACAGAATTATTTCTTACAGAAAAGGATCCTTAAATGTGTAGATATCTATGGGGTTATCTTTAAAGGCTAGCATCTAGATTATCTGTTTGAATCAATACCTGACAGCTGCTATGGGGATGACTGTTGCTATGGGTTACTGCAAGGCACATGGTAACAATGGCCTTAAACGTCACATCCTCCACTGAGTTAGTGTCTCTCTGGAGGGATGACCTTTCCTTTCCTTTAATGTATGTATTTTTTTCTGTTTGTGTACTGTGTGTTAAAAGGAATTATTTTGGGAGGGGGAAGGTTGAAAGGAAGAGAAAAAGAGAGTGAGGAAATGCAACTCTACAATCCAAATTCATTGGGTAGGTTTCCTTGGTGTCCTTGCATCCATTCCCTCTTGGTGTTCACCTAAGAGGGCATGCTTGTATCTGCTACCTGCATTTCTTGCTTCTTGACAGAGCACTGGAGTTCAGGCTCTACCCAGAGTGGCACCCTGTACTCTGGCTAGGCAAAGAGGGAATAACAATGGGGAACACTGATAATGAGTCCAGTTTCCTTGTTCAGTTTGTTTGAGCTAGTCATTTTAAGATTTCTATTGCTCCCCCTTCATCAGGGCATTGGACTGCACTCCCAGAAAAAAAACCAAACCTGGCCAATAGTTGCCATCAAACACAATGAAAAACAGAAGTATATAAAAGCTCCGCTTATATTCTTTGTTCCCTTTTTTCTTTCTTTTAACTGCTGTAACAGCCCGCTGCTGGTGTTTACATCCTCTTTTCAGCCCAGGATTTTCCTCTGCCTGCCTCCTCTGCTTTATTTACTTATACATTCAATAATTCAGAGAAACCTTATTTTAAATGCAAAGGCCAGAATTTGCCTCTGGGTTTAAAAACAAATCCTGTTACATACAGAAAATTGATGAACAAGGAGGTAGACATAAAATGCATACACTAAATATGTATGGATAGAAGTAAACATTCCTTATGATTTTTTTTCATTTGGAAATAAAAAGTATGCTTGTAAAGTTGTCACAACATTGCTGTATCCATCTCATTGTGTAGGGCTGGATTGTGCAGGACCTTCATAAGAGCAGTCCTTAACACACAGTGAAGCTTGCTACTTACTGTCAGTGGAAACTTTGCTTCAGGTCGTGCCGGAGTTTATTGCTCCCGGGCTTGGTGTTTGCATGTGTGCCCAGGACTGCACCATGTTGAGCCAGAGCAGAGGAGTCCTGGCTGGCAGGGGGCGCTGGAGGTCAGCCTGCCAGTCCGGGGCTGCTCCCCACAAGCTCAATATGCTGCAGAGGGGCTGTCTGGGGCACAAGGGTGCTACAGTTCAGGGCTAGCCGGTAGGCAGCCCCACACTCATGCCCCAGCCAACACCGGTCAGCGTTGTTACAATGGAGTAAATAACTCCACCGTAGAACAGTACTTGTGTTGGGTAGTACTATGCTATGGAGGAATTAATTCATTTACTTTGGCCTAATAGCACTGCACGTGTAGACACTGATGCTTTACTGTGGAGTAAGCCAGCTCTGCAGTAAATGTCTCACGTAGATGTGCCCAGTATGAGGAAAAACTCAGGTGAGCCAGGGTTGGCAGAACGCTTCAGCAGTAAAGAGATTTAAACCTAGGTTTGGGAAAGCACTTACGTACATGATCAACTTGAAGAACCTGCCTTGCAGGAACTATGACAGAATCACTTGGCGCTAACATCCATGGAATTACACCACAAACTATTTTGGCTCATGGTTTCAACTGACTGTACACTGTAAATGTATTATGTTCCAGTAGTTACCTATATCTGTTTAAAAGAATTTTATAGCCAGTTGGGTATTTTCTTTTCTTGTGTCCCCATTCATATTGCACAATATCACACTTGACCACTTCTCTTCAGCCATCACCTGCCATGTAATTGTTATGGTGTGTTTATAGATAATTGAGAAAGAAATGTAAACTCACTGAGATGATTAAGATATACACAGCTGGTGTCAACAGAAACTGAGAAAAATGAGAGAGTATTGAGTATGTATGAAAGAATAGCCTGTGCTGTTTCATAATGACTCATCTATGACCCTTATTCTCCAAATTATGCCAAAGGCAAGTAAGCTGCATTTCAAAAACAGGGATCTATGCCTTCTGGGATTTTTTATTCTCCTTGCTGTCAGTTATAAAATAAATGCATATATCAATACAATAGCTACAAATAAGAGTCTGTTTTGAAAAGATGCAGCATTGCCTTATAAATGTCACCAGTGGAGCAGTGGAGTGCTAAGTCATCTGCTATTGCTTCTATTATTTACCTTTTATTAAATATACATATTGAAATAAAATACACCAGCTTAAAAAGAAAAAACATCTCCATTATATCATTCTTCTGGAAATTCTTTAAGGATATGCTGAGAGAATGGAAGTTTCATTAATCCTTATATCATGTAAATATAATTTAAATTTGCTTTTTAAACAAGACAGTAAAAAGTGAGGCTCTTTTAAAATATTTAGTACTGGTGTTTATTAAATCTACTAGATGGAACAATTTTTTAGCTTTCTAGAATATTTTATTATGGAAAACCCCAGGGGCTTGATCCAAAGTTTGCTGAAGTCAGTGGAGGGTTTATTTGTTTCCTTTGACTTCAGTGGGCTTTGGGGCAGGCCATGTATTTGTGCAGACCACATCATACACCAGAATACCAATGAATGCTTGTGCCCTCCAGGGTCAGCAGGATAACGGACATGACTTTGTTGCAAATGTACTATGCACACATAGACGTAAATAATGCAAATCCATGGCCTGATGCTGATTGCTCACCGCTTGCACTGAAATCCATGGGAGCTCAGTGCTGGGTTCTCAGTTACTCTTAGCGTATATAAATGAGTTTTTGTAAACAGTGCAGGGATTGATCCTGGAGCCTTTGCTGGGCCAAACTTCCATTAACTTTTTGAGGATATTGGCCTGAGTAAGCAGTTGGAGACCAGGCTCAAATTCCATACAAATTTTAAGTGAGTCTTAGGGTTAGATGCCAAACTAGAATGGAATAAAAGCCGGACTCTTATCCCACTAGAGTCCATGGGAGCTTTGTACTGAGAGTAGGATAAGACCCAACTAGGGCAAGGCAAAAGGCATAAGTCTCTGTCTCTCTGGGCTTAATCCTGCATGGTGTTTTGTATCTCCCATGAGGTACTTAGCACATTCAACTCCCATTGCAGCCCACAGGCACCTTACAAGAGTGGTCAGCACCTTGGAGTACAAGCTTCATATGCTAGCTGACAGAAAACTGAAACAGTGAAAACAGGACTTTAGAAGAAAAGAGAACAAGTGTTTGTATGTCAATATGCATTGATTCTCTATCTACCATGCAGGCTAAATTCTCTGATGTCAATAGGAATTGTTCATGTGTTTGGACTGCCCTACAGCTTTATCATTAGAGCTGGTTGAAAGCTTTTAGTCAAAATACTTTTTCAGCCAAAAGCTGCTCTTTAATCAAAAATAAAATTTTCCTTTTGGGGACCAAAATCTTTCTCATTAGTGCAATACAGTGGGTTTTGTTGGGGTTTTTTTTTTCTTCAAATTTTAGTATAAATTTCCAGTTAGAATTTAACTTTTTTCAGTCTAGTTTTTTGGGAACATTTTAACTAATATGTTTTTCAAAAGCAGAACATTTTTTTTTTAGGTTTTCAGGGAAATTTAAGAAAAGTGGAGATTAAAAATAATTTTTTTGTGAAAACTAACTGGCTATGTTTAGCCAGCTTTACCGATAATCTCCCTTTTTGTGTTTCTGTCCCTTTCACCTTCATCTTCTATTGTTGCTTTACCACTCCAGTCCTTTAAAAGGAGCCCTGGGAATAAAACAGTTGTAATATTTTAGGAGGTAAGCTTACTGTATATTTTAGAATTTCGTTGCTATTATGGTCATGTCATTTGAGATGCTCTTAAATAGTAAACTCTTCTGCTTTCAGATGTTTATATTCAGCTACAGCAGTACACCAATCAAATATATGGCTTTAAAGTCATGTCTCTTATAGGAGAAATTCAAAAGGAGATTATTGCTCAAAAATGCAAACAACACAACACAATTGCAAGTCACAGTATATCCTCAACACCAGTCATTTATAAAATGTTCTGCTGCAAATCAAATTGTTTTATGGTTAGAAGAGCATTTAATACACTATGAACAGTTTAAAGTTAACATTTTGTATTCAGAGTGATTAATGGCACCATATTGTATTTCAATTACTACAAGATACTTCTCAGTAATAAACGATGGCAATAATATTCACATTAAGTCAATAAAAAGCATCTTCAAAGTGTGATGTATAAGTGCTATTATCATAGCATAATTTGATGGCATCATGCAACGTGCGATCAACATTGTTACAGGAAATTTCTACACCAAGGGGTATATTTTTGTCCTAATGTGTATGGGGTTAAGCAGGTAACTATCAATATCAATTTATCCTTATGTACCACAATAACACTCCCTGAAACTGATATTACTTCATATGAACATATTTTCAGAAAAATCATTGACTTAAATGATTTGTAGCATTGGGACCTATTCTCAGGGCTATTTATATGCATAACTCAAAAGCATTACACAGAGGTTATTCAGGTGTTCCTATGAGCATCAACAGAGACCAGATTCATTTAGTAATTTCCTTTGCAATGAGGGGTGAGAGGTGATAAGATCTGCACTGCAGGTTATATAAAGGCCTTTTATCCCATCTTTCTTTTTGCTGAATATTTTTAATGAAGTTTTACTAGACTCACAGACATAGCCCCAGTGACAGATATAATTGCAGGAGACATGGCCGTCCCCAAGGTAATATTTCTCATCTTCCTGTAATATTTTGCAGCCTCAGTTTCAGACATCTCTGTAGTATAGCCAAAAGATGGGGTGCGACCAGTAAGAAACAGCGTATGGTTCTATTTCTGCTTCTTATAAACCTTTATTATTGACAGTGTAACAGTTAAGGCTGCCCTACATTTTCTAAGACCCCCATTTCAATCAACTGCTTATACTTTTGCCACACATCAATTGTTCAGGCTGAAATTTTCCATGCTATGTGTTTGTTTCAGGTTGAATAATTTTGGTAAGTTCCAAAAGTTCTCGTAAGAGAAAATACATCATTCTGTTCACGTTAAACACGTTCACAACACATTTTATTATGAAACTCAAGCATCCACATATTGGAACGAGGACTTGAGATATAGAAGGGGTGTTGCCCTGGTGGCAGGGATGTACCTTTTACTGTCTTGGTAAAATAAAAATCACCAAATTTAGCCAAATTATAAGCCTCTAATAATTTAGTTTCCACATGATCAGTAGAGATTTGTTAGAGTTTGATGGTCAAATACTCTGAAGATTCAAGCTTCATTAAACATGCTTCTACCTAGGGGTACAGGGATGAAGGGGATATCCCTCAGCATGTCCCCTTCATTCTCCAAATAATTTTGGTTAGCTATCTGGTTACAGCCTGGGTTTTTGTGAAGGTTAAGGAAAAGTAGCTGTTGAGTAGCTCTGCCTTCTTCGCATCTTCTTTTAAGCGTTTCCCCTGGCTACTTAATAGTGGATCCACAGCTTCCTTGATCTTTCGTTTCTGGGCAACATGTTTACAGAACCTCTCGCTGTCCCTAACTTGCCTCGCCAGGTGAAGTTCCCTTTTTACCCATGCCTTCCTGATTTTGTCTCTGCAAATTCTTACTGTTTCCTTGGTGACCTGCCCATCTTTCAGTTGCCTGTAATGCTTTCCTTTGGCATTTGAGGCATCCTAGAAGCAACTTGTGGAGCCGCATTGGTCTCTTACCATTGTTGTGCTTCCATTGTGTTGAAACAGTTTGTTGTTGGGCTTCTAATATCGTGTCTTTCAGAAACTTCCAGTATTCCTGGGTGCCTTTATCCTTCTGCTCGTCTTCCTGTGACACCCTGCCTACTACCTCCTGAAATCGGTTGAAATGTTCTTTTTTGAAATCCAGTGTCTCAGTGCTGACTTCATGCTTTCTCAGTGTCAAGAGCATAAATTCATAGAATCATAGAAAATTAGAGTTGGAAGGGATCTCAGGAGACCACCTAGTCCAACCGCCTGCTCAAAGCAGGACCATCCCCAACTAGATTATGCCAGCCAAGGCTTTGTCTAGCTTGGTCTTAAAATCTTCCAAGGATGGAGATACCACAACCTCTCTCAGTATCATGTCATGATCACGTCCTTCCAAGTTTCTCATCACCATGGGCTGACTGGTGCCTTCTGAGTCTGGGTGGGCACCCGCAGAAGCTGGCGGCGGGAACGGGTCTGGTGAGCACCTGTAGACACTGCCAGTGGAGTCGGCAGCAAGGATGGAGCTGATGTGCCCCCCCGGTAACCCCCTACCAGTCACCTATGCTCATCACCTTCATATCCTCCATCAGTTCTCCCCTATTAGTCAGTACAAGATCCAGAACAGATGGCCCCTAGTTGTACCTTCAACTTTCTTGAACAGGAAGTTGTCCACACAAGTTAGGAACTTGCTTGACATTTCGTGTTTGGTTGAATGATTCTTGCAGCAGATGTCCAGAAAACTGAAGTCTCCCATCAATCATAGTGATTGCATGCTAAAGGCATTTTGATAAGGGGAGAATGTGACCTGCCTACTTGGTTTGCAGGCTTTACTGTGGGAGATGACCAGGACATGGGAGGATGAGGTGTGTTGTGTGGGTGAGCCATGTAAATTATATGTAAAGAAGGGGCTCAGAAAGAAGTGAGGAAAGAGGAAAAGGAAGGAAAGGAGAAAGTGAGTTAACAAGAAAGCTGGTTAGAAGATTACCAGAAAAATCTCCTCTTGTATATTCTTTGTTTTGAAAGATTCTCTGGATAGCCAAAGAAAGGTTATCTTGACACCCATGCAAGTGTAGCCTGATTAGCTGAGGGGAGATAATTTCTTACTCAGCTAGTTTAAAGCAGTGGAAGACAACTTTTTTGGCAGGCATGCCACAAATTAAACCTCTTGCCCTTCTGAGTGCCATTCCTACTCCCTTCCTCCGCTGCTACGCTTTCTGCTCCTTGCCCAATCTGCTTTCTGCTCTCTGCTGTATCTCCACTATACTGCCTGCTCCCTCCCCAGTCCACCACGTCACACACACAGGCTGCTTATGCCACTTATTTTGCAATAGCTTCCTTGTGTGGGGAAACCTGGAGGGGCTGAATGGTCTTGGCTGTGATACTTCTTCTTTCTCAGTGTCTCAGTTTTTGAGTTTATAGAAATGAAATGGGGATGATAATGTGTTTTTGTAAAATGCTTTGAGATCTGCACATGGAGGGTGCTATCTAATAGCCAGAAACATAACTAGGGTAGGGCACTGGGGCAGCCACCCCAGGTGCCGACTTGGGGGAGGGAAAGGGGGAAGGGAAGAGGCAAGAAAATAAGGCTGCCACTCCAGTGACACAGTTGCACAGGCAACATCAGTGAGTCAGAAGTTGGTGCTGCCCCTGGCATCTAGCCACCATTATGCCTCTGCTAAAAGCTAGGTATCTTTTTATACAAGTCAAAAGCTCTTCCCACTGTATACAAGCACAGTAACCATATGGACTAAGACTCTGTATGTAAAGTGGCCCGTATGTTTAACAGCAAACATTTTTAAAAAATCCTGGCCATCAAAACCATTTCCTTTGATTAAACAACTGCTAAGAGGAATTGGACTGAATTAAAACATTTTGACTTTCTCTTGATAAATTGATATAACCATCATTATACCCCTAGATAAGCACTTTATGCCATAGACAAAAAATGCAAAGATTTTCTGTGTACCTGGGAGTCTCTTCTGGTTCTCTCTTTTAAGCCCCCTGAACTGAAACAGTCTCCAGGGAAGGAGCAACTGAAGCCTAAGTCAGTCTTTCAAAAGCACAAGGAAAACAGATTTTTAAAAAAATCCTACAGTATAGTTTGTAATGATCAGGCCTGGGCAAAGAGGTAACATCATGTGCTTTTTATTGTTTTAGTCTGTTGTACTTAAAGTAAAGACAAACACATGCAGAATAACCAAATCTCTCTCCCAGAGTCTTAGGCATTTCTAGTGTGTCATTCACTAAGTACCAGCCCACTGGAATAATGTCAATTTAATTTTATTAGCTGTCTACTTTGTTCTGAATGCTACATAATAACATCTTTAGAAAGATCCTGTACTTGCTCATTTTCTTTCTGTAGGCTCCTTCATTTTATATTTCTAGAAAATTATACAATGAACTAATGTGGAAAAGCCCCCTGGAATTATTCTTTTCCATGTAATAAAAGCAGAAATGACAATGGATGAAAAGGTTTTGCTAATGAGTGCTTTGTGTAAGGGGTACTGACATTTGTGTGAGTTTATATAAAATAACACAGCTTAGTACACAGAAAAAGACTGCCTGGAAGTTTAGATAACTATTAAGTGCACTATTGATGAGGAACTGGAGCAAGACTGAGTTTGATTATTGGAAATCCTGTGTTATGTTCATAGATCTCCTTTTGACAGAAAGTATGTGTCCTTGACTTGCAGTTGATAGATGGATGGTCACTGCAGCAAAATCACCTTGTCTGGTTCCAACTGTGATTGACAACATTGGCTTGCCACTGATGAGTTAAAAGGAAACAGTTCCAAGAATCTGTGTCATTCCTTTTCTAAACAGGAGTCAAACTAAGGGGTTATGAAAAAATGTACCTTTGAAATGGCTCTTCCAAAACAAAAACAAAAAATGCGTGAAAAATAAAAACATGCTGTTACCTACATCCTATGCTAACCTTACCTAGTAAAAATTACTAATGGACTACAAAACCACTAATGTAATTTATAATAAAGATAACAAGCAAGGGTACCAATATAAATGCTCATATAACAATATCTAACGCTATTCATCAATCTTTTGCAAAGTTTAAAGTTTCTTCACGGTAAGGGTGGCCAAAATTTGGAATGAGCTTCCAAGGGAGGTGGTGCTCTCCCTTACCTTGGGTGTCTTTAAGAGATGGCTGGATAGGCATCTGGCTGGGATCATCTGACCCCAGCACTCTTTCCTGTCTATGCAGGGGGTTGGACCTGATGATCTGTTGAGGTCCCTTCTGACCCTAGCATCTATGAATCTATATGATCCATTAAATGAGACAAATCTTTAAGTCAATGTCAAAACTACCACTCAATTCCACGCGAGAACTCCATTAGGATCTTAAGCAGTTGTTCAGTTATTCTTTTTCTAAGGAGAATAAATGCATATACTCAGTTTTGGAGCAGTAATAATTGCTAGATCTTGTTTGGAAAGCCCTGCTTATTTATCTACATTAGAACCAAATGGAATGTTGTGTATGAATAGTTTTATTTGCTGAAACGTGTAGGTTGGGATTGACCTAAAATCTTTGTGAACTCAGGTCAATTCAGTGAACAGGTCTGGCCAAAAATGGGGAAAATTTTAGAAAAAAGTGCAAGCGTTTTATTTAATTTAAAAAAAATTAAAGTTTCAAAGATCATTTCAAAGATCATTTCAAAATTTGCTTAAGTTTAGGGATACAAAATAAGGATGAAGTTCTCCCCCCACAGATTTAAAGGAATTTTTTTGTTTTGGTGAAACAATATGTTTCTATTAACCCCAAAAGACACTTTAAATTTTTTGAATGTATGTCAGTATTTTTCGTTCAGCCAGAAAACAGAAAAATCACTTCTTCACACAGCTCTAATATCTGTCCTTGCTGCAGTTCAAATACCTTGTTAAATAACACAAGAAGAAATTGATGCCTTATTAAATTATGAATCCCAACAATTTGTGTCCTGGAGTGCCTGAGAATTAGCTTATTTTAGAACATGTTGTGAGGAGTGATTCTCAGTGCCCATTGAAGTCAGTGAGAGCAATCCTACTGTCTTTAATAGAAACTAGTTCAAACTCCCAGGTCAGGTTTAGACTACAAAGTTTTTCCTGTGTAGCTATAACAGCAGAGGTTCTGTAGTGTAGACAATCCCTAAATACAACTGCAGTGTGTGCAAATCAAGGTAAATCAATATATTTCTCCTCCCACCCAGAAATATTTATTTTTAAAGGACTCTGTGACTTCCTCCATAATAGCACTGGTGATGTTATAATGTGCTGCTATGGGAGAGTAAAGTAATGTCAAAGATATGAGCAGTACTAAGGTCACCTGCTTCTGAGAACCCAGAGGAATACATGAAATGACCCCTCTCTCTCTACTTATTCATTCCAGGAATTTGTCTCTGAGTTTTTATGTCTGATTTCAAAACTGTATGAATCCACTGTACACACTCACATCCCCTTTTTACGTTATAAAACTCCAAGGGAATGATTGCACAGAAGCGTTTTTATCCTCACCGTCTCTAAACTTAGTCTCAAGTCAGGAACTTGTAGAATAAACCGATCGTCTCAGCTACCACATCTCACCTTCTGGTTTCTTTTTATCAGAAAGAACAACCAGCAAACTAACATTCTAGAAGTATTTACTTCCTGTTAAAGAGTAGGAGGGAAGCTCCACTGGTGACCTCCATTCTATAAAATGATTTTTCCCCTTCTTGTAAAATAATCTCATAACATTCCCTGTGGCTTTAATAGTAATAACCAATTACTCACTGATGGCAGCAATTGCTACGACTAGAAAGGGCAGGGATGACAAACTGCAAGCTACCCTGCTGAGCATCACCCCAGAGGAAAATGACAGCTCAGCACAGTTCTACCAGCTCTCAAACTGACAGTAAAAATCAGGAGCTAAGGAGCAGCACACTAAGTATAGTCCAGTAAAAAGGCATTAGCTTGGGACTTGAGAGAACTGGGGTCCTATGAATGGCTCTGACTTGCTGTGATATTTTAGATAAGGCTTTATTTTTTCTCCCACTCTGGGCATGTCTATACACGTGCATATGCTGTGCAGTAACCAAAGTTACTGCGCAGGACAGGCGTGCTGTACTGCACAGTAAATATGGTGACGTATGCCGATTTGAACGTAAATTTGATACCTGCATCATGCAGGTAGCAGATTTATGCCCGATTAGTTTCTGCGCAGTAACACATATGTAGATGCCTTACGACGCAGTAACACCGTGTGTGTGGACTGATTTGGGACTAAAATTGGCACATGCAACATTAATGCACCTTAACATGTATACGTGTTGACACTGGCTTATTCCCGCTTACTGCACAGTAATTTACTGTGCAGTAAATTTAAGCCAATGTAAATGCACATGTAGACATGTCCTCTTAGTCCCTTTAGCCTGTGAGCACTCTTTTGGACAGGTGGGTCTCTAAGGGTGCAAACAGATGCTGTCTTTGTGGCAGGATGTGTCCTGCACAGCTAATTCAATAGATGGGCAGGAACAGGTGTCATATGGGGCCATTGTCCTGCAAGACTCCTGGGTCTTCCAGGGCCCAATCCTGTAGGACAACATCCTTAGGTACCTGGCCCTGATGTGGGATGCACATATACAAGAGCAGGGCAAGGAACCCCCTGGGCTTCCCTGCTCCATGTTTGCAAACACGCGCCCCAGGAATTCCCCTGTAAGGAATTTTTATGGTGGCATAAAGGCATGTCTGTTTGCAACCTCCCTGTGTATACAATGCCTAGTACAATGAGGCCCCAATCTTGTAAGCACTACTGCAGTTCTATTACTAATAATGTATCCATCTGCCTAATCAATACCCTCCTCTCCACTTTAAGGCTTAATCAGCTGTAATATACTCTGCTGAGAGTGGCTGTTGCTACACAGAATACCTCCCCCTCAGCTATATGGGAGTTTAAAATTGCTAAATACAGGCCTTTTCAAATGAGGTGGCCTGAGGAGGCAGTAGTAGGTGTGTAGGGGCTTTCTGTTACTTTGAACAGGAGGATTCCTTCTTAACAGCCTGTCATGCACAGAACACCCAAGACATTTGACCTCTGTGCTGAACAAAGGTTCACCCTTTAGTAATGGGCTGAGACATTCTCCAAAACAGACAAAAATCAAAGCAAAATACATGGAATAACTAGAGCTGGTATTGTCTGGAGTTACTCTAGAGTAGACAGGTGCTCGAATACAAGAAGTCTGCTAGCAACCATCTCACAATCCTGTCCCTGACTTTTGGCTCTTCTACACCCCGCTTCCTATATCTACTCATTATTAAAGCAAAGCATGGAAGGATATTAGGGGGCAAGATGATTCCTCAAAATACAATATGGCTTTCTTGGTGCAGGCCACAAGTCAGTAAGCAGATGGGGAGAGGCAGCTCATGTGGCTTGGGCTGCCTTGAGGACAATCCTTCTAGGCAACCCTAAAGCTCAACATCCATTCATTACATTTATGCTAGTCAGTTATATCAATGCTGGTTGCAAAATACACAGGGCCATGAATGATACATGACCCCGGCAGCTGGGGGGGGGCATGGCTGTGCTGGCAGCGGCAGGAACACAGCAACGGTAAATGCAGAGCTCCTGCAGATGCTGCCAGCACTGGGGGGATGGGGGGTGGCGAGTGCTGACCAAGGGTCAGCAACCACCCACAGGCGCTGCCGGCAGCATTGGTAGCGGCCAACAGCAATCGTGGGCTGCCTGCAGGCACTGCCGACAGTGTCAGCAGCACCTTTTTGTAGGAGGTGCACCACCAAGCTCAGGGGGTGCATGTTCACCTCCTATGCATTGCTCTTGCACAGGGCAGAATGCAGCTTGTCCACAAAATAAATGGAATACCGATCTGCCAGTGGCACAGCGTCACTCTGTGGCCCCCTCTACATGTTACATCTATACCATTATTAGCATGTTAATCAAGGCATAAATGCTATGCGTGCATCCAGCTGAAGATGGCAAACCAGCCACAAATGTTCCGCGTATAATGTGGAACATGTCTATGGTTGGTTTCTAGAGTGCCTTAAATTGAACATGTGGCAGACCTGGGACTGGGACCAGAACCAACAATCAGCTGACTGCCAGGACCAGCCCTGGTCCTGGACTTGTAGGTCCCCAGTTTTCAACTTGCCAGTGCAAGGGATCCTGATATAGAAAGGGTACAAATGGGATCTGATTCCCATGCACATGTGGAATGGCAGGAGGGGTGATTCTTGGAACTGGGGATCAGCTACCATGGCACCTTTAAATGAACATGTGCCAGGGGCCTGAGGAACACCGCCATGTTACAGTGTTGCGCAGAAGCTTGAGATCCACAGCTGATGTCCAGGTGACCCAAGAAGCTATGCTTGTTTATAATAGCTAAGAATTTGGCCTGCAATTTGAAAAAAAAATGGATCCATTTCTCCCCTCTGCACCTACACATCTTACTCTTGATACCAAGCCTGGTCCTCCATATAAAGTATGTGTTTTTGGCTTGGTTATGCATTTTACTCCCCACACATCTTTATTTGGAAGTACGAAGGGAGAATCGACAAGCTAGTGGAGCATCTGTTAAACCGCTGTGCACCCAGCATGACTTGCTCTGACAGACAAGCTGGGAGCCTTTACTTTCTTTGCTGCACTCAAGCATTTCCTTATTAATTCACACATCCATGCTATCCTGTGAAAGCTGTGTTTTCAGCAGCTTGTTATAAGGGACAGAATGGAAAGAAACCCCCAGAGGATGTGGAAACAGCTCAGTAATAGACTCTGGCAGATTCCGACTGGAAGGCAGGTTTTACTTTGAATGCTCTGCATTTCCTTCATCTGTGAGACATTTAGGAGGAAAAAAAATAAAACAACTGCATTGTTTTAACCTCTGCTTCCTGGAGAATTTCATCCTTGCAGCAGGCACCAAGAGGCACAAGGATATTTAACGGGCAGCCATGCTAAGAGCAATGCTTGGCAAATCCTCCTAGGTGTGTGTGCCATCTATAGAGTAAGGTCAATTCTTTGCCTAAGGACTCTGCTGGCTAATACAGTCATGAAACCCATGATTTAGAAATGTGCAATTTATTGGAGGAATTGTATTGTCCCCATGCCAGTTGCTGAAAGTTGCTGTCAATATCCCTTGATTTTACTGTAATGCTTCTGATAAAATACCTGAGTGTAACCCAGTTTGGTTATTGAAACTATGCAATCCCAGGTTCTTGCCTTCTGTCTCATAATTGCTCTACAGTCTCTCCTGTATCGTTTCCTATCAACCTTGCAGACTTACAACAAAGGCACATGGGACAACAACTGCTAGTAGAATTGCTATGTTTTCGGTATATGCCTAATGTATTGGGTCCTCATTCCCATCTGGAACTTCTAGGCCCTACTAGAATACAAATGATAAGAATAACAGCATATGGCTCCATAAGGTAGATGGATGAAGCAGGTTGACGAAATAAAAGTCAGTCTGAATTGTCACCCAAAAGTGAAATGAAACCTTTTTTGCAGCTCATTATTTATTGTTGGTATTGTAATGACACCCAAAGGCCTAATAAATGATCAGACCCCCTTTGTGGAGAGCCCCCAAACACACATATATAATAGAAGAGACAGCTGCTAACTCCAGAGAGGTTCAAACTTGTTCAAGTCACTTTGATTAGCTGTAGTTTCCCCTGCTCACTTATTTCCATTGCTCAACCTTGTGCTTCCTAGTTTTGTACTGCCTGTAAGTACAGAAATATGGTAAGCAAAGCTCTTTGGGTAGATGTGATATCTTTTATTAGATGAACTAAATAGTTGGAAAAAAGTTTTTTGCAAGATTTTGGGCACAAACACCCTTGTACAGGCATTGGGGGCTCTTGTACACATAAGGAAATTGCCCCTTTTAGTGGCTTAATTGCCCTTTTTAATTATTTAATTGCATAACAGTGTACATGTTCGGTAACATATTTCAATTTAAAGGACATTTTTATGTAGCAAACTAAAACACATCCCATGTATTTTAGTTTGCTACATACATTACAGCGATATTCTTTACATGTACACAGGCCCTATCCGGAGAAGGCAGTAGGGACGGTGCACAAGATATTGCAAGGCTGGGCATGCTTGGGGAAGCTCGGGCTTGGCAGGCTTCCAGTGCCCCATGCACCATCCTCGCTGCCTTCTCTGGCTACCAGCACACCCAGCCATCCTCCCGCCGCCTTCCCAGGGCAGCCACCCTGTTCCCGGGTGGTCCCAGGTAGCAGGAGGGCAGCAGGGATGGTGCATGGGGTGCTGGAAGCCTGCCAAGCCCAAGCTTCCCTGAGCATGTCCAGGCTTCCAGCATCTCATGCACTGTTGGATCTGGCAGATGCTGACTGTGAGCTGGGGGGCACTGCCACCGTGGAGAGAAGGGGCTGCATGACCTGGCGGCAGCTTGTGCAGGCAGGCTCTGCTGAGGGGGAAAAAAAAAGCAGCAAGGGGCCTGATCTTTTTTTTTTCCCCTCCCAAAGCCTGCTTGCATTTCCTGTGGCTGGGAGGCAAGCTGCAGCTGGGTTGCACATCCCCTGAGCTGTGGGGGCCCCTGGTGGTGGTGCCCCCTGGGCAGCACCCACCTGCTGGCACCCCACCCAGGTGGTCCCAGGGATCACAGCCACTGTGGAGAGAAGCACCAGCTCGCGCCCTGGCCGTTGAAGAGGCAGGCAGGCTCCAGGAAAAAAAAAAGGATCAGGCCCTTCACCGCTTTTTTTTTTCCTTTGGTGGAATCTGTTTGCTCCATGGCAAGGGGTAGAGGGCGTGAGCTAACAGGGCCATCACTTCCCTCACAGTAACAGAAGTCCCTAAATTAAAATGGCGGGTTTTTAATTGACACAATTAAAAACCCTCCATTTCAGTTTAGGGGGAACTAAACCCCTGGCACGTGTACAAGTGGCCTGGGAGACTGCTGCTGCTATGAGTGGGAATCTAGTAGTACACTCTGCCTTCTGTGAAAACCTACTCATATATGATTTATAGACTTCTATGCAGACCCAGTAGGTTTTGCTATTGAGGCAAATGGTATTGAGACATACCTATCTGTAATGTGAGGCAAGGTTCAGCTCAGCAGTAAACACCTAACCTTTCTGGTGGGGGAGACCAGATTTGTGGTTGAACGCTCAGGACTCGGAGCCAGGAGATCTAAATTCTACTCCCAACTCTGCAACAGGTTTCCTGTCCAACCTCTGCCATGTCATGTCCTGTGACATGACAGGGGATATAAAAACTTTGAAGCCTATAATCCGTCCAAAGATGGAGCTTCCTTATCAAGACTAAAGTCTGTGAGGGCTGAACATCTTCAACTTCCACTGAAGCTACTGGGAGTCAAAGGAATCCACCCGTCTACAAAACCAAGCCTATTATGGTATTGCTAGTTGAACCCAGCTTTGCTGTGGAAGATTAATTTGATTTCTTTATTTTTTATAACCTTTTGTCATAATCATCATCATCTTCACTTTATGGGTTATGCATCATTGCCTGTTACAACTTCAAAAGCTTTCAGACCATTGTTTCTATCTGCTTTCTTCTCTTGTAGACTGTAATTGAAATTTTTGACATGGGTGAGCTACCATGATCAGGCCTCTGGATCTGGCCTCCAGAATAAGAAATTCAATTTATAGACATGTTTGCCTTACTACCATCTGAGATACAGGGTACTGAGGTGAGGAAGCTATTTTTCTTATCTGGGATGGCATGTCCTACATTGCCACTGAACACTTTCTCTGTGTGTATATGATTTGTGATGAGTTTTTAAAGCCTGTTGTGCTTCCTGGATAAACTGAGATATTATTATGGGGTCTGTGTTCGGTTTTGGCTCTGAAGGGTGCTCATTTGCTGCACTGCAATTAGCAGAGGTGGGCAAAGTCTGGCCGATGGGCAGACTTTCCCAGCAACCTCTGCCCAGTCGCTAGGGTGGTTTCCAGGGAGACCCCAGCAGTGACAGTGCTGTAACTGTGTGGGGCCAGAATTTCCATGGAGACCAGCCGGAGAAGCCCTGGCAGGGTGCATTCAGGGGCTGGGATCTTGCAGCAGCGATAGTGTGGTTCGGAGCCAGGGCAGAGCTGCCATCCACTGCCTGCACGCCCCAGCCCTGGCCCCAGAGCAGTTCCCAGCCCCTGCCACATGCCCTGCCAGTGCTAGTGGGGCTGGTCTCCAGGGAAACCCCAGCCCTGTCATGGCACTGCCCTGCTGGGATCTCCATAAAAACTGGCCCCAGAGATGCAGGTAGGGACTGCTGGGAAACGGAGTCCGGTCTCTGGCCAGATCTGTCATTTTGCCCACCCCTGAATTAGGGCCTTAATGCTGGTTTAGTAATTTGAAAGGTAAAAGAAAACAAGACATGCCTATTTCAGGGATTCAGAAAATCATGGAAATCTTGCTTGGGCAGAGTGGAAGACTTCTGCAAACTATTCTGGACCTTACCTTTCGCTGCGGGAGACTCCTGGGGCCATAAACAGCTCACATGGGGCAGTTGTAAGAGTGGGTATACTGGTCACAGCAAACGCTGGCTCAGAGGATGTGACAGAAGTGGAGTTAAATGGGGATAAATGGGGGTAGGAGTGGCTGGCCATCGAGCCAGCTCTTGGGAGGTGACTGCACATAACAGCAGCCCCCAACTGTTCCAATTTATGCTGAAGGCTACACTCTGTCAGAGCAGCCCAGAATCCTAAGGGCACAAAGGAGAATCGAAGTCACCGTTCCCCTTCTCCACTACTTGAGCTGTGACTTTTGCACTGCACCTGCTGGAGGCAAGAGGCAGAATGTCTGCCTCATTTTTATTATTTATGTGTGTCCGGTTGCGATCTGAGCTTTTTGCGAAGTAGAAAAGGGGTCAAAGCACCAGGATTTCAACCTCCCTGTCTCTCTCCTGTTCCAATCTCTGCTTTAGTTCAGAGCAGCTGAGCAGGCTCTTTTCTTCTTGGGAGAGCAAAGGCAAAACAGCTGTGTATGCACTGGGTCAGAGCATGTGCATTCAGTTAGGGAAATCAGGGGCTGGCAAAGCTAAGCTTATGCAAAGTGTAACCTGTTTGTTTTCCACCTAAGCTTGATGCCCTGAGGTGCAATACTAATCTTTTTAAAGAGGTATCCTCAAGCAAGTTAGCCAAGAATAGAAGGGGGATGCAACAGAAACCCAGAGAACAGGATGAAATAGAAGACTGTAGACAAAAAACAAGTCTGCAGATGAAACCCATTAGAAAAAGGCAGCAAAAGAGTCAAATGGAAGATATAAGGCAGAGAAAGACATGCAAACAAACCCTTTGACCCCAAGCAACCCCTTGGAGAAAGTTATACACAAGAGAAAAAAAAAGCTCTACAGAGGGGAAAAAACCGTACAGTCTTATCCCACGAAAGCTATGCCCATCTGTAATGTGACACACGGCCAGTGCTTGTTGATTCAAGTGCTGGGGGCCCATACAAATTATAGGCAATGTGTACCTAGCTGCTGCAGAAACATCTTCACGTAGGGCTCCAAGACACCCAGAACACAGTAGATTGCCAGTATCCATAGCAACCAGCTCCAACATGAAAGGGATCTCTCATGCATAGGACCGTGACAGCCGATGGCACTGGTGAAGCTGGCAGAGAGGTACTGCAAGCATGGAAAGTGAGTAGCCAATGGGAATGCAGTCCCAAATCTCATGGCAGATAACAATGCACCATGAGAGTATCCTGCCCTGTGTGGCAGAAAGCCACCTTGGTTTCTCCCCAGAAATCTCTGCCCTGTGACACTGTGATTTAAATCTCTGTGCTGTGACCATTCAATTAGGATGGGCCCAGCGCACAAGGGACCACACCCTCAGCCTGTCTCTTTAGGGAACTTGAGCTGGCTGCATTCCTGAGGGAGGGGGGAAACCTGCTCCCTCTGCCTACGTGACTGGTACCTGGGTGAGGGGCATCTACCTGGGGAGCTGGAACCTGCCCGGTAACAGGTGATGCATTTCAAATTGGTTGGCTGACAGCCAACTGGGGCTGACCTCCACTGGCTCAGGTGAATGAGGTCACAGGGGCTATATAAGTTAGGACAGGGAAGGAGGCGGGCTCTTCGGCCATGAGGTGAAGCAGCAGCCAGGCGGGGGACACAGAGGAGCCTTACCATCTAAAATTGTCTCTCTCCCCCAAACTCATAAGCAAGGAACCGCCTGCCTCCAAAGGGAAACAGCACCGGCCTGTGGAAGATGTTTGTGAGTAAGCTACTTGAGATCTGATAGATATCTAGCTGGCAGTAACTTAGATGTGTGATCAAAAGGCTACCACAGCCAGACTATTTGCTCTCTAGGATTTCTAAGATATTGCTCAATCCTGTACCCTAGTTTACCCTACCCCTTGTAATCAATAAAGTTCTCCTTTTTGACTGGTGTGGGAGACTTATTGAGGGGTGGGTCTAAATTATGCCTAAGAGACCCCTTAGGTCTG
>NW_017729031.1:101212887-101220146 GCF_001723915.1 Gavialis gangeticus
GCCTAAGAGACCCCTCAGGTCTGCGGACTAAGGGAAACTTTACTTTTTGCCCCCGGACTGGGGGAAGAGCCCCAAGTGCCTGTATTGGGTCGAGTACCCGTAGGACTATTAGGCCTGTGTTCCCCTGAGGATACAGGGCCGAGACAGTCCACTCTCGGGGTGGTGGCGGCACGTTACCCCCAAACTAGCGAGTGTGCTCCGGGAGAGGGGTCGGCTGGACGTAAGGCGCCCCTAGGGAGGCATTTGGAGCCTGGCAGGTGGTCGGGCGCAGGGAGGTGGGCGGCTCAATGCAGGAGCACCCCCTACTGGCCCACCTCACGTGGTGGAAATAGTGGTGGGATACGAATACCCAGCTGTTTTCCTGAGGTGGGGTCCCTGCACCCACCACACCCTGCATAAAATGTCTCTCATAATTTTCCCTTAAAGCATACCATGGAAATCCTTCAATGGACAACAAGATAGTCAAACCCTGATTCAACCAAACATCCATGGATGCCATTAGCAGAAGTGAGTTCCAAAGATGGGATCTTTCAAAAGACAATAAAGTACTGTGCAATGGCCAACTCCCAACCTTGGGGTACAGATAGCACATGGATCTCTCTGGATTGGCAGTGTGATAGCAGATCATGGAAGAGTAATTGCTTAAATAACTGGATCCCAGAGCTTAGTTTGAAGGATTATCCCCCACACCTTGAATCACACCCAGAACTGAACAGGTATCCAGCAAAAAACAAAGGGCACAATTATGTGCTCCAAATAGCCCAGCCCACTGTGGGAGCCAACAGAAGCACAAGGGATCCTGCTTGCAAGGTACTGCAGTACATATTCCCTATAGATTCCTTCATTTGTGCATGCAGAATATTGACTGCACATCTCTGAATCTCTTAGATGTTCCTGGTGAACTCATGTGCATCTGTTCCAGACTGAGCCAAATCCCTGTTGTTATTACTAACTGATAATACCAGCACCAAGAGGACCCTAGAGAAGCTCAGGACTCCTTGCACTAGGTACTGTACAAACAGATGTGGGCACTACTCTGAAGAGTTTAGGGTTCATGTAGACAAAGGACAGACTGGAGGGGAGGCAGATTCAGAGACTTGCTTGAAGTGACATTAGTTGGTCAGTGGCAGGGCTAGGAAAGAAGTCCAGGTTTTCTGGTCCCCACACCACTGCCCCCTTTCTCTGACCCCAAACCCTGTTAATTTTCTTCTATGCAGGCAAGATTCCCACTGACATTAATTCAAAATTTGTTCCAGTAAAGACTGCAGAATTGGCCCCACTTGGTTGCGAGCACAGATGGTACAAGCACAAGAGCATACAGAAATCCTACAACCATATTTGTTTTCCAGAGAAGATATTAAATTGAAGCTTGGTGTCCACTGTGCACATTGCAGGGTTCAGGAGCACTTCCTGAAGCAATGTGAGGACCTAATCAAATTCTGTTCCCACATAATCTTGCCTTCCATCAATTCAGAATGGGGACAGGGACATTTGAGGCAAGCATAATTGTATTTAAAAGCTACCCCGGAGAAATACCTTCAGTTAAAAAGCAGAAGGTTAAAAATATGGGCCAGAAAGGATTTCCCTGGCTAGAAACAAGATTTCTCACTGTGCCCTCTCTACATTCCCCCTCCAACCAGCCCCAAGACAATAGACCAAAGGGAAGAGTGTGGATTTTGTTTAAGCATTCAGCATTGCTTCTTTTCTCCTAACCTATTCTATCACTGCATAAGTCATTCAAATCAGTCAGCACTTTAAAAGAAGCTTTAGGAAACTTGACATACTGAACTATCCTCCAGTTCACTGAAATGCTACTGTGCAGGGGGAGGAAATATAGAGTACATCAATAAAGTCCTTTATTTAGGAAAACACAGTCTGACAAGGAGGTGAGAGGTGAAGGGGAAGCTATCAAAAACTTAGAGGAAATTAGGGACTTAAAGGGCCTGAAGAGAAATGCTTGGTTCTGGGAAAGGAAATTGTCCCTTTTTATGGTTGCTTACTGCTTATTGGGAATTTGGTAAAGAGGGCAGCTGTTCAAATCAGATTTAGAAGACATGGAGCATACATCCTGGAAGCAGAGAACGCCTAATCAAAATGGTAATGTGTTTCCAGGGTCTGACTCCTCACTGTACCTTTTGCAATCGCTTTTGCCTATATAAAGAGGCTGTAAAATCTTGCCAAATCATTGCTCACACTGAGAGTGTTTTACACCACCTTTGCATTGGAGTAAAGATCTGTATAAGGTACACAGGAGTGGAGAATCAAGCTCCTAAACCTCTGAATGCTGGAAGCTGCAATGGGAAAGCAGCAGGGAGAGGGACATTTTTACATGCCCTGTCACCCTCCTCCTCAGCATCCGCCACTGTGTGGGACAGGATGCCAGGCTTGATGGATCTATGGTCTGACCCAGTAAATGGCAGCTGGAATATTCTTACGTTTACAGTATCTTCTGGGATCCCCAATTCTGCAGTGCAGGGGTGTCAAAGATATGGCCTGCAGGTTCAGGTCTAGCCCATAGAACGGTATCACCCAGCCTGTGAGGCTCCCTGTGGGCCTGGATATTTGGCAGCAGGATGTAATTACCTGTCTCCTTGGCCCCACTAATTAAGCTGGGCAAAAAGCAGTACTAACATTGCTCTACTGCTTCCAGTATCCAAGCTAGCTCATTCAGAGATAGCTCAGGTATCTGCTCACAGCACTGCGTTGTGCTGTATAGGTATATTTATAGTTGCAGACATTAGGGTGGTTACTACCTGAGCTCCTGGGACAATGAATGAGGAATTTAGGCAGCAATCAGAAAAACAATAAGTTATCTGTCACCCTCCCCAAAAAGCAGAAGGAACAAGGAAATGCGTGTTTTCCATCATGAGCATTAACAGCCTCCAGTATTCCTTGGCACCCAAAATACATACCCTTCCTTTTCCTGGGTGCCAAAAACCCTGCATGGTTGCACACCCAGATATCCCCACCTTTGTTTTTTCTGCCAACATTTTAGCAATTCCTGATTCTATAAATAAAGATCTGAGAACTATTGGAGATTTAGGGGTATTGTAAAATCCAATGACTTCATTATCAAAATAAATGGTACAAAACCCTTCTATTGCTCAGATACCTCTACTGCAGCAAGGATCACATTGTGTCCCATCCTACACAGCTTGAACACATGAAGGGGCATCAGACACACCCGCAAGCTGTTTTTGCAGCCTCCCTGGGTTCTGGCCCAAGATTCTGAGTGGTATGGGATGCGTTGTGTGACCCTAACTCCTGCATCTGTAAGCAAGTTTTGTCTCATGTTCATCAGTGTGATGGGCAGTGCAGCTGGGCAAGAGTAGGAAGGAAAGCTATCTGCTAAGGATCAAGGTCAGCAAGGGGTAACTAGCTTTGGAGCAAAGGAGGAGCAGGAAAAGAATTGTGTCTTTTTTGTGACGACTTCTTCCTTCACTGCTCCCAGGTTGGTGCATTACATGCCACATTTCACATAGGGGGGCTGCATATACCCCATATCACTGCTCAGTTGTGTAATGTGAGTGCCCTGATCCAGGCTTTCCTAAACTCTCAAATGATAACCCTGTACAGCAGTGGTCAGCAACGTTTTTGGGCAGAGTGTCAGAAACACCTGCAACTTCAACTTGTAAGACGTTGGCATGCCGCGGGTGTATGGTGGGAGAGCTGCGAGGGGCCTGACCCTTTTCGTGGCAGTGCAGCCCAGACCCCTTGTCTTCTGTCCATGCTAAGGTGCGCACGCCAAAGAGAATGCCTTCATGTGCCACATTCAGGCACCCATGCCAGAGGTTACCTACCCCTGCTCTACAGCTTTAATAGTCTGCTTTCTTAAACGACCTCCAAAGCAGAGTATCACAGTCAGCGTACAACAGAAGTCAAATGCCTGCCTGGAAACCATGGAGTGATGCCCTCTGAATAGTTTCCAGGCAGGTGGCCAGAATCTTTGAACAGATCTTCACATCAAGGCTTACAGCCAAGTTCTGCTCTCCACCACTATTTCTTCCAAAGTCACTGGGAGCTACATGCCTGTGCCAATGCCAGAATCTGGCCTTTTGTAACAATATGGTCCTAGAGCATGCAAGCTTTCATTTGGCGTAAAAGAATTTAGCTCCAATCTGAGAGCAATCTTTTCAAGGAAGATGGGGGTGAAAATCCTGATTTAGATTCAACTCATCAAAATTCCTAACTGTAAGCAAACTGTAGGACAGCGGAACAAAAGGCCAAGGGAAACTCTGAAATATTCTCTACTGGATCCTTCACCAGATAGTTCCTGAACCATCCCAGGTGGATGCCTATGAATCCTGCATCTGTGCAGGGGCTTGGTAAATTACTGAGGTACCTTCCAGCCCTATGATTCCTCAATGGCAGACAGGACAAGAAAGTCAAATTACTAGTTAGCATGTCAGAAGCATCTCCCATAAGGCCATCTATCAATAATGACTCACAAACAAGAGCTTTGCAATAAATCAAAGTGCAATCTATCTCCAGATTGTAAGGGCCAAATTCTGCCCCCTCTGCCTTTGACCAAAGCAAATCTAGAGTAACTCTATAATAGATTTTCACCAAGGGAAGTGAAACACATATGTTCTGTCTTGAAAGCAGTGGAATCATTCTAGATTGGCATACGTGTATGTGAAGGAAGAATCTGGTCTAAATAGAGACATAGGCTAGAAGGAGCCTCTCCTCTTTCTAGATAACACCAGAAATTACTACAGATTAAGAGGCTTCCCCTTTTTCACTGTCTAATTTTGGGGGTCCAAAAACTGCCTTGCTCATTATTAAAGTTGTACATACAAGGAACTTCAGGGCCACATTTGACTTGTGGCTGGAAGTGAAACAGAAAGACTGTTTCAGCCCTAGGAATGCTAAAAACAGTAGGTAGAAATTAAGAGTTAAATAGCCTAAACCATGTAAATTTGCTACTCCATGTGTTCAGTACCTTTAGGCAGGCCAAGAGCTAACTTTCTTACTCTGAAATCATTTCAAAACGTGATCTGTGAAAGAGAAACATTTACTGAAACCTTTTTTTAAAGCCAGACTTCTGTGTAAGCTTCTGAGTGCAATGGCTGTGCTCCAAATCTTTCCTACCATATTGGACCCTGTTGACTCTGGTTCCAATTCCTGTCTTGTCCTTTCCTATTTGGTCTTTACCTGACATACCATTCAATGTGCTCAGGAAATCCATCACTATTCTAAGGAACTGAGGACACTGGAAGCTGGTAACTTCTATCCTTAGAACAGCTTCAGCACAGTGACAGGCAGTGCAAAGCTTTCCTCTCCTCTGCACCAGTGCTCTTTCATCCTTCTTCTGGAGGGCAAATTTATATATATTATGTATGTATATGAGAGAACAGTTTAGACTTCCCCTTTTTATCCCTAGGCTTTCTGCTGAGCCTGCTATTAAAAGTGCCAAATGTGAAGGCACTTTTAAGACACGTTACCTTTCCACCAGTAAATAGAGAAAGACATGCAATGCTTTTCACGCAGGCCTTTTAACAATCATCAAACAGTACCTCGCTGTCACTGATGAACTATGCAGGCTGTGTTCAGATCACTCAACCAGAGGTGAAAGGCTGAGTATCCAGTTATCAGTCCCATGAACCATCCCACTATTTTTAAAAGCAAACTCCCAAACATAAAGCAACGTGTATTTTTGCCGTGCCAAGGGCTTTTATTTTTATACAATCCCCCCCTGCACGCACGCATGCACACTCACACTCACATTCAATCTCTGTGGGTTGTTATTGTAAGAATCCAAAGGAATGTTGCCCTCCATAGTATGAGATGCTGGAATTTAACATGGAATCATCAGGTTTTAAAAAAAACCCCGTGGTCCCCACAACTGCTGCTGATTCTGTCCTTTTGCCTAACAACAAGAAAAACCCAGCTCAGAAGGAGATAAAATGTACCCCAAATGAATTAACAGCAGACCACTTACTTTATTCTGTAACCTCGACTTCAGCTAAGTTTAAAGGGGCCATTCACTCAGCTCCACTGCCATCAGCAGCCAATTTAGCTGAGAATCTGGCCTGTGACAGAAGTAGGTGCCAACTAAACCTGCACATCTACTTCACGTAAGGGCAGAAGAGCTGTAGTGCAACCGCTGCAAAGCCAGATGGCCTGACAGCACATGGCAGCATCTGCAGCGAGTTTGTTTATGCTGAGAACAGGTCCAACTCACACATTTGACAGACCACAGTAAAAGGGCACCGGGGTGGGGAGGGAGTACTGCACACAGGCAGCCAGCCAGATATGTCCCCGGCTGGGTATCTGGTGGGGCACTGGGGCCCACTGAATCTCAGGCAGACAAAGAGAACGTATTTCTTCTATTACGGGAAAAGCCCCATCATCTTTGAACGAGCCCCTGCAGCTCTGCACTCCCTCCCAAAGCAGAGACAGGGCCCTACGGCAACATTGGGAAGCTTTGCACCGCACGGACCATTTAAGGGCAGACAGTTCATTAGCCCACCCAAAGTGGCAGGGCAAGGGGGTTGGGAACCTGGCTAGCCGGGATGCCCAGCTGGATGCTCTGGAGAAATGCCTAGACTTCAGAGCTGCTTGGGCATTTATGGAGATGCTGTGGTGCCTCTTGCTTTGGGGAGGGCCTGGGCTGGGCACAAGGTGCCCAAACTTCCCAGGGCAGCCCATTCTGCAGGCTCCCCAACCCCAGCCTCTCCACCCGCCCTCGCAGCAGGGGCAGGGGGCAGGGAGGGCGCAAGGGAGCGTTGGGCACAGCTCTGAAGACACGACAGGGACGCGGGGGCCCAACCGCAGCCGAGCTGCCTCCTGCCCCTGAAGCTCCGGGGAGGGGGGCACAGTCAAAGCCTCCGGGCTCCTCACCCAACCCCGGCCGGGCTGCGCAAGGCTCGGGACGGAGCTCTTTGCGGCCCGGCATCCCCCTACTCGGCAGAGCAGCAGGAGGCTGCGGAGCCGGCGGCCGCTCGAGCAACACTACCAACGCCTCGTGCCTCCCCGGCAGCAGCGCGCCGCCGCCGCCCCTTATATAGCGCTCTAAAAATAGCTCGCCTTACACTGCCTTGTAAGGCAGCGGGGAGATCCGGCCCCCGCCAATCCCCGCGGCGCAGGCGGACCCGGCCCCGCCCCCGGCCCCTCATTGGGCGGCAGTGACTTCACGGGCGGCCCCCCCGCCGGCCCTGCGCGCCTTACATGGGCACGCGCGGCCTTAATGGACAGCTTCCCACGGCTGCGCGCGGGAGAGGGGGAGAGGGGAGGGGGAGCTGTGGCAAGGGGGGATG
>NW_017729031.1:101220364-101221822 GCF_001723915.1 Gavialis gangeticus
TGGGGGTTGGGGGGAGAAAAAAGCCATCGAGGGTGGGGGGGGGGGAAATGCAAGCTCCCAAAAATAAAGAGCAAAGATTGCATTGAGCAGCGAGCAGCAGTGCAGAAATAGATGGTGGCAGTTTCGTGTCAGTGAGTTTGCATTGCCCCTTCCTGGTCCACGAGCTGGAGAGAGTCGAAGGGAATTGCATTGACTACAAGTGGAGAAGTCCCCCTGTTCGCCTGCACTGTACATGTTGGGTGCATCTCTCCATTCTCACCCTCTCTCTCCCTCTATTTTTTTCCTCCTCCCCTCTCTTTCTCTCCTGCATTGATTTTTTTTCTTTTTAAAGTGTGACTGAAACAAACCAAAACAAAAAGGGACATTGGATCTATTCTGGTGGCTTCTTCTCTCTATCTTTTTTTTTTTTTTTGGTCTTTTTTATGATCAGAAACAAAACCCCACAACAAACAAACAAACACAAAACAAAAAGAAAGGGTCTGGCTCAGCAACAGCATGGATGTGTTGGCTAGTTATAGTATATTCCAAGAACTACAGCTTGTCCACGACACCGGCTACTTCTCAGCTTTGCCATCCTTGGAGGAGAACTGGCAGCAGGTGAACCATTTAAATTACTCCTGTAAAGCTTTTTAGTGCAGGCAGTCGGTGTGTTGGGGGCTGCATTTCTGATTTTCTTTCTTTTTTTCCCTGTAATACTTAATTTAGAGGGGTTTTGGGGGGTGGGTTTGGGGGGGTTGGTTTTGTGTGTGTAGGTAACACCTTACTAGATCAATTTTTTTTTTCAATTACCAACTGAGCAGTCCATTCAAAGCCTTCAGTCATAACAGCACACCAGGCAGTATCTGCCATCCAGTGAAATTCTTTGGAGTTTGTTTTTATTCAGATGATTTTCAAAGCTTAGTGATTTTTTTGTTCTTTTAAACAAGGCTGATCCCTTCCAGCCAGTGTTGACAATTGGCAGCTGGTGGAAACAGAATAGATCATGCTTATTTTCAGGTAATTAGTATGTGTCCATAAAAAAAATCCTACCTTCATTCGAGGTTTTTGTTTTTAACCTTTCTTTTTCTTTTTTCCCCCTGCAGAGGGGGTAGAATCAGTAGGCAAAGATTGTAGGTTAATTCTTCAGTGAGAGATGACTTAAAATTTAAATGTTGTGGGTGAATTTCTTGTTGTATCTGAAACCTGTTTAAAACAATGACACTTCAGGCTGGTTTCAACAACCAGTGTGTAGTGAGACCCCATAGGGTTAATATGCAGTAGGAACTGGAATACTTCTAAAGGTGGAAATCAAGTGTTATGGATGCATTAAAATAATGATTAGTGACATGAATAAATAATATCAAGGGGAAGAGTAGCTTATGCAGAAATGGGTGAGTTGTGTAAAATTCACAATGAACCCAAATGCAGTGGGGGGTGGGGGGAGCGCTCGGCCAAATCTGAGCAGTCACAAAGCTTTCT
>NW_017729031.1:101226822-101247253 GCF_001723915.1 Gavialis gangeticus
ATGCATTAAAATAATGATTAGTGACATGAATAAATAATATCAAGGGGAAGAGTAGCTTATGCAGAAATGGGTGAGTTGTGTAAAATTCACAATGAACCCAAATGCAGTGGGGGGTGGGGGTGGGGGAGCATTGAACATAGATGCCCATCAACTGGAATATCAGAGAAAAAAGACAGGACTCCTTAATATAGCTAAACCAAAGCCACTACTATCCCTTGATGTGATTCCAGGTTAGTAGGTCCAGGAACATTGTCAAAATTGTACAAACCAGTGCCCCTTTCAAAAATGGACTTGTCTTTAAGAATAGTTGAGTGCATATAGAATGGCATGTGTTGCTAATGTGACTTACATACTCCATGACAGTAGCAGGTTAACACTAATGAGGTGCTGGATTTCATCTTGCAGTGATCCGGAGGAATATGTGACAATCTGACAACACAAGCTCTGTGTGTGTGTGTGTGTGTGTGTGTGTGTGTGTGTGTGCGTGCATGTATGTGCATGTGCGTGTGTTCTGTTGTAAATAGGTGTTAGGATTTTTTTTCTGGGGGCTATCTAGGGGTGGATAAATGGACTTAAAGAAAATCCTCTTACTGTGGCATTGTTACCCACTTGGATTGTGGTTGGATACTTGAAGATTTACACTAGTAAAATTATTTTGGCTTCAGCTTTTTTTCTTTTCTTTTCTCAAAGGCTCCCTGGCAGCTACAATGCACACATTTTCAGGATTTCATTTACAAGTGGCCAGTCCTACTTTGCTTTAACCTCCAAGGGGGAAATGTTTTTTGTTATTAATATTCAGTTTCCACATCAGTGATGGTCACATCTAGTTTCCTTTATATTTTTAACATGCTAATTAAACTGAAGAGGTTAATATGGTTTCATTTTAAAATCCCCATTTAAGTCCACAAAGTTGTGGCTGTTGAATCAGTTGCATATTAATAACAGTCTAGACAGTTCAATGCAAGATAATCTGTTGACATAGCCAGCATGCCTAAGGCAGATACTGTATGTGATACTTTGTCTGCTGCTGCCTGCCTTAGTAGAAGGAAGGGGAGCAGTTTATTTTATGAGATACAGTGTATCAAAGCAAGCCTACTGTACACTTTAAATTTTAAAGGAACCTGGTCCATTTTAAACCTGGCCATTTTTTGAAAAAAGAGCTAAAAGTAATTTCGCGTGTAACATCTTCCCCTCTGTCTCCATGCCAATTCTTGTTCTTTTATAATATATCCTGTATTTATAATGTGCTTTTCCTTCCCATGTTGCTGTGTGAAGTCTCCACACAAACAACAGAGGGAAGCTGGGTGACAATACAGAACAGTGAAGCTGACTGTACCCAAGACACTGTCAAATGCACCAAGTGAAACAACTGAAAAAGAGACACACTATTTCCCTCCATCCCCTTCTGTTGTAGTAATCTGAGGCATTACTTATTAAATCATATTAAAAACTTTCACCCAAGTGTGTATGTGAGTGAGTGAGTGTGTGCATGTTTCAGTTGGTATCCCGTTAAAAGGAGACTGAAATCCATGCTTCTGGGATAAAACTGACTGTTAAAGACTGTCTCTTTTTGGGCAACTATGGATCCTATAGAGCCCTCAATCTGAAGAAGCAGCCTTAATTTTAAGTGAAAACACTTGAACCGATTACTTTTACCTTGCAAACACCTCTTCAAGTGAAAACCCTGTTAAAATATGAACATTACAGTACTGATCCACAATAGTACATATTCCAATGCAGCAATGCAGAAGTGTTTGAGGGAGATTGTTTTAGTTACAGTGTGCTTGTGAGGATGAAAATGAAGTTCCCTTATCCCCAGGTCAGCTGGAGTTGTTTCTAGATTCACATGCTTATAGTCCTTGAGGTGGGTAGGCTATTATACACCAGTTCAAAAACTCCTTGGAGCGATATCTTTTTCTCTACCTTATAGATACAGCTGAGCTGCTGAAAGTTTCATGCAGTGTTAAGGTGAAGTGTTGACACAATCTCCTTCCTTTTCCCCAAGTCTGGCCTGCTGTTCTGTGGCCAAAGCATATAGCAGGGGCAGCACACAACTGCTAGCATTTCCGATTATGAAATGTGCCTTACTAATGGCAGTGACAGCTCAAGCAGGTTGCTAAACGCTTGCAGTCAACTGATCTCCCCTCACATCCCCCTTCCCCCTCACCCAACTGAAATAAGAGGAAGCTTAGGATCTGTGCTTCTGTTAATTAGGGTTGAAAGTTAAAATAGGACAATCATTAGACAGTTTAACCTGGCTGTGCAAAGCGAACAGATTTTTGGTGGGAGGAAATAAAGATCCACACATGTAGATTCCTTTCTAAGAGGAAAAGTGGCTTCAATTGCACACATGGGAATGTTCAAAGTTTAAGTTGGAATATATGCATTTACGCTATTTTCAAATACATTTTGGGAGTGTGTGTGTGTGGGGGGGGTTACTCTCTGATTAACACAGGATTTAGTACTAATGTTATAGCTCTTAAAATCCTGATCTTCCTCAGGAAAAAGCTCCTTTCAGGTCAATGGGGACTTTGCTTGAGTGAGGTGTACAGGATCATAAGCATAATACAGCATTATTGCATCAACAGATACAGACCTGATTATATTTTTTAGAAATATTGATCAACCAAAACCCTACAGGAAATCCATAAGAGTGGTGGATGCTCAACACCTTGAAAAATTGTATCTGAGATACAATCTGTACATTTCTGTCTAGTGTGTCACCCTTGCTCAAATGTGAACCATCCTGGCTCATATCCTATGAGCTGACTACACATTTAAGAGTGTCTTCAGAGAGGATAGTCCAAGCTAACACAAATATTTCTTCCTGTATGGTATAAAGAACAGTGTTCAGATGGGCCATCATTTTGAGGTATTTCCTGATGTGGCACTCGTGATGTATGGACAGGAACTTTTTTAGTATGTGCAAAGGCAACAAAAGGCCCAGAGATTCAAAGTGTTAGCTCACAGAGGAGAGGAAGGAATAGCAGGGGCTTTCTGGTCATGTGAAAACACAGGACTGAGTAATCTGTGGGTAGAGGGGATCTTCCACATTATGTATGTACCTTGGGAGATGCATCAACTGCCCCTGCAAAGCCTCTTTCGTTGGGGCTTATGGATGGTGCTTCCCAGAAGACAGGCAGAGGCATGGGGTTTCCTTACATTATGGCCTAATGCAACTAGGAGGTCTCTGAAATCAGTGGATTTTGGGTGCAAACCCTTGCTCCTTCCAGGTAATACTGCCCCTCCTCCCCACAACCCCAGGTATTCCCATAGGAGCAGGCAGTCTGGGTCATAGATCTTATTGGCTAGGAAGACTGGAAACAGCTCCACCACTTCTGATAAAAGAAATGTGATTCCAGGCATTGGTGCCAAATCTTATACTCCACTACCCTGATGTGCTTTCCTTCTATTTGGGATGAGTCATTTGTTCTTATCTGAACCAGCTTTGGTTCCTCTTCTACTGCAATGGGGGGAAGGGTGAGTTTTCAGCTTAGCCATAGGGCTGGGAGGAGGAGTCCTGGTTTTTGGTTTTGGTGTTGCTATAGGCTCCCTACTTCTGCATGTCCTTAAGCAATTCTCTGTGCCTCAGGTCTTCTCTTGGTTAGATGAATGCTAACAAATTATACTTAATAACACCCACTGGTGGACAGTGAAGCCAAATGTATAAATGGCAGTAAAGTGCTTTGAGATCCTTGTGCTATGTCTGTACAGAGTATTATGACATGGCTAATCTAGCAGAGCTCTGTTAGCTCTTAATTCTGACTCCTTTTTGGCAGAGAAGGTCATTTTCAGGCCTTCAGGAAAAAATTCTAGTGCTACTGGAAAAGAATAAATCACCCTGTAGAACATTCCTTCCTCTCCACTGTCCCCGTTGTTCTAGTTCAGTGGCATACTTGGCCATAAACTAAACTAAACCATAAACTAAACAATCACTTTTAATATTGCTATTTCATCTTGGTTCCAGTCACAGTGCAACACATTTCTAAGTGCTTATAGTACATCATGCCTCCTGAGGATAACTTGCAGAAGTGGTTGACTTCCAAGAGCAGGCACATGTGTGATGCGGTGTATTTGGAGTGTGAGCCCTGGTCCATACCTATGTACAGGCTCACTTCCCATTAAATGAATTAAAAGCAGCCTCCTGTCACCAAAAAGGAGACAAAGCAAACAGAGGCTGCTGTCGATGTTGTTTTGTGGGTCCCCTGCTTAGAGAAAGCCCTGTTAAAATGATCACTTCTTGGCTCTCAGTGTTGCTGAGGTAAATGGGTAGACACAAAGGAGCCCTGCAAATGACATTATAAATGTAAAATGGCTGATTTTATATGAGCCTTGTGTGTGATCTTTAGATCAGTTAAAAGTATTTCTTTAGCCAAAGCGCAGTAATAATGTAGGCACTAAATTAGAAAATATTCTGTTATTTAGTAGACTTTTAAAAAAGAGACATTTAGCCAATACATTTATATAATGGAAGCTCGTGGCCATGAAAGCAATTACATGTTTGTGCTTCTTCACGGAGTCTGCATATCCCCTCACAATAGATAATACATAGAAAAACTGAGAATATATTGTGGACACACAAAAGTCACAATATGTATGTAGACTGTATGGAGATACTACCATTTTGAAATAGGAGTTGATTTTCTATTCTATAAAGTATAGCTTGTTCAAGATGGGAGTGAATTGTCTTTAATATTTTTCTGTATATTGTTGGATCCTTGGAAGCTTTGTTAATTGAGAACTATCTGCTGTATTGGTTCTCTATTTTATATAAGCACACATTTTACAAGGAAGTGAGGAGGAAGCTACTTCTGTTTAACCCTTTAACTACATAGAAAAGTGATTTTCAACCAGGGTGCCAAGGCACCCTAGGGTGCTTTGAGATCCTTTCAAGGGTGTCACAGCATGCTAGCATTGTTACATGTGAAGACATGATTCACAGGATAAATCCAAAGATTCCAAATAGGAATCCATAGTGTTAAAAATATTCTGACCTGTTGTGGTCATTCTGAGTTCTCTGCAAAGAAAAATTGCTCTATTATTTTTCTGTAGTTAAAAATGAGAGGAAACTAAGAACTGACATTCTCCAAGAGGTGCCTCAAGTTTAACAAGGGGCGCCTTGAGTCTAAAAAGGTTGAGAATCATTGACATAGAACTATTTTAATGCTGTCTTTACTATATGTTTTCTTTATTATATAGACAAGATATACAACTCATTCTGGGTCAAGCTTACTGTAGGGCATGGGCAGAGGGAAAATCTTAGACTTGTGACCTTCCTCAACAAAATTACAGAGAAAATTAGTCAAAATTCACTGGAGTTACTGGGGGCTTTTCCACTGACTTCAATGGGACCATAAAACCAAATTAAGTGTGTTGTAATGGAGCATTTAAGAGTGGTGCTGAGCTCTTTGGTGACTTCTGACTGTTTTCCTTTCCGGACCTCTTTGGTATCAGCCCATAAACTCATCTCACCTCCATCCCTTCCCAACAAAAGTAGATGGGATAATATTCCCAGGGCTAAAAGCATCCATTTTGTAATTACCCTGACCTTCAAAGGACCTTGAAAGAGACCATTTTCTAATTCTCTTCTCTCCACAACTTGCATTCATTAACAATGATAAAGTCTTCTCTTGATTAGAATTAATTTGGATTTGGACTCAGGGCTAAATGGTACAAATGGGCCCCATTGCAAAAATCTTTCTGGGAAGGAACCATTTCAGTTTTCCTGGATTGTTCTTAGGTTGAGAATGTATGCATTTAAGGCAAATGCTGTAAAGGTATACTTGAATGTAATTCCAGAATGGTCAAGTCAGTGGGAATTTTGTCACCGGCTAAGCATTTTATTATTTGCATTATAATAGCATCAATAGATCACAGCTGAGTTCAGAGCCCCATGGTGCTAGGTACTGGCCCAATACTGCCAACCTCAAATGTTCAAATCTCACAAATTCAGGTGATCCAGACTCCTGAGAATAGTTAGGGCTCATGTTTTCTATCTTTTCTCTTCAGACAAGAATAATTTTTCAAGTGGAAACTGAGAAACTCAGATAATTACATGACTCCAGGAGTGGGAATTGTAAGAATAAACCCAGGTACAGTGAGAATTGCAATAAAGACAGAGGATATGATTTTTGTTGGTGATAACTTTTATTGGACCAATTGTATCATTGGTAGGTGCACAGACAAGCTTTCAACCTCTGCTCAAAAGCTTGTCTGTGTCCCTCATAACTATATGGTTGTTCCAACAAAAGATATTTTCCCCAAAATCTTTGCCTCATGCATTTTTCTTGAACCATCATGGCTACAACAGCACGCTGACATTACCACAATAAAGATAGAAAGATCAGCCACATGTGCTGTACAAACACATGGCAAGAAATACATTGCAAGTCCTGTGTGACCTTTTCAGTAGGAGATAATAGGACATATGCCATCATATGGCAAATGTAAGAAAGGATAGTCTATTGGTTAGAGTGTCAGCCTGAGCGGTGAGAGATCAGGATTTGATTCCTGCTCTACTCTAAGCCTGTGTGACCTTGGGCAAACCACTTAGGCCTAGAAATGTAGGCACCTAAATATTATTGACAACCAAGGCCTTAGTCTCTCTTTGTCTCAGTTCCGTGTCTGTCAAATGATAGCTCTTCCCTATCTCAGAGGAGTTCTATGAGAATAAATACATTAAAGGCTGGGAGGTGTTCAAATAGTACAGTGACATAAGCTATAAATGAAGCTATGGTAAGTAGACAGTTTCTTCATAAGCTTACAGCAATGTGTTTGTGGCATTTTATTTCATATATTAGTTGGACTGACATTTGCTGAAAGTGTGGGACAGCTCCCCAACACCAACAGCTCTCAGCAGTGTTCCTGACCCAGTGTCTTCTTAAAAAAATGTTCCTGAATGTAAACTTAATACTTCACCTCATACACGCCACCGCCCAAAGTTTACAGAGTTGGCATCTTGGTGCCAGCTTGCTGGCAAAAATAATTTTTCTGAAGTAGCTATCTGTTGAAGTGTAGGTTATTTTGGAGCTATATTTTGAAGTGTAGGTTAGAAAAGGAGGTCTTTGATGGAGACTGGTGAGTAGGAAACATGGGTCAGACCCAAGAGGATCATAATCATTACTTAAAACATTTCATCTTTAGACATGCTATATACTGTGGCATTTAAAACTTCTTGTTTAGGACAAGTGTGCATTTTTAAACCTTTGCTTTAAACTCAAGGTTCTCCTTCAAATCTGAACATTTCCATACCTTAGAACTTCGTAGTTTCACAGTTTCATAGTCAGTAGGGTCAGAAGGGACCTGAGCAGATCATCAAGTCCGACCCCCTGCCATGGCAGGAAAGAGTACTGGGGTCAAACAACCCCACCAAGGTGATTGCCTAGCCAGCAAGGTGATTGTCTAGCCATGCAGTTGTCTTGGCAGTTTGCATGCTATTACTTAGAGAGAGCTACAAAGGTGCATGTGACATTCTTTAAAGATATCATTTTCAAAGGCACTTAAGTCACTTTGGTGCTTGGGAGCCTGATTTTCATTGAAAGTCAATGAGACTGAGGCATATGAATTAATTCTAAAGTCACTTTTGAAAATAGATTTAGGCACTTTTGGAAACATTATTTCAACTCCATAGCTTGAAGACTTTAAAGCTTCAGACCTGCTGTCTAATGCCTTGTCTTTTATTGGTGTGTATCCAGTGGCAAAACTTGGGGCCTAAATCTTACAATTGGGGCAGTAGCTCTGACACAAAAGGGAAACAAAGAGGAGCCACAGACAGAGGAAGGCTTTGAAGGCAACGTGAGTTATAAAAAGTGTTTGAGGGAGAAGGAGGCTGTCCCAAGATGTTCTAGTTAACACCCTAATTTATAAATTCTGTCTCTTGAACACACAAATATGTTACATTTAGTCTTAAAGGTACAATGCCATCAGGTAGATTTTGGCCATGTATTTAGACTTCGTAAGTAAATATTGCTCTTACAAAGTCTATAATCAATAGAAATATGTCTAATACCTTTTTAAACTTTTAGTGGAAGCAAGATTTGGTTATTTTTAAATAAGTAGCTCTACCCACCAGCTGTGTTTGCAGCCGCACCACTGTTGCGTTTCATTAATGCAACTGAAAGCAGAAATGGCTAGTAAGAGAAGTGAACAGTGTTGGTTTTGATTGTCCAGCTTGGAGAAATGCTCAAAGCTGAACAAGTAAATTAAATTTCAAAAAATGCTTTCACTTGTAATGACTTAGTGTGCCGTTACTCTGTGGGTTTTAATGATGAGTTTTAAATAGTCTTTTTTCAAGTACAAGCAAAGCAAGCAACCTCTTGGAGCTCTGCCCTTGGGCCTTCCAGTCCCTTGCAAGTTCTACAGGTCACTGACTGATTCTGATTCCCAGATCAGATTAGGGAGGAAACAACTTTTTATCAGTTTCCATTCTGCTGTAGAGTAGCTAATTGCTTGCTTTTACTTCCTACCAGGCACATTTGGAAATTAATTGTTTTTTTGTTGTGAACATTTCTGAGGTTTTGATATTTTGTTGTTACTCCAATTCAAAATGAAACTGAGACTTTGGAAAAATTTTCATGAGAGGAGAGGAGAGACTGAGGGGAGAGGTAGGAGAAACCAGCTTCTCCACAAAGTAGCTAATAACTCAATGGTTAGGGCAATTGTTTATCATGTGGGAAACCCTATTCTGCCTGTTCCAGAGTGGGAACTTGAACTAGCCTCCCAAATTTTATTGTGATCTTTAGAAACTTTTGTGATGGTTGAAATCAGTATTTATCCACATAATATCTTTGTTCTGTCAACGTGGTATTTTTTTAACAGAAAAATGTTCTGTTGAAAATATTGTGAGCAGCTCAGCTCACCTCATGTCTCCTTGTCCAAGGTGTTCAGGTCGATTGCTCTGCAGGGGACCTAAATGATGCCTTGGCGATTGGTAATTCCTTCTGTTCTTTGTGTTTCCTTCTGTCATACATAGAGGAGATAAAAACATCCCTGTCTGTTCTTTCCCTGTGGTTTAAGCAGCAGTTCAACAAGTATATTGGCCAATTCATGGGTATCTGTCCAAGGCTTAACTCCTCTCATAAACCGATTGAAACATCTTCCTAATACAGTTTTGCTTTCCATGTCAGCCTGGAAAATCTACCCTGCTCTAAAAGAACATTCCACTCCACTGTAGCTACTAAGAACCTCCATATGAGTAATGATGGTATAGAAGGGACGGAGGCAAGGAAGAAGGGAGATGGAGTTGGTGTTTCATATGAAAACCATATGGAACCATTGAGTTTTTTCATTTTTAACTGTTGGCAGTGGAGAGGCTGCATTAACTCTTTAATGGAAAACCTGTGTTAGTGACAGTGAGGAGAAATTTTTCATGTGGCTGATTAGATTGGATCGGTGGAAAACTTTAATGTATGCAACTTTTATGTTATTCATTCTGAGCATTTAAAAATCAATAATTCAGAGATTCATAGAGTGTAAGGTTGGAAGGGACCTCAGAAGATCATTGAGTCCAGCCCCCTGCATCAAGCAGGAAAGATAATGGGGGGTCAGGTGACCCCAGCAAGGTGACCATCCAGTCTCCTCTTGAAGATTTCCAGGGTAGGTGATTGCACCACCTCTGGAGGGAGCTTATTCCACAGTCTGGGCACCCTAACTGTGAAGAAGTTTTTCCTAATGTTGAGCCTGAATCAATCTTACAGGAACTTGTGGCGATTACTCTTGGTTTTTCTTTCAGGTGTCCTGGTGAACAGTTGCTCTCTGAGCCCTTCATGTACTCCCCTAGTGTAGCGGTAAGCTGCTACCAGGTCCCCTCTTAGCCTTGTTTTCTTTGGGCTGAAGAGTCCCAGATCCCTCAGCCTTTCCTCATATGTCTTGCCTTTTAGGACTCTGATCATACGGGTGGCTCTTCTTTGGACTCTCTCAAGTTTGTCCATGTCCTTGTTAAAGTGCAGTTCCCAGAACTGGACGCAGTACTCCAGCTGCGGTCTCACCAGTGCTGAGCAGTGGAAGAATCACCCCCTTGGCTTTGGAGAAGGAAAGTGTGGTGGGTGGAATGGGTGAGACTGACCCTGCCTTAGGCTTAGAAAAGATAACTACCAGTTAAATTAAAATAACTCTAGCCCTTTATATCTCCACCAGACACACATTTCCCACTCGTGTAGTATTGCCAACTTCAGGTAGCCAAATATCAAATGACAGAGCACCCCAAACTCATGAGATTTAAATATCGGGGGGGGAGTTGTTAGCTTTCTAGTTTCTGAGCCTTTTGGATGCACTTGGATCACATATGGGTTTTTTTCTACACAGTCATGAAAACTTAGAAGCTTACTTTGAATCAAACTGGAGATTCTCATGTAATCCCATGCTTCCAGGAGCTTGGGACTTGAAGAAATATATAAAATATTGTGAGACTTGCAATAAAATTTTGAAGCTTGGCAGGGCTTTGTGTCTGATCAGTATCAGACGAATGAAGCAGCAGTACAGTGTGGAGGTGGCCTATGTCTTGAGAGGAGGGGTGGATAGAGATAGGGCTTAGTGCGACAGTGATATATGTGCCTACTGAAATAGCTTATAAAAAACCCTTTTAATGGCTTCTGTGGCCAGGGCCTTTGGAGTAAGAGGATGCCACACAGTACTGTGCAAAATGTGTCTAAGGCAAAGTCCAACTGTTTTTCACAAGAAAACAATGCATATAGTCCCCTTCTGGGAAACTCCTGTATAGGCTTTCTTTTTAAACCACCCTAATTGAATTTAATAGAGAATCATATTCTTGTTTCTAAACCCATACTTATGGAAACCTTTTGGTGTCATCTCTGGTGTGGTTGTGTGAGGTTTACAGTTTCTGGCCCTTATTCTGCATATTTACAGTTAGAGAGAGCTTGGCCAATGAACTCAGTGAATGTGGGATCAAGCCCTTAGGCCCAGATTCAGTAAAGTACTGAAGCATGTGCTTATCTAATCATATGCTGAAGTCCCTTTGATTTCAGTGAGTGAAACATGAGCTGAAATGGTTTCCTAAATAGGATCCTTTTTCATAGCTCAAAGCCTCAGTAATTATGATACTTTAGGGCTAAGGAATTCTGTTCACATAGCATAGTTTCTCTACACTGCTTTATGTGTGTACCTTAAATTAAGTTTTGTCTTCTCTATAGCAATATATATTAGTCCTGAGTTGGCTTGGATAACTCATTCTCTATTTTCATTCACTCCTGATTTTTCCACTTAAGTGAGATAGCTTTGTGGTTTCAAAGAGTAACTACTATTGATCTTTCTTGAATGATGGCAGATAGGTTTTAGGGTACCCCTGTTTAGATATTCCTTGTTAGATGTGCCTGCTTGCAGGAGGTTTTCCTGTTTTTTATTTTATATCATGAAAAAGCCACAATTGTTTGAGCAAAAACAGATAAATCAAAATGTCAGTTCTTAGACTTAGAAAGCTGACTGCCTTCAAACATATTGGGTGTTTATATATGTGTTCCAGGGGAGGGGAGGTGTTTTAATTTGAGTAGCTCCAAGAGCTGCTTTAATTTAAGTGCACAGAGTGTCACGTGTCTCAGTGTCCCTATGCTGAAAAATGGTGGTGGGCGCGCTTTAACTAAAGCTCATTCAATGAGCTTTAGTTAAAGCTATCCCGCCACCATTTTTCAGCATGCAGATGCTGATACAGGTGACACTGGAGTCTGCTGGAGACTAGTAATTACCATGCTCCAGAAGACTCAATTAACTGAGTCTGCTCCACTGGAGCAGCCTCACTGCACTTGTATAGGCACCCTAGTTTTTAGGTCAGTGATTCTTAAACTTTTTAGATTCAAGAGACTTCTCAATAGACTTAAGGCACCCTTAGAAATGCCAGATCTTAGCTTTCACTCAGAAAAATGAAGGAGCAATTCTTATGTTGCAAAGAATTCAGAGTCCATATTAGGTCAGAATGGACATCTTTCCAAGTGCTCTGTGGTGTGTGGGTGGGGTGCTTTAATTAGAGTGGCTTTCAGGAGATGCTCTAATTAAGACATTTGAAGTGTCTCATATATTCAGTGCCCCACACTTCAAAATGGGGTCGGGGTGCTTTAACTAAAGCTCATTTAGCTCCCATCTTTATTTTGAAGCACTGAATACATGTGATGCAGAGGCTGCTGGAGCGTGCTAATTAGAATGTGTTGGAACAGTTGTCAGGCACATGTATAGGTGCCCAGTGTTTTTAACATTATGCAGTTCTACTCAAGATCTCTGGGTTTATCTTATGAATCATGTTGTACACCTAACAGTACTAACATTGCTTGGCACCCAGTGGCACCCTTGAAAGTATCTCAAGACACCTCAGGGTGCCATGGCACCTTAGTTGAGAGCTATCACTTTAGGTACTGAGGGTAAAACAAAATGTAGGTATTGAGGGACCAACAAAATGTTGGTCTACACAATATTTTTCTGTAGTGCAGGCAAACAAATATGTGTTACCAACACCTTTGAAGAATGTTTGAGGGTTATAGGAACATGGACAGGGATTCTCACTCTGCCCAAGATCTTCAGAAAATTCTTTCTGAAAATTGGATGCCTTTTACATTGGCTCCAGGTGACCATCCCAAAATCACTAATTTTGAAAACCTTAGTCTTAATGTTTGGGAGCTAGATGATTTTGAAGACCCATTTTCAGTAGGACACCCAGGAATTATCCATAGGTCCGTTACCTCATTATCAATCTTGACGGTTGCTTTTTGGGATCCTCTACTCATGCTCTTTTCTCCTATGCAGATGATCTGCATTCAGTTCTGGAGTCCCTCTAGAATGTAAATTTCACTAGTTACAGAGGTGATGCATCTTGAGTTTGGACCATTAAACTGAATGCATATTGATCTTTACATTTGAATTTGACTACAGTGGGCCTAAGATGCAGGCAAAATGCCACTAACATGTTATCCATTATGCTTTCCAACCTCTCCACTAATATTATAAATTTAGTACCTTGTGACTTTGCAGGAAAATAGAGTTTTTAATGTAAGTCCCATTTTACCTTCTGAACCAATGTATTCTCAGGAGGTTTCCATCTCTATGATTTTAAGGGAAGGAACCAGGACCAGAGTAGCCAGTTATGCCTCATTTTCCCCTCTCTAAATGGAAGCAGAAATACCTGCCTCATGCTGGGGGGTTTTTCATTGTGAATCAGCTAGTTGATAATCAAAGGATGTAAACTAGGGTTTATATTAATGAGATTCTATCCTAAATTCTGTAAAGAAGTGTGAAGGTTTTGAGAAGAATGTTCTCTAGAAATGCAAAGTGTATCACCCACTGTGCAAGGCCTTCATAACACTACACAAGGCACTGAGTAAATAAACAGGGCAAAGATAACATGCAGGTGTTAATTATTGTTGATAAAAATATAGCTATGTTCAGTCACTCATAATGATATTTCCAGTGGTATTTTGGGGCAAGTAAATATGGTTAAGCACCATAATGAGAAAGAATAATTAAATATTGTCCACTAGGGCTCTAAGTCACACTCAACTGTATTGTTTTATTTCTGTTTCCTATTGAGTGTAGGCTTAGGAGTTCTATCTCCACTGTCTATTTAATAAATAATAAGAAAACAGAACAGAATTTTCTTTCCCTGAAAATGGGGGTCAAAGTGGTCTCTATTACCATAGACTTTTGATGTGAACAAAACACAGGCAAAGAGCAGACAGCCAAAAAATCTAACCAGGCTCTCTTACACTGAGATGCTAGGGTTTCACTTTCTACCTGGTAAGACCAAAAGTTGAATGCTGATTTATATCCCATTATGACAGGTGTAAACAGGCCTGAAAGAGTGTGTTACTGACCATGGAAAGTGGCTTTAGCATCATTTTTTGGCCTGTGTTAGGCAGGCAATAAGATTAGATGATCATAATAGTTCATTCTGGCATGAAAGCCTGTTATCAATGAGTAGGGCCCACTTTAAGGTCTCCCAACACTGACAAAGTCATGTAAAGGGGCGTTTGTATACAAGAAAATCAGGATCTGAATTTATACTGAGAAAATATATATATGTACATGCCCATTCACACTCAAATATCATATAGTATTCAAAATGCTTTTGTGAAAAGAAAATCCGCTAAGGAACGGCCATTTTATATGTAAAAGACAAGGACTTAATCTGGAGACTTTGAAAGTCAAAACAGAGTTTTAATCCAAATTCTGTCTTGGGGTACCTCTTGGCTCCTGTAGTTGATAGGCATCTGGAAAAGGCTGTTATTCAGCTGACACTGCCTAATTTTGAAGGCAAATGAGCTTCATGAGCAGGCTGTGTGCAATGAATAGGTGGTATTGTCCACTGCCTTCAGCTGGAAATAGTAAACAGTATGCCCATAAGTAGGTCTTTTGAGTGGGGGCTCCAGGTTTGGGCCCATAGACACATGGGCTCACATTGCTTTTCTTCAAATCATAAAGGCAGAGATGGAAAATCCTCATTAATCATCCTGTCCTCCTACCAGTGTAGGAATTTAAAGTATAGTTAATGAGGTCTGACCACTTTCTTTGGAAAACTGCTCTAGAGCCTAATACTGTGATTCTCAACCAAGGAGCATTGGCATTCTGGGATGCCTTGAGATCTTTTCAAGAGTGCCACTGGGTGGCATGCAATAGGATATTCTGACCTGCGGCAGTCTTTCTGAGTTCTTTGCAGCAGAATTGCTCTATTAATTTTATGTAGTAAAAAATGAGTGAAAATGAAGAGCTGGCATTTTCTGAGGGGATCCTTGAGTCTAAAAGGTTTGAGAATGACTGGCATAATAGAATCAAACTCCTTCTCCTTATACTACTTTTACATCTCTCAATAATTCTGCTCCCTTCTTAGTGTTCAGGCCATTCAGCTCTCTATCTAGCTATCATGCTCCCCATTCCTTTAGTTGTACTATACATATATAAAGTCCTGAAAGAGTCAGTTTTCTTCTTGAATACACATGCAAATGCGGAGTAGAATGAAGGCCCTGCTTACAAACTGGAGACTCTAGCAGCTGCTTCAACATGAACAATAAATAGTGATAATTATAAATGTTTTCTCTGGCTTCCTAATCATTCCTGTCATTTTTGCACAGGCTCTTTCCCATTTGCCTACCTATCTGTCTTCTAATGAGATTCACAAAACAGGGCATGACTCCAGGTGATGTGCTACGACATAACAGACAAATAACTCCATATTATTATGACAATGAGAATGCATCCCAAAATTACATTGCCCTTTTTACCGCTATTTCACATCTTCCTTCTACTGTGTTTCAGGGCTTTCAGCTCTCCCCATTCTATTTAGAGTGAGAGATACTATACGTGATTATTTTTCTACAGATATATTAATATGCATTTTTCCAAACTGAATCTCATCTAGTTGTTTTTCCCCTGTCTCTGATGACTCTGCACGTCTTTTTATATGATCCCTCTGTCTCCACTGGCATTGCTGAAAGACTGAATGTTTGCTTTACGCTTTTTGCTCAGCTTTCCTTCACAATGAGCACTCTGTGTGTTTCCTTGTTTTTCTGATGTGTCTTTTATTGAGCAGTGGGTTCCCAAGTTTTTTCATTTGGTTATCTGGTTAGCCAAGTAATTGCATATTTTATAAATGTCAATTGTCTTTGGTTGGTTAGTTTAACAAGACAGAAAATATTACAAAAGGGGCAAAGTCAAAACCAGCACTGATGAGTTAGCTTGTAAGTACCTTGAAAGCAGCCTGTTTTGAATGATGATCAGTTGATAGCAGCTAGTGGAAAATCTCCAGACCTTATAGTGACCAAAGGTATATTACAGTATCCACATTTTAGTATGTGGAGGAGCAGGACCCCTGGAGCTGGAATATCTATCCCTGAAACCCTTCATGTATATGTTAACATTGGACCTAGGTCACTGATTTTCATGTTACTGCTTTACCTTGTTGACAAGTTTGCTACAGATATTTAAACCACCAAGTGTAATGAGGCAAGTGTTTTTTGGGGTTATTTTTTCATAAGTACTCTTCCTTTGTCACCTCTTAAATCTTTTACGCACAGCACTACTAAGCTTAAAATACTGGGATATGCCAACAGAGTACTGTAAAGGCTCTATTTCAACCTTGCACTGTGAATGGCTTTGTTGAGTCAGTGCTATGGGCTTGCTCCCAAGGCCACTCATGTCAATAGAAATAATTTCACTGATTTCAGGTGTGCTTTGGATCAGATCCAGCAATGGCGTACTAAAACATCTGGCTGTGCCCACCTTAAGGAAATGCTTGTGTCTGGTGATAAAATAAGACAAAGCGGGCTGAAGGTGTAAAGTACTAGATATTTTGAGCCTTTTTGAGGTTGCCATTTAATCACAGGCCTGATGAGTTCTTGACACAGTAGTCTGTTGCTATTAATTGTCTGTAGGAGTTTGGGTGGGTTACTGAGGGGATCTACAAAACAACATCCTTATTTTAAGGAAGATACGTAGTACCAGTCTATCCTCTGTCAGGTGCACCAGAGATCAGTGAGGATCTTATGCTTATAAGAACTCAGTAAGGCCTCATTAGATAATAAATCTCTAATCTGCCATGCCTAGGTTGGATCGCTAGAGCTATGCCAGGTTATAACCTAAACGGTTGCTAAAAAGGTTCTAAAAATTTGCGCGCATTTTCTTGGGAAAATGTTAAGAAAGAATGCTTTGTGAAGGGAAATCTCAGTTTACAAAGGATGTTAGTACGTTGAGAAATATTACCAGAATCAAAACTACATCACAGTTGGCAAAATAAATAGTTGTACATATTCACTTAGGAGCTTGCAAACTTCAGTCTGTAATGGGTCTCCTGCCTGTGAGTGCTAATTAGTGAGGTTCTACTGTTGTAGTTGCGCCTTTCATGTACTGGTGCAATATAAATGTGTTTGCATTTGCAGAGAACATCTGCTTTGGAAGCCTTCAAGTTGTTGGGTTTTGTGGCATGAGTAGGAATCAAGAATTTTATTAAGACAATTCTTGAATGTCATGCTGTGGTCCTGCAGTCCAAGACTATCATGTCAGCATAAATGCTAGATAGCTTTTTATTGTTGATGGAGCAAAATAAGGAGAGAATCTAAAATGCTGAGGGAACGTGTGCTACCCTTATCAGTTGGTGGTGTGACTCCCATGATTCATGTAGTGGTGTTTCCTCCCTTTAATAACTTACTGGATGTAATGAAGACCCCAAGACATACTAACCATCCATAATCTATTTATTAGATCTCTTAATTAGAATGGCCAGATCCAGAGAAGAAAACAGTTGTGATTTAAAGTGGAGCTGCATTGTCCTGGGTACACGGCTCTGTTTACAGCACTTAGTGAGCCATAGCCCAGGGGGATTTTATCTTCACTGTTCTGTTTGATTTATGATCTGGTTTAACAATGCAAGGTAGTGCAGTTATATGATCTCATGTGACAGTCTGGGATCTGGACAGCACAAAGAGCACCTTTTACCCTGCAGTCTTGTAAGTCAAGGTTGGCTGGGCTGGTCTTGTTGGCAGGTTTGAAATCAGACTTTCCAGATCCAGTGTCAAACCAAACTGCCTTGGATGGAGAACTCCCCTCTACCAGTTTGAAAATGGCTACTCCAAAGCCCAAGACTGACAACATTCAAATGAAATATTTACTTGATCTTGTTATAGTCCGTAGCATATAGGGCATGCTTTTCATTCGTGGATCTTATAGCACTGTGGAAAGCTTCGGTAGGCCCATTTAACAGGTGGGGATACTGGAAATAGGAACCTCACTTGCTGACAGAGCTAGAAACAGATCTTTGGTTTCTCAACTCCCATTTTAATTAAGTTAATTTTATCATTGTCTTCCCTGGCAATTTGGCTGCTGAAGTGTGGTCCAGTGGACAAATTTTGGGTGTAGTGTCAGCAGTATTTTTTTATGGGCCAGATCCCCATGTAGCATAAATCAACATACCTTTGATGATTTGAAAGTGGAGTTCTGCTGATGTATTCCCCTAAGGATCTGGTCCTAGTTCAGAAACTGTGGGCAGCTTTGCATAAATTGTGTTTTTAATTTTAGTCTGTCTAGACGCTTCTGAAGCACCCATCGCTGGCATAGCTAGGTGCCAACAACTGCATAATGGCAGCAGATTGGTCTGGTGAACGATGTATAATAAGTATATGACATGAACGCAACTTTGTATGAGGCCCAAAGTAGGCGTTATACCTCTCTCATTTTGGATTGGCTTTTGGACATTGTTTTGGTGAGGGAGGGATGAGAGAAAACTAGTTTCCTATAGGAAGCAAAACAAATCTACTGTAGAATTTGTTTAGTTATTTTGATTGTTCAGATTAAACGTGGCCAGTACAGATGTAGCTTTTCTGATTTCTATGGTGACTTATTCTTCCATGCTCTCTCTTTTTTCCTTTGTCCTTTTTACCTTTAAAGCCCTTCACAAGGTGCAGTCTTATAATTTTTTACAATACCAAGTCCTGCCTTAGCTCTCCCAGTGTTTCCAGCATTTATCACCTCCCAGTCAGCTTCTTCTTCAAATGCCTTTTGTACTTTCTCCCACGCTAACCCTTATGCTGAGAAAAAACTCTCTGGTATAATCTGTACAGCAACTACCTTTCCTCCTTCAAAACTCCTCTTGAGACTCTCTTCTGTTCTAATGCCTAAAAAATCCTTGTGTCTGCTGGTTAGGGCTACCAGGGGTGATGAGCTATGATTGTTCCGCTTCTTCCATACTATTACTAATTCCTCCATTATTCACCCTGCTTTATGTGTAAAACAACAGCAAGCTATCAGGGAACTCACAAAACAGGGCAGTTTTACACCAGATTCATTTGTGTGTTTTGTATGATGTATCCTTCCCTCCCACACCATCTGTTTTGTATCCTTTAGGCTGTAAGCCCTTTGGGACAAGAATTATTTCTTATCTATGTTTGTACAGATCCCAGCACAATAAGGTCCCAATCCTGATTGTGGCTGAAAGGTGCAGCCTTACTGTGAATGTTTACCACTATTACTACCAATAAAAAAGCCAATTGCACTTGACCCAAGACCTCCAGCCTAGTGGAAATTGCTGCCAACTCTTATGATCTTATCGTGAGTCCCATGATATTTGGCCTCTTTTGCTAAAGCCCTGACTGCTTGAGTTGTTTGATTCCTTGAGTCCCCTAGCTTCTATGTTTTCTCCCACCCCAGGGAGAGTACATTCCTCATGGTTATAGAGAAAAACTTGACTCCCAGAGCCTCAGAAAACAGGAGGCAAATTAAAAAAACCCAAAAAACTGGCACGCATAACATTTATTTATTTATTCATGTAAATCATGATTTTTAAGCCAGTTCTGTGATGTTTCTGGGATCTGACTGATTTCTGAACCCATGGTGCTTGTCAATACTGGCAAAACAGGCCTGTCCCCAAAAGCAGCCCACAAATAGAGGGAAGATATTTTCACCAACAAACCTAACAGTTTCAAGAGAGAAATTTTCCTTTGTGAATTGCCCAAGTAATTTTATTCCCCTCCCCCATAGTCAGCAAAGACAAGAAAGCACTCCTGTCTTCTCTTACGGTTTTGCAGTGTTAATGCTGCTGTATTGATTGAGTCAGGCTTTACTGTCACAGGACATTGTCTGTGGGGATTTGTTTTTAGTCCTAATGCTGTGTGCCCTCGACTGTATTTTCTTGCCTTCTGGTAGCAAAAGGGCATTTTGTGCTTTTTGTCTTAGGGGTTGGGAACATTGCTTTCACAGGACTTCAGGGTGTTCCATTGTCCATTGCCGGCATCTCCCCTCTCGTGGGCTCTGTCTTCTTCCTGCAGCTACTCTCACTTTGAATTGGCCAAATCTCACATTTAGGCACACTTCACAACCTAATCTGATTTTGTGACCTTGAAGAGCTCCTCAAGGAGCCTCTTAGTAAGCACTGTCAGCAGCTGGAATGTGGATAAACACATAGTTACAGGAACAGGAGAGGTTTCCTCTTTGTTTAGAAAATGAGCAAAACATCAGTAAGAAACCAATGTTGTAAGGAAAACATGCTCAGGGTGGTTTTCCCCTAAAGCTGATATTCTCAGCCTTGTTAGGCAGATTGATTTGTTTCAGAAATTGCAGGTGGTAATATTAAAGTATCTGGAGAAACCAAGTGCAGCTTTTATTTTTCCATATGATAAATTGCCAGTTGAAGGTTTCACTTACAGAACATTTTGAGTAGTCTGTGGAGAATGCAATCACCTTGACAGTATATTTATGAGTAAAAAATTGTATCAGACAATTAAAGCTCTTAGCTTTCATGTAAAAAGAGTTTTATTGCAGTTTCCTCTTCAGATCCAAGAATTGGCTTCCAGAAGTGGACAAATTTGTATGGCAGGGAGGGGAGCCCTGGCCCCTGCTTCCCTGCAGTGTTTCAGGATCTGTGCAGCAGGGAGCAGTGCAAGCAGCTGGCTTCATCGCGCGGGGCTTCCCTTGATGGTGCATATGGGAGCTGCATATGTGCCATGGAGGCCCC
>NW_017729031.1:101252253-101256488 GCF_001723915.1 Gavialis gangeticus
GCTTTAGTTCTGAAGTTCTTAGACAAGTTCAAGCACAAGGAAGGTCAGCTTGACTTTATGTTTCTTTGGCAGATAAAGGGAGTGTACGTGGTTTGCTGTGTGCATTGGGGGTGCTATGGCTGAGACACTAAAAACAGAAGAGGCTCTACATGTGTTGCATGCACACCAAGGGATCCCAAGCAGTTCTTAGAAGAGCCAAAATTCACTTCCCCCCAATCTACCTGGTTTCCAGGTTCTAAGATAGAATTTCCCAGGAGATAAAGCCATTTATATGTGGATTACAAATATATACATACATATTTAGATGTATATTTCTGTGGTTTGCATTTTTCTTTGCTGCGGATACCGTATTTTTTCACAGAGCATGCCCCAGAATAAGCTACACACTAGGGGTGTGCGAAACAGGCCGTATTTGATTTGGATTTGGCCCGAATCAGGGACAGTGATTCGATTCGTTGATTCAGATTACTGTCCCCAATTCAATTTGGCCAAATCCAAATCTGAAGATTCAATGCTGATTTGGAGAATCAGCAATTCAGCCATAGACATAGCTTTAAATGTTTTTTCTATGTACCTCAAGATACCAGGCATGGCTCATGAACGCTGTGATGGTGGGGCGGATGGAGCATCCCACAGCAGTGCTGGGGGGCCCCCCATGTGCTCAGAGGTGAACCCAGAAGTGGACAGGAATTACTTCCGGTCCACTTCTGGGTCTGCCAGGGAGCGCGTTTGGGGGGGGGGGCCCTGCACCCCTCAGCCTCAGTGGGCGGCCATGGGGGGACCCTGAGTGCCCCCCCAGACCCAGGAGGCATCAGTCACTGAGCTGGGAGGGTGTGCGGGGGGCCCCCAGTGCATTCCCTGTGGACCCGGAAGTGGACCAGATGTACTTGGGACACGCCATCCACCCCAGCATCACAGCATTCACGAGTCATGCCTGGTACCTTGAGGTATGTAGAAAAAGCATTTAAAGCTGTGTCTATGGCTGAATCACTGAATCTTTCTGAATCTCTCCAAACTGATTTGACGGGTTCCAATTTAATTTGGAGAGATTAAAGGGTCTCCTGATCTGATTCAGATTTGAAGATTCAGCCATCGAATCGGGCCAAATCTCCACTGAATCAAATCAGGGACAGAAGCTTCACACAGCCCTACTACACACCTTTTTGAATGGCAGAAAGCAGAAATAAAGATCTTTCTGTGTAGTAACTGGGTGCATCTACACAAGACGTTTACTGCGGGGTTGACTAATTATCTCTGCAGTAAATATCACGTATCTATATGTGTTCCCCAATTAGGCTGGAATAAACTGATTAAGTCTACAGCAGGGTGGTACTTGTAAATATAGGTACTCTCCTACTGCAGTTTTGTACTCCATAATGGTGTGCGTGTAGACACTGCCCTGACTGGCTGGGGGATGAAGGTGCTTCAGTGCCAGAGCTGCCTGCTGGCTAGCCCCACACTGAAGCACCCTTGTACCCCAGCCAGCCCCTCTGCAGCACATTGAGCCAGGGGAAGCAGCCCCAGGCTGGCAGGCTGACCCCTGGGGCCCCCTGTCAGCTGGGGCTGCTCTGATCCAGCTCAATGTTTTGTGGTCCCAGGTACATGTTCAAATGGCACACCTGGGAGCAGTAAACTCTAGATCAATAAGCCCTGGAGTTTATTGCTTCACATTAATTGCACGTGTAGATGCGCCCACTGAATAGCAGCATCTAGGGAGATGAGCCTGATCATTGTTCTGCTCCCTGTTGGTTGCATGTAGATTTTGCTTTTGCTTTTGTCTGATAAGCAGATGGAACTGCCTTTACCATATTTCTTGCATATAACACACACACTGCAATTTCCAGCTGCTGGTTTTTGGGGAAAAAGTTTGTGTTGTATATGTGAAAATATGGTATTACCAGATTGTTCCCCCACTATGTAGCCTAAAGGTTTTTCTATGGCTCTTAGTTCACAGCTCATGCTAAATACATTTCTGGGGCATACTTCATAGAAATATTCTACAGGAACAGAAACCCCAGATCCCTTCCTGTGTTACACTTCCAGATGAGCAACCGCTCCGAAGGGAGTGGGCAGAATAGTTAGGGGGCCTGAGGTTTGTTCCTTCTATGCCCATAAATGTTCTTGGATAAACCACTTAAGTCAGCATTTTCTAGTATCCACTAATCTTGAGTGCCTCAAATTTTGTCCAACTTGAGGCATCTTGGGCTTGACTTCCGGAGGGGCTGAACACTTACAATCCCAGCTGGAGCCAAGGGAATTGCAGATGCTCAGTACAGCTAAAAACTGAGCTTTGCTTAGTGCTTCAAGTTGACCACTCTAAAACAGAGACATTTAAAATGGGCTCACCCCATTCTTTCCAAATATGGGTATATAGGTACACTTGCTCCACCTCAGATGCACTTTGACATCTACAAAGGGCAAATATTACAAAGTATTACTGCTGTCACTCTTAGTTCGTTGCCTTTGAGTAAGGACCTTACCAAGGAACTTCAGGAAAGATGTGAACTCTCCCTTGTGATACCCAGGAGTCCTGGTTAGAGACTACCCTTGCTTTCTGTATTTAAAATGGAATTTCAGGAGGTTCATTCATTCCCAGTCCAGCAATTGCAGCACAGAGACTCCCCACTTGAGTAATGATATCCAGGATTGCACTTGTTTAACTCCTTCCAGATTCAATGTTTCAGGCTACCAACTCGATGCTGTTTCTTGACTTGCTTTAGGAGACTCCATGAGCAGGAGGCATAAGCCAAAAAGGCTGTCACTGAAAATAATAGCTCTAAGAGATGGTGGATCAGGTACAGAGGGAACACTAGCATATATGCTGACCAGAGGGTTACATGAGGAGGAAACAAGAAATTTGGTGTGTATTCATTTATACATTTCAGTTCTTCTCTAATCTCCTGACATTATATGTGTTTGGGGGAGAAGGACCTACCTATTAGAAAGCAACAAATGCTCCAGAAAATATTACAGGCAAAGTACAGACTCTTGTCCCATGCTATCTGTGCAGCTATTCCTCCCCAGCATGAGGATAACCTTTCTGTGTTCATCACCAAAATAAAATTGCAGCTCCTGAAAGATACAATTTGTACTTGCGGGAATATCATGTTCGTGTTTAGCTGTTGCAGGGACTGTACCAAAGCTCAGCAACAGAGGTCTGCAAATATTTGTGGTGATGTCAGATGGCAACAAACTACTTTCAGAGGCTCCTAAAACAGCTTTAGTTGGGTAATATTGATGATAAAATTCAAGAGAGATATGTAATTGACTGTACCTTGAAAAAGAGAAAACCTCCTCAAAACAGAAGACTAGACCTGTGAAGGAGGGAGAACTATATAGACCAGAACACATGCAGGCATGATTTGAATGAATATACTCACTCTTTCTCTTATTGGTAAGTAGAGAGGCATATGTCGTGTGTTGTCTTTCTGAAGGATGGAAAGAGAGCACATTCCCATGCACTTCAGGGTCAACAGCTAGGGATGATGCTCTTACAAGTAAAATGAATTTGGTACCAGAAGGGGGGACTTGGTTGTCTAAGTAGCAACAATTGCAGTATCTGGGTTCCCAAGAACCTCAGGATCAGATTCCAGCAGCATCAACTCAGCCTAAAGAAGACACATTTAGTCCCTTGCACTTTAGTGGGTGGGGATACTTAAGGTGGAAATATACCAGCCAAGATTCTCTTGTTATACTTGGACTTTAAATATACCAGGACTTTATTCGAAGAGATCAAGTTTGATTTCGCCCATGCTGCTTATGCACTGTCTGGTAGCTGCACTCACATGTCTTTCTGAGTGTGATGGTGGTGGGAAGTGTCTTGTGAGGGAGCAGGAGGGCACACAAGCCCCCATGGCTCACCAAAAGCATCCGGGAATGTCTCTGAGCAAAAAGGGAGGCGTACACCCAATGGAAAGGAGGGGCCATCACCAGGGATGACTATACTGCGGTTGCTCGGGGATGTAGGGGGGGCAGTCAGGAAGGCCAAGGCAGAGATGGAACTGGGACTAGCTTCCCAGATCAAGGACAACAAGGAGTCCTTTTTTAAATATATAGGGGGTAAAAAGAAGGTTCCAGGTAATGTGGGGCCCCTGCAGGACACGTTAGGAAATTTGGTCATCACACCAGACGACAAAGCCAACATATTTAATCATTTCTTTGCCTCCATTTTCCTGAGCAGGGACTGGAACAGCCACCCCCCCGCTGGGCCCCCCTCAGGCCCCAGGGGAGACACA
>NW_017729031.1:101256895-101259975 GCF_001723915.1 Gavialis gangeticus
AACTAGTCAGGGGGGACCAGCAGGCACTGGGGAAGTCCCTGTTCCCCCGAGCACTGCCAGGAGTGACCAGGAATAACGGTCACAAGCTGGCAGAGGGTAGATTCAGGCTAGATATCAGGAGGCATTACTTCACTGTCAGGGTGGCTAGAATCTGGAACCAACTTCCAAGAGAAGCTCCTGCCCTGGGGGTCTTTAAGAGGAGGCTAGATGAACACCTTACTGGGGTCGTTTGACCCCAGTACTCTTTCCTGCCATGGCAGGGGGTCAGACTAGATGAAACTATGAGATAAAAGGCACTGAGTGAATGTGGCATGTACCTATGCTATTCTGCTGTGTATGCCTGTCTCAGGTGCTATCACAAAATACTTTTCAGGGATAATCTTCAATAAAGAGAAAGCAAGGCTAAAGGGTGAAGCATAAAGAGAAACAGATACTTAGTATCTAAGGGACAGCTTCTAATAAAGAAGACAACAGGGAAACAGCAAACACTGGAAGTGAATGGATTGGTACATAAGATCATAGAAGTAGAAGGGAACAATGTCTGTAAGGTGTTTGGAAAACAATGAAGAAAATATCCAGAAATGGGCAGGCACCTTCATTCACTTGTAGGTTTAGATTAGACATCCGCAAGAACTACTTCACAGTTAGGGCGGCTAGGAGCTGGAACCAACTTCCTAGGGAAGTGGTGCTGGCTCCTACCCTGGGGATCTTTAAGAAGAGGCTTGATGACTACCTGGCTGGACTCATTTGAGTCCAGCTTTTTCTCCCACCCAGGTGGGGGGTCGGACTTGAAAATCTACAAGGTCCCTTCCGACCCTACTTCTATGATTCTATGATGACTTGGCTACCCTCAGTAGGAGAGAAGTGTCTGACATCCTGGTGGCAGATCTCCACTCGTCCTGATACTTCACCTTGTAGTCTTCTGTTCCCAGGTTCTGTCTCCTATGACTCCTGTTTTCAATAACCCAATGACTCTAACACACATCTAACAAGAACCCCCCTGTGCACATTAATCTACATAATAATGGATTGAGTTGGAGTCTATCTCTATTGGCTTGGTATGTATTACAGAGAAACTGGACAGTATTTCAAAGGAAGGCATATAATAATGATTTATATTATGTAGCTGTATAACCAAGCAAAGGACCAGTGCAAAAATGTATAGTTTTTATCATGGCAGCATATGCAACAAGATGTTTTGCCTTAGGACTTCCAATAATATTAAGACCTTGCATTCCTTCTACGCTCCATAAATAGTGATAACTTTGCACTGAAAAAGCATTTTTTCATTGGCATATCTCAAAATGCTCTATATAACTATAGAGTAATGTCCTCACAACCATTTCACAGAGAGAGAAAGGACCAGTCTGACCTTAGCACTGTCTCTGGGATTTAACAACTGGACAAAATTCAGCACTGGCCAAAACTCTGCTTCAGTTTTTTAATGCAATTTAAAAAAATGTCTATTTGAAAAGAAAACCTGTCCAACAACTAGCATGAACAAATACAAGTGAACAACAGTTAGAAAGCAGCAAGCTCATGCTGTGGGAAAGTAGACAATGGAAATTTCATGCAGAGACCACATTGTTGCTGTGCATAAGGGATAAAAGCCATTACACCTAGAGCCAGCCTACATTATATACAGCACAGGTACAACCCACCTTGTGAAAGCCTGACCTTGTAAATCTGTCACTGGGCCTGAAGGCACAGACAAGACAACCCCCACATTTCAAGATTGTGCTGTTTATGTAAACATCTTTTTTCTTTCCTTTTTTGGTGAAACACAGTGAGAGATTTTTAAGTAAACAGAATAACTAACTCTTCCCTTTAGCAGTGTGCCAAATGTTGCCATCACTTAGATCCACCCAACCACACTGACTTTGCGTGGGGTTATGCTGGTCTAAGCAGAGGCAGAAATTGTCTTGGTTTAGGCTACGCCCTCAGATGGAGGAAATGGAAGCACTGATGTCAGTGCAGTTATGTTAATTTACACCAGCTGAGAATCTGGTTGTGTTTTCCATCCTTTTATTTTTACTCCAACTTTGTTCTCTAATTGGAATGTTGAAACTGGAATCTCTCTTTCCTTCACTGGCTTATTTATCTCCATGGTGCACACGTCATGTTGGTTTTGAAATAGTAGGTCAGCAGCAGATCTCTTAGAGCCCAAGGCGGAGTATGTTCCACCCACTGAAATCTGCTGACCTACTCATGAGCCAGAAGTTCCTGCAGGAGGCTGCTGCAGATGTGAGTGGCACCTTGGTACATGGAGGTTCAGAGAGAGGGTGCTGGGTTGGAGTCCAGAACAGCCTCACAGGCAAAATTCTGACTGTGGAGCACATCAGAGGGATCAGATGGGTGGGATAAGCTCAACTCCATTCTCCTCAGCACTGGCCACTAATGTGATAGAGACAAGGCCAAAGGCACCCAAGTGGTTATTTTCTTTTTTTTAAATAACTCAAACTACCCAAGAGATTTTTTAAAAAGGCAAATATTTGGCTTTGTGGTAGTGAGACCTAATATTTGTGCTTTCTCTTTTATCTTTAAACCTTGGGCAATTGCTCTCAGTGTAACTTGGGTCATTCTTCGGCCATTTGATTTAGAAATGGTACAAATGCTCTTTTATTCTTTTTATCCCCACCTTAATCTCTAACACATTCCCCTCTGCTTCCCTGTTTCCTGTTTCTCAGACAGGTCCCACACCCTTTCCTCCCTGCAGCCAAAAATACTACACAAAGGAACATAAAAAAGGCTTTTGGAGCAATAATGTCTAATGGTGAATGGGCATCGTGGACAGTGTGACAGATACAATAGACAAGGCAAAATATTGTTCAGAATGCAGGATTAAGATTGAGAAATCAAACACTTGGTTTAGACATTTCAGTGTTTCATAGTTTCATAGTTTCTAGGGTCGGAAGGGACCTGAGCAGATCATCGAGTCCGACCCCCTGCCATGGCAGGAAAGAGTACTGGGGTCAAATGACCCCAGCAAGGAGTACATCTAACCTCTTCCTAAAGACCCCCAGGGTAGGAGCCAGCACCACTTCTCTTGGAAGTTGGTTCCAGATCCTAGCCGCCCTGAC
>NW_017729031.1:101264975-101266700 GCF_001723915.1 Gavialis gangeticus
GACTAGTTTGTAACAGGCCACTAGATCCCCCCACAGCCTTCTCTTGTGGAGGCTGAACAGGTTCAGGTCCCATAGCCTCTCCTCGTAGGGCCTGCCCTGCTGCCCCCTGATCATGCGAGTGGCCTCCTCTGGACCCTCTCCATGTTGTCCACATCCCTCCTGAAGTGCGGCGCCCAGAACTGGACACAGTACTCCAGCTGCAGCCTGACCAGTGTTATGCTGCCCTGTGTTAATACAACATGAAACTAGAGAAAAGGAAATAATTTACAACTTATTTTAATTTCACCTTGTATGTCTTTTATAACCTGATGTCTTCTTGAGTTTTTACTTTACAGATTAATTGGAAAATGTGCTTTTGAATATAGATTCATAGATGTCAGTATGGTTGGTGCAGGATCACAGCTGACATTTGTACATGTATATCATATTTGGTGGACTTGAAAGTTAACCTAGCTGTGGATGTTAACAAGTATTTATCATGCTGTTAGTCTGTATTGCAATCCAAGGCAATGCGCAAAGATTCCCGCCATCCTGTAGAACTCACTTCAACAACCCGTGTGGGTGAAACTCGCTGCAGGATCAAGATCTAAAATATTGTTTTACTTTGTAAATTGCAGAGCCATCAGAATTTTTTTTTCTCATATGCACTTCCTGGAGCAGTTTGCCATGCTCTTGGGTACTCTTGGAACCTGAGCCATTGATTGCATTGGGAGCTGGATCTGGCAATTGGAGAAGTTAATTATCTCCTTTTACTATTTATAACTCACAACTAGAGGTGGATCCAAAATCAGATACACTCATTCACCAGTTTGGAGAAAAGTTTACAGTTTGGAGAAAAGTTAGGTGCACACTTTGAAGCTTAAGTACATCATTTCTATTTCAAAGCACTCTTCAGAAATATTCTGAAAACTTCTACTATTATTTTTCTTATCTCTCAAACTATCATTACCTGCAAAGTCTATCACAATGGACTATGTAAGATTGTATTAGAAACTAGTGTGTATTATGTTTTTGCTGCTATTTGACAAATACATAATGATGCTTTTTGAAGCTATTGCATGAGGGTTGAATGCCGAGGCATGAATTTTGGAACTTCTTGGCATCTGAATGCTTGATTGCCCATTCCAAATGTTACATTAACATTGCTAGTATTTTTGTTGTTGTGGCTGGTTGATTTTACATGCAATTTTTCATGGTGTCTTTAAAAAAATCAACAACAAAAAAACCCTTTAGCCATTCAATTTGGAATTTGTACGTGTCTTTTATCTGAAAGTATTTATCAAGATGCTTCTGGAATCCAGTCATCCTTAGCCACTGCCCCTTTATTTGCTTCCTCCAAAAGTAGTATACTACAATTTACTATGCTTGGTCAGAGCCCAAAAGTAAGAGAGTTATTGATTTATTTTTTTTAAAGCAAACAACTTTGGATTAGAAATGTGTAACAGTGGACACATCTACACATGTGCTGTGTATTAGCTTACTTTAATGTGCATTTAAGCATCACAAAATAACTGTGTGCTTTTGCTAATGTGTGCCAAAATAGACTAATGCACCTTTTTCTAGTACCTGACAATGGAGGTTCTAAATTGAATGTGCATTAGCAAAAGCACATTAATGAACATGTAGATGCATCCACTGTTTATTATGGCTATACTTACTTAACACGGGGGACGACCACTGACAAAGTTGCGGTCTTTATTTATGATTACCTGTATTGTGAAAGAC
>NW_017729031.1:101271700-101274204 GCF_001723915.1 Gavialis gangeticus
TCCACTGTTTATTATGGCTATACTTACTTAACACGGGGGACGACCACTGACAAAGTTGCGGTCTTTATTTATGATTACCTGTATTGTGAAAGACTTGGGTTCTGACTTTCTATTTGAAACACGTGGAACACTTTCTCCCTTGTGTAAATTGAAATAGTTCCATTTAAATCAATAGAATTTTGCCAGTGTATGCAACTGGAGTTTCTGGTTATTAGAATTCATTAGGATGCCTGAAATCTGACATAATTTCAGGATGTGATGAAGGTCATTTCCTCAAAATAATAGAAAAATTGTATTGTGCATGTCTGAAAATGGTGAATCTCAACAATAATTGAATACACAGAAGTGTTCTGACATTTAGCTTTATTGCACTGAGGCTCTAGAAGACCAGCAAAACAAGGCAAGTTTGAAATTCGTGACTTCAGCATCTTTTTACATTCTCATCCAAAACATATGGGTAAAGTGCACAGAGCTAACACAAGAAATGGGTTTTGACATTTGAACAAGTGGACAAACTTGCATTGCTAAATGAGTATCCTTAAAAGTTAATCTTTTTGGCTGTGGTCAAAACAGGGAAAATTTGACCCAAAAAGAATTTTTGTGGAGTATTTATGAACAGAGATAAGTGTCTTCAGTTGCTCATTAGAGCTAAGTTATCCTGGAGAGGTCACAAACTTGTACACTATTGCCTGCCCCCAGACTTTGTTGCTGTCTAAACCAGTTCAAGCTAAGCAATGTTGTGCAAGGGCATAGCCACATGTGGATGAGAGCCTACCCAGTTAACACCCTGGCCAAACCATATCTGAGCCTGGATAAATGCCAAGTTTAAATGTATTAACAGGCCTTTTTTGCACATGCATCCTGAAGGCATGATGTACAGGGATGATATTTAATGTGTTTAGCATTTAGATTGTTTTAAAGCATTTGCAATAGAACAGACTTTCTGGGACATCAGACTTTGGTCATTACCAGTCATCATATGTCAGGGCCCACCCATATGACCATTCCAAAATATATCAGTGAAGTGGTGTGCTCCATGTAACTTATTTTAATATTACATGTAGTCCATTTTATGCTGTCCCAAGTATTAAACGTTACGTGCACTTTTACATGTGCTCTGGGGATGGGGGCTTTAATTAGAGCAGCTCTGAGGGCTGCTCTAATTAAAGTGCCACCACATCTTGTATATCAGCATTCCTGAACTTCAAAATGGTGGCAGGGGCACTTGAACTGAAGGTTGTTCAATGAACTTTAGCTCAAGCACCCCCCACCACGCTTTTGAAGCGTGGGGATGCTGATACATGAGATGTAGGAGGCTGCTGGAGCTCAGTAATTGCCACGCTCCAGCACACTTGATTAATCAAGGCTTCTCCCATGTGCTGGAATTCCAGCATGTTGAAGCATTTTCTGCACTCATATAGGCACTCCCAGTGTGCTGTAACTTTTTGTACTGGAAATTAGCAGCAGCACTGTAGAAGTTGCCGAGAGGAAAAACTGGAGATTTTGGCAGTTGGGTGTGAGACAGACAAAGATTTTGGAATCCATGGGTGCTTGTGTCATGGGATTTTCAGGGGCAGGGTTTGTTTTGGTACTGATTTTTTATTCAGGAAGTAGATAACCTTGGGTAGCAGGAAGATGTATCAGCATCTTAGTTTATTTGTGGACTGTGGATTAGTTTCAAATCCCACATTCTCCACTCTAGTAACTGCCTGCCCCACTAGACCCCACCACAGTATCCATTACTCTGTTCAGGAATGAGAAAGCTATGATGCCTCTGCCAGTGTGCTCAGCAGCGAAGGAAGAAATGATGATGCCATTTCATCAGCCATCAGCATTCATATTGCAGTTGAGAGGAAAGGGGGTAGCTTACATCTCTCCATACAATTGTTTCAGGCCATCTGCATATTCAGGCTAATGTTACTGCACATATTTGGAAGCCACCTTTGTGAACATGAGACTTTTACAATAATTTACATTATAGATGAGGTCTTTTTATGTGCATCTGGAAAATAGTGGTTGAAATGGAAGGTGGATCTTGACTTTGCCAAAGCAGGAGTAGCTAATGCTGGCTCTAGCAAACTGCCCCACAGGGAGACTCTTTAACTAGATTACACTGAGTCTGTGTATCAGGGGCAGGCAATTATTTCAGGCAGAGGGCTACTTACCCAGTTTTGGCAAGCTGTTGAGGGCTGCATAGGTAGCCCCACCCCTTGACAGGTGCCGCACCCCCTGGTTACCATCTTGTGACTGGAAGTCCCACCCCCTAACTCCTGACCTTTACCACCAGAAGTCCCTCCTCTTGGCCCCGGAAATACTCCTTTCAGCAAGGGGTTTTGCCATCTTGGAACCAGAAAAATACCAAATTATATTCTAAAAAGCAAACATCTACAACATTGATTAGTCTGATTAAAAAACAATGTTCTGGTTTACATGTGTTTGTGTAGTGTACATAGAGATGATTGTATATGGAAAGGAGGGGTCATCACTAAGGAGAACTATTCTAC
>NW_017729031.1:101274215-101284908 GCF_001723915.1 Gavialis gangeticus
CAGGTCCCTTCCAACCCTAGAAACTATGAAACTATAATAGCTTAAAATTAAGTCTTACTCTTGTATATGGTGGGGGTGGGTATAGGTTTGTGGGTGGCTGTGGGTGTGTGGGTATGTGGGATGTGGGGGAGGGTATGGGTGTGTCTGTGGGGGTGGATAGATGTGGGAGGTGTGGGGTGAGGGAGCATGTGGGTGTGTGTGTGGATATGTGGGGTGTGAGTGGGTTTGGGGCTTATGGGGGGGTGGCTGGGGTGTGTGAGGAGGTGTGGGTACATGTGTCTGGTGGGGTGTGTATGTGGGACTCACCCTACAAACAAACACACACACACACAAACATATACATACTTACCTTCCCTACATACACCCCCCCTCCCTACATACACACAGCCCCAGGGTACTGGTGCAGCCCTGTGCTCCTGTGATTCATCGATGCAGCTGGGAGCCACATGGTTGTTAAGCAGTGTCGGGGAAGGAAGGCAGGGAAATGGCTGGGGGTGGGGAGGAGCTGGGCTCCTGCATCTTGCTGATGGCTCCCCTTGGGTCCTACTGCCCCTGGATCGTGTCATCTTTGACAGACAGCCAGGAGCAGAGAAATATTTTCTAAAATTTTTTAGGGGTCCCATGGGCTGGATAAAATGGCCTGGCTTGCTGGATCTGACTTGCTGGATCTGGCCCACAGGCCATATTTTGCCTGCCCCTGCTGTAGATCATGCTAGCCTGTAGAACACAGTCACCATTTTCATTTTCTGTCACAACTCAATCAAAGCACCAAGCTTCTTAATTAGGTTCTGGATAGCTTCCAAGTTTGGTGTTTGATGTCCCATTATATCTGCAATAAAATGGCACTTAAAGTAAGTAGCACATTTCAGATGAAAACTTTCCATAGATTGCTAGAAAAATCTAAAATCAAGATATAATTAAATATCTCAGTATCAATAAAGGAGAGAAATCAATTGAAAATGTTGATTAGGTCTTTTCCTGAGTCTTTAGTTCAGTTTAAGTATTTGGGTTTTGGTTAACCCACTATTGATCTTCAGGAAATAAGTACCATGATGATTCCCTAGAGAAATGGGCTGAAACTTCTTTCTTTAAGGGCCCATATAGATGGGCTAGTTTTGAAGTATTACATGGATGTGAATGTCAGGGATAACCCCACTAACTTAATTGGAAATATCTGAGATTGACAGTGTTTCATAGTTTCATACTAGTTTGGGGTCAGAAGGGACCCGAACAGATCATCTAGTCTGAACCTCCGCCACTGGCAGGATCACACCCAGGGATCACATGTTCCCAGACAGGTGGTCATCCAAACTCTTTTTGAATTTACCCAAGGTAGGAGCGAGGACCACTTCCCTAGGAAGTTGGTTCCAGATCCTAGCCACCCTAACAATAAAATAGTGCCTTCTAATCTCTAACCTGAACCTATTTTCCAGCAGCTTCTGCCCGTTGTTCCTCGTCACCCCAGGTGCTGCTGGGGAGAATAGGGCCCTTCCTATTTGCTGCTGATCTCCCCTAATGAGTTTGTAGGCAGCCACCAAATCCCTCCTCAGCCTCCGCTTGCTGAGGCTGAACAGATTCAGGTCCCTCAGCCTTTCCTCATAGGCCTGCCCTGTTGCCCTCCAACCAAGCAGGTGGCCCTCCTCTGAACTCTCTCAAGGCTGGCCACATCCTTCTTAAAGTGCGGTGCCCAGAACTGGATGCAGTACTCCAATTGTGGCCTGACCAAAGTTGCATAGAGGGGGAGGATCACCTCTCTGGACCGGCTTGAGATGCATCTTTGGATGCACGACAAGGTGTGGTTGGCTTTGCTGGCTGCAGTCTGGCATTGGCGGCTCATGTTCATCTTGGAGTCAGTAATGACTCCAAGGTCCCTTTCCGCCTCTGTGCTCACAAGGGGGGAGCTCCCCAGCCTGTATGTATGCTGTAGACTCCTTCTCCCCAGGCGCAGCACCCTGCATTTATCTACATTGAACCCCATCCTATTACCATCTGCCCACCTCTGTAGTCTGTCTAAATCAAATTGCAGCCTCTCTCTCCCTTCGAGTGTGCATACCTCTCCCCACATCTTGGTGTCATCGGCAAACTTGGACAATGTGTTTTCCACCCACTTGTCCAGGTTGCTGATGAAGATGTTGAACAGTGTAGGCCCCAGGACCGAGCCCTGGGGGACCCCACTATTCACATCCTGCCAGGTTGAGTACGACCCATCCACCACCACTCTCTGGGTGCACCCCATCAGCCAATTTTTGACCCATTCAACTGTGTAGGCATCAATGCCACAGTCACTCAATTTATTAATGAGAATGGGGTGAGAGACAGTGTCAAAGGCCTTCTTAAAGTCCAGAAAGACTACATCCACGGCAACACCATCATCCAGGGATTTAGTTACCTGGTCATAAAAGGCCATCAGGTTGATCCGGCAGGACCTGCCTTTGATGAACCCGTGTTGATTTCCCCTGGGCATGATCTCCCCTGCTGGCCCCTCACAGATGTGATCCTTGATAATTTTTTCAAGGATTTTCCCCAAGACCAATGTGAGGCTTATGGGCCTATAGTTTCCTGGGTGCTTCTTTCTCCCTTTCTTATAAATGGGGACCACATTAGCTAGTTTTCCATCTCCAGGCACCTGGCCCATGGACCACGATCGCTCGTACAGCCAGGCCAAGGGCACAGCAATGACCCCCAGCCAGTTCCCTCAACACTCGTGGGTGGAGGGCATCAGGGCCTGCAGATTTAAAACCATCCAGCCCTTCCAACCCTGAGACTGCAGCCTGAGCCATAGGGTGAGATATGAAAGTGTACCATGTTGACTGTCACTTACTCCTATTGAAGTCAGTGATTAAATTTCCTTTATCTGCAGTAGATAGAGGTAGGTCAGCAAGTCTTTTGAAAATTAGATCTGTTTCACTTTTGACTCCAAGAGAAAAACACTGAGGCTTCAGACTCTTTGTATTGTACAGAGTAGAGCATGTTGATGTTGTTCAATACATTATAATTACTTCCAACAGAAAGAGTGTTGGAGGGAAGGAAGCATGTGGATTACATGGCATGCTTTTCTGAACTGATATGCGCTAAACTTTGAATCACGCTGGATCAGTGCTAGCACAGGCTGTGGTGGTAGCAACATAGTATACCAGCTAGATCTTCCATTGATGTAGCATAGATCAACTGAAGTAAATGAAGCTACACTGGTTTATTCCATCTGAGGCTCTGACTCTTCATATTCAACTTGAGTATGAAAGTATCTGCATTCACCCAGATGCTCAACAGTCCACGTAATATTGTAGGACAGACCAGGCATGGCTGGTAAACTCAGACTGGTGGGGTGGGTGGAGCATCACACCCAAGTGGGGTGAGGGTTGCAGCCAGCCAGGAGTGGGGTGTTTTGCAGCCTCTTCACTCCTGGCCAGAGTGCCTGGCCGGCAGCAAACCAGCCAGTTTGAATTCACCAGCTGTGCCTAGGATAGATTTACATAAAAAGCCAAAAGTGCTGTTAGCTACCTATGTGGGCATTGGAGTTACCTTCTATTCAGTGTCCTGAGAACTTGATGCAATACAGATGCTTGCTGTGAAAGTGGCTCTTTTGCAATTGTATTTGGAAATGAAGAATCAATCCAGCTGAGGTCTTTTAGGAAAAGTCCACATGCAAGACTGCAAGCCCTTTGCGTGAGCATAGAGCCTAGTGCAGTCACATCCTATTATTTGTCAGCCGTGAATTGTCTGTACTTTTAGCTGCTGAATCAAAAAGCAAGTACAAAGAAAATGACCTCTGTTAATCAGGGCAGGTGGGTTGAAGCATCTGGTCACCTTTGATGCCTAGCCTGAAAAAAACAGCCTGACTGCAACCAATAGCCTCATGTATATTATCATGTACTTGACACAAGCCATTTGCCTCTTCCAGTTGGAGTCTTTACTGCTCTAAATTACATAAGGTCTGGACAGGAATTATCCATAGACATCCAACAGGGTTCCTACATTACACCATCCTAAAGGACAATAAGCATATCCTTCAGTTCACATTGCTTAGGGACTGTCCTTCATTCAAGACCCAAATTCCCCCTCATTCCATCACAAACACATTGTGACCATTTAGAGCAAGGGTGCTCAACCTCCAGCACACAGGCCAGATCCAGCCCCTAAAGTGATGCCATCTGGTCTTGAGGGTCCCCAAAAGTCTAAAAATTTGGTGGTAGGGGAGTGGTGGCAGCAATTGCTGTTCTTCGGCCAAATTTCCAGACTCGTGGGGGCCCCTGTGGGCTGGATTACATGGTAGATTGGTACACAGAGGTGGCCTGGACCTAATCTGGGTGTGCTGGGATTGGCTGGAGGCAGCATGGGGCTCCAGGGAGGTAGAACCGGGCCGTGAACTGGCTGTGTCACAGTCATACAGTGGCCTCCACTCCAGCTGGCAATAATGGATGCACTTGCTAGCATAGCATCCAATGAACCCAGGCTGGGGAGGGGAATGGAGGATGTTGGAGACAGATGTGTCATCCTATCCCTCAAAATGGGCAGTATAATGGAAGTCAGATGTCTACTGGTATACGTCTCGGACAATCCCACTGTCTCTGATTGAGGGCTTGAGGCTGAGGGTGAACTTATGTGATGATGTGTTGAGAGGTGCTGAAGAAAACTGGCACCTATAGAAATACAAAGCAGCCCAGCAACCAGAGTCTGCTTCCTCCAGTGACTTGGGATGGAGACAGAGGAAAGTCATGTAAGGTACTGAGCCCAAGCATGGGAGCGCTCATGAGGAAAGAAGCTTTGTCCCTTCGTGTAAGTGCCAGCGTTTCCTCAACACAGCAGCAGGTGGGACTGGGATTGGGGGTAAAAAGAAGGCAAGCAGTGGTGTTAACCCCATCAGGCATTTCCCTTTTGTTTTGTGGCTTTGTCTGCAGTGCTGATTAGATGAAAAGCTTTCCTGGCTCAATATTGTTTTCCTATGGGCTCAGTGGAGGGATTGGGGGGGGGAGGAGGGGGAAGATGGTGTTTGTTATATTGTTTCTTTTGCTTTTGGTCGTTTTCTTTCCCACTGTGGGGAGATGGGCTTGATCTGCTAGTTTTGGATTTCAGAGGCAGAAGGCAAGACATGACCAGCTGGTGTCTTGAACTGACACAGGTGCAAAGACTGTGGGGGGTGGGGAACCAAGAATAATTACAGGTTTCTGAAGCATCAGGACTTGCCTGAAAAGGGCTCGTTGAGAAACTGCTCTTTATGGAAAATTAATGGTGAAGCTGAAAAACTGTCAGGACTACTATTGTTGTCATGGGGGTAGTTATGCCTTAAAGGGACAGTGCCTCCCTGCTCCTTCTATGGGAAATGAGGAGACAGAACACAGGCCTTCTAATGTTAGAGCAATTGAAATGTCATGTGACTGTCACTGGATTTAATGGCCGTGTGTCTCTGTCTGTCTCTTTTTGCCCTAACCTAGGATTATGCTTTCTCTCCCTCAGGAGCTTTTTATTTATTAAGCCCCAAATCTCTGTTTCTTTCCCAGAGGACAAAGGCTAACTGGACGAGAAGGCCAAAATTAAATGAGCAGGGGGAGCTGAAAAGCTTCATCCTTTTCATGATGGGGGGAGGGGGGATTTTCATAGATCGCCACCTCATTGCAGATCAAAGGGAATGCGTGCTACCTCCTATTTGCACCTTTGAATGTCTCCCCACCAACTCCATTGTGACATCTGTTGTGATGCCCCAGGAGAGATTTGTGATCCCAAGTTGGATCTGTTTTCCTTGCTGTGTCAGGTTCCTTGCTTACATAGAAAAGGACCCTTTTCTTTCCTCAAGAGCAGCCTGCCTTATATCACTGTCTAGCATGGGTAGCCCAGGCACCGTGGCTCGTGTGGTACGCATCCCAGGATGCTACGTGCCATTTTTGGTACCTAAGCAGCAGTGATTGTGGTGTTGCTCATTTGCTGAGACGAGTGAGAGAGTAGGCCTGTGACTGACAGGCTTATAAAGTCATTACTGGCACCCACAACAGTGATATCCGTGGGATCTGTAACTAGTTCAGGAAACAGTTGTTCATCTTACAGCTGATCAGCGCGTTCTCACTAGTGGTGGGCACTGCTGCGGCTGCCTGGGAGTTTTGTTAGCGAGGGAGAGAGAAAGTTTCTAAGCAAATGTTGAGAGAACTTGCCTCCCCCACAAAGCAAATGCACAGCATTCATTTGAAGCAGAGGGTGGGGGTTGTTTCAGGGTATAAAACTTCTCCTACGCTCACACACACTTTCCCTGCTAGGTTAGGCAGCAGTAACATGCAAAGCTGTGACAACTTGCTTGAATGTTTAATGCCGATTCCAGTTGTTTCACCAGCTTCCTCTTCTAAGCAGCAAATGGGGAATGAAATGGGCGGCTGTTCCCAGGGCTGATTTGCATTGTGCAGGAGGAAATGGGAGCTGTTCCAAAACAACTAATGAAAAAGGAAAAAAATACAAATAGGCGATTTCTCTCGACTTCCGAAACAGGACTGTCAGCTAGAGAAACATACCAGGAACTTGGACAGGGATCTCAAGTCCTTAACTTTAATTTGTACTGAATTAGCTTTACACTTTTATTCTTGGAATTTGAAAATTACTAAGAGGGGAACAGGGGAAAAAAATAACCTGACAGCTTGGTTTTGGCTTTTACCAGAGGCTTCATTTGAACTACTAACTGAAAAAGAAAAGGATCCTCTGCTGGCTGCAGTCTCTATTTCCTTGTGAAACAGAGCAGTTCTAGTGGTTTCTTCATGAAATAGCAGTTCTAGTGATAATGTAGAAGAGAAAGTGCATATCTGCCCCAAGAATACAATACTGTCTTTTTGTGTACATAGGCTAGGTACAGACATTCAAAAAGCCTGAGGCAGAATCAATCTAAGATACACGGTTTTCTGTAAACGGTGTAGTTTAGATCAGTAGTGAACAGAACACACGTTTTCCCTTTGGTGGAGGGGGAAAATCTTAGACTGGGATCTGCCATTTTTAAACCAGTCTGTATCAAGCGTCTATTCTGTTATGGGTATAGACTGTTATCCAATCACTTATACCAATAAGAAGTGTAATGTCTGTACCTGGCCATAGGGAGGAAAGGTAGGACTGGCAGCATAGGACATGAGAAACTGGCTTTCAAATCCCTGTTCTGCCACAGACTTCAGCAGTGATGTCAAACAAGTCATTTATCCTGTGTCCTACTTTTCCTTGTGATGAAGAGTAACAGTGCTTTCCTGCCTAGTGGAGCACTTGTGAGAAAAAAACCATTGAAGCATTCAGGTGCTAGTATAATAGAGGTTATATGAATTGATAGAAACATAATGGGGATTAGCTCTTGTTTCAATATCTGGAGTACCTTTACCACTGTGTACCCTTGTGTCATGTCCAGATGTGCATAGACATTTGTTTCCCTGGGGACAACTAGTACTGGCACAGCTTCTGCCACTGCTGGTCGTCCCTGGGGAATGCCTATACCACGTGTCCTGTGGCACATGGCAAGTTACCTCGGATGGGGTAGGAGAGGCTGGCCCCAGCAGCCTTACCTGAGGTCTTGGGGGCTTCCTGGGGCTGCAGCAGCAGCAATCCTGCTGCATGGAGCCTGGCTGGCAGTGGAGTATGCCTGGCTGGCAGGCTCTGGCTTGGGGTGGCACATGCTGCCGCTGTGTGCAACACTCCACATTTTTCCTAGATATCCAAGAGCCAAAAAACCCCTCCACACTGCTCCCTTGCACTGTGGAGAACAACTGATTGTGCAGTATGTGGTGCTGCAGACATCTGCATTTGTCTGGACACAGCCTTGGTGAAGATAAGGAAACCCAGGGGTTGTTGAATTGATACTCATCCTGACAGAGCAGGCCCAAGTGAGTTTTATGAATAACATTGTTTTGCTGTTCCCACAATACCCCATGGTAACCAAGTCAGTATAAATGAAGTGGTCTCTGAGCCATGTTTAAAGTGCCAGGGGTCAGAAGCAGCCTGGAAAGTGCAGCAGTGCGCTTACAGTATCTTCAGTGGGGCAACCAGAATCAGTACATTTTTAAAAATCTTGGCCTTCTTGCTGGGGGGAGGCCAAAGAATAAGAAAGTCATCTCTAAAGTGCTTTCCAAAATCAATTACTCAGTGGTGGATTAGGATGCAACAACTTCATCGGACTGTTGGGAAACCGAAGTAGGGAAAATATAAGTGACTTGCTCAAGACTAAGGTAATCAATGTTGGAACTAATATGGGTTTGATCTGCTGAGCTCCTAGCTTCAGGCTTGGCATGGATAGACATGTAATATATAAAATTACGTACCTGAAAATGGTATCTTTGAGGTAAACTGCTGTGCTGCTCTCAGTTTCATTTATCACTGCCTTGTCTGTGCTCTACCATGGACTCTATCTCCATGCTGTCATTCCAGAGGAAGGAGCAAATTCGAACACTTATCACTAAAAAAAAGAAAAACAATTAAATTCATTGCTTGCAAAATGTTTCCTTCTGTCCCTAAACATAAAATTACTCCCACAAGATTACGCAAGGCAAAGACAATACTCAATCCTACATCAGTGATGAGCTTAAAGGAATTCTCGACACCTTCCAAACCTATGAATGGGAGTCATTTATACACCTGCTGATGAAACCTGTATACTCTATTCCTGATAGTATAGGTGTTTGTTTCCAGCCAGAGTGTTGGGAGGTATTGGAATTTCAGGTTGAGATTTAACTGGGCATTGAAATCCCACCAGCTGCTTTGAAAATCAGACTAAAATGTGAATCTTATTATCTATTGAAATGCTGTCTTGAGGGTAACTTTCAGGGGTTCTTAAAACATATTTGTTAGAACTTTTGTCTCCCTTCAAGTCCTATTGGATTACAGTCATCTTGCCAAATCAGCCACGCTTTTCAGATAGCAGGGTATGAAAAATGGAGTTTTGAAACCCCCCCCCCCAACTATTTCTAACTGTTTTCTGTAAATACTAATGATGTGGGTTACGGAAAATAGTTGAAGATATGCTGCCACAAAGTTTAATTGACTTGTTGAGGATGGCTTACATCAACCTACATGTAAGTAATGTGGTTCATCCCACGCTAATGCTAATGCTAATGCAAATGAAACTTTTATGATAGAGAGGGGATAGTAGTTTTTGTGTTGCAGAAACTTATTCCAGATCTGTGTAAATAACATGTGCATGTAGGTCAAGTATCTGGCCTACAGAGTCCCATGCCCACAGTGTCATAAAAAACTCTAAAATGACGACATTTTCCATTCTCGTAGGCCTTTTCAGGTTCCAGTAGAAGTAACTGGTTATCTGGAAATGTCTGTTTTTAGCCCTAAAGAGCTTCATCAAAATTGTGCCATTTTTAAGTGTAAACTGAGCCCCTGCCAACCTGTGCTTTGGATTCAGGTGATCTTGAAATTAAATTCCTTGTATTGGAAAAGTTTATGCCCAGTGACTAATTGCTTTACAGGAGAAGATCCATTTCAGTACCTTCTCTATAAATGTTTTGTGTGTACCAGGATTATTTTTGAACTGTTCTGGACACAGATTACTGTGCTGGTTCCCCAGCCCTAGGCAGTGGTTAATCCCACAATTGGTTTCTGATGTTGGTTTCTTTCCTTCCCCACCTTCTGCAGACATGCCTCGAATTGGAACGTTATCTTCAGACAGAGCCAAGGAAGATCTCAGAGAGCTTTGGTGAGGATTTGGACTGTTTTCTTCATGCTGCCTCCGTTCCAGATACAGAGGACAGTATCCGACGGCTGGACCCCATTCTGTTACCTGTGGAGACGAGTACATGTGACAAAAGCACCAACATGGACATTATTCTTTCACGGGACAAACTGCTATCTGAGACGTGCCTCAGCCTGCAGCCCACCAGCTCTTCTATAGAGGGCTACACCACCGTCAACCAGGCCCAACTCAACGCAGTGACCTCATTAACACCCCCTTCCTCTCCTGAGCTCAGCCGCCATTTGGTAAAAACCTCACAAACTCTCTCAGCAGTGGATGGCACAGTAACATTAAAACTGGTGGCAAAGAAGGCTTCGCTGAGTTCAGTGAAGGTGGGAGTGGCAACAGCAACAGCGGGCACAGTAAAGAGTGGGCAGAGCGACAGTGAACAAGGAGGGGCAGGGGGTGAGGCATCCCCAGAAAATAAGAAGAGGGTTCATCGCTGTCAGTTTAATGGGTGCCGGAAGGTTTATACAAAGAGCTCCCATTTAAAGGCTCACCAGAGGACTCACACAGGTACTTGTGTAGGGTGATTCTCTCTTCTTGTCCCCCTACTGCCTAGCTATAACCATATCATTTATTTTTTATTTAAAGGCTTCCACTTCTCAGAGTTGATGCTACTAGCTATGAAACGATGGTGTAAGTGATGGAAAAAAAGTGGGTCAGTTTCTGTGCTCTTGTTTCAAGGGAAGGGGGAATTAACTATCTACAATCAACCTGTTGTTTCATGCGCTATCAAGATCTTTTGGTTCACAATCTGTTTGGGCTACCTTAGGGACTTGGATACCCAATTCCTATTAAAATATCATCATTAAAATACAACATTTGGCTTCACAATTCCTAAAGGGAGCTTTGAAAAATTTTAATTTTAGTCGAGTCTTAATTGCTTGAAACAGAAACTTCTGTCAGTAAATTTTATGTTCTTGTTTGAAGTAAAAAGATTTATTCCAAATCTGAACTATGTGGTTTGGGAGTAGAGAGAGAGAGAGAGAGAGAGAGAGAGAG
>NW_017729031.1:101284982-101292481 GCF_001723915.1 Gavialis gangeticus
GTGTGTGTGTGTGTGTGTGTGTGTGTGTGTGTGTGTGTGTGTGCGTGCGCGCGCGCACTACGTATATCTCAGCCTGATGAACGGTGTTTGTGCCCAAAAGCTTGCTAAGAAGAATTTTTCCAACCATTTGAATTGATCTAATAAAAGATATTGGATATATCCAAAGAACCTTGTCTGTATATATATATTTATGCACACATGCAGAGTATAATGGCATGTATGTGTATGTATATGTATACATGTGCTCTTAAACTCTAGTTACTTTGGGCCGTGCTGGTGACAAAAAACAGCCAGAACATAGTAGTGGATCACTATCAGCTCTGAAAGAGAGAGAGTGTGTATGTGTGTGTAAAGGAAGATTAGGTTATGTGCAGAGAAAATAATTTACATTGGTTAACATTAATGCTATTGTATGCGATTTTTGTTCCACAAGTTATTTGCAGCATACAAATTGGCTTAGATTTGATTATTCAGAATCCCCAATCCCCTGTTATTTGTTTAGAGTCCCCAGTAGTACTTTGGTTGGAACAGTCATCTCCAATAATAACTGTGCAGTTGACTAGTGTCACTGCTTTCTCTAAGCTTCACATGTGATGAAGAGATGATAAATTCCCATTAGCACTGTCTTATCATGTGATTATTCTTGTTTCCAAAGGAATGGTTGTAATCAGTCTCCTCAATTTTACTGTGAAATGTGTGGTCTCTTACAATAACTGCACATTACATTCATGATCTTATCACACAAGCAGATTCCTGGAAGCAATGGTGATCTTGCGAAGTAGAAAATAATGTATTGAAGCAGGGTAGTAAATCAGCCAAATTTGTATGTGATTAAGAGAGCAAAACCCATTGTGCTCCAGACAGCATTATAAAAGTTAGCATGCATAAAGGCATTACTTTTGATCTTTCAATACAGGCATTTTACTAATGGCAGCCATCCTGTGAACAGTGATATCACCTCTGACCCCACAATCTGGCAGTTGATAAGGGAGTACCCCAGTAATTTTTAAGTCTGTGTGCATTTGATTAGGAAGAGAATTGTTTGACTCCCTCTGACATTTATTCTCCATTTTGAGGATGTCTTTCAGGAAGACAGCTGCCACAGTCGCTGGCAGAGTACACGTTTCAGTCATAGCTTTTAAACTGGTTGTGGACACCAAACCAGTATATCTGATGTTGAACATGAGTGTTTCAGATTCAAAACCCTCCTTACTCCAGGTCTGAACCTACTTCAGATTCTGATGGAAAAACAGAAATGACATATCTTATGAATCCATTTCAGAAGTGACAGAAGTTGGCAGAGAATGTGCAATGTTTCCCAAGAATGGTTGACCTAATAGAATTCTTGTCATTTGAGGGCAGAGAGGGTTGCAAAAACTCATGCTCTTGCAAAATATTCACCATTTGGCACATAAATCTTGCAAAAACGTCCCACTATGCTTTGATGGTTTTGAACTCTGGAGTGCTTCGGTGCCTCCACCACGCTCTGTGCCCAGCTTGTTGCCCAACTCCTCTCTGGGAAGCCACAGCCCAGCTCCTCTCCGGGTGGGTGCGCGGCATTGGTAAGTTTGTGCACGGCATGGTTTTAAAGCGTGCACAGCCATGCACGTATGCAGCTTGGAGGGAACCTTGCTTCAGACCCCTTGCCTAGCTCAAACTCACACCTGAACTCTCAACCTTTTGTCTAGCATCTTCTTACCTTCATTGCCTGGGCTTATCTTTGTTTCAGATATGTTTCACACTTTATATACAGTGAGAAGTATTTTTGATTGATCTGGAGATCTTTATTCTGAGACCTTTCTAAAAACTGAATAGCAAATAGTTCAGTTTGTCTACTCATGGACTAAGATAGGGGTAGGCAACCTGTGGCACAGGTCCACAACTGTCAAGGGAAGCTTCTGTGTATGTGAGCTGGCAAACTGGGAAGGGGAGAGGCAGCATAGTGGCAGATATTGCAGGGAGCATAATGCAGAGCAGATTAGGCAGGGAGCACAGGACAGGGAGCAGAAAGCAGAGCAGCACATCAGGCAGGGGAAGGGAATTAGAGTGGGGCATGGGGAGAGTTTACAGCTAATTTGTGGCACACCTGCCAAAAAGGTTGGCCCTCACTGCACTAAGGCACTAAACATTGTGAGTGAAGATATACAAAGAAGGCTAGAATGATTATTTCTTGGCAGTTGGAAAATGTCCTTCACAGAGAGAAAACAGAGGATAAAGGCTGTGCAGAAAGCATAAAGATTACCCAGCAGTGGAACACTTTCCGCTCCAGTCTTGTCTCTGCTAGCAGTACATCCATATTGGGGGACCCAGCTATGCAATGGCTTGTCCCTGAAAATAGTTTGCCAGCACAGTTCCATTTTGCAGCATTGATAGGACCAAGCTTCATTTTAAGAACTGTGCCAGAGCCTTGGGCCTGTTTTGAATCAGACGTGTGTTGTAACAGATTCTCCTTACATGGTTGCAAGCAGAGTTGAGTCAGGAGCTTAAGTGTGATCACTCTGAACAACAAAGCTAGCTGTTGTAAAGAAAGAGTCAAGCTGCTTCCAAAACAGAGACCAGTTGTATAGCAGTACAACTTTGGCAGTTCTGGGGTCTATTGTACATGGCTTGAGCCACCTCCTTCCCCTCCTTCTCCCTGAAGATTATAGACTAGACATCTTGCTTGGTTCTTTGTTTTTCATGCAGCCTGGTTGGAACTGTCATTAGTATAATGTGTTGTTGGTTGTGAATGCATCCGACAGTGCCAATGGCCAATAGCCACTTGGCTTAGTCAGTCCCTGAACTGGAGGGTCTGAAATGATTGTGAGATATTTTCCTTTGGCTGGTAGCTTGCAAGTGTGTAATTCAAGAGCAGTTTGCCAGTGACTGCTCTGTGTAAAAGGGCAAGATTGCATTTATGGACAAAGAGCTCTCAGTCTGGGGTTCAGACTGAGTGAGACAGCCACAGGAGGATCACCCATCTTGTGTTCAAAGACTGCCAGATCAAATGGATTCACTCTTTTCTGTGAAATTCAGGCACCATTTTTTTCAGGGGGGGTGTGCATTCTTTCTGTTCATATGTAACAGTGACCAGAAATTGGCTGGCTGGCTTTACCATGGGATAAACTGAGACTATTGTCTCCAAACTGAGTTGGAGACAGTAATAAACGATAGTAGCCCACTAGATTTGAGCTGATCTTCTGTAGCTCCTTACATTAATAGGATATCCAGAGGCTCCAGAACAGGGTCAGAACTACGGTGTGCCAGGAGCTATACAAACTGTCCTTATTGTTCTGATGCATTATATGGAGACAATCAGGAAAGCATTACATGCCACACATAATGCACAGTTAATGCAACATGCTGGTTATGAGATGATCTTCTGGGTGACATTTGGAAAGGGAAAAACAATTATCTGCAAGGGAGAGAATTTAATCTGGAAGTGAAAGGAAAAACTGGCTAAATGGAAGGAAATGAGAAATATTTAACTGAAGCCAAAGTAAAATTGGGAAATTTAAAATGGAGTCTGTGTAAATAAGCTAAGAAGACATGACTGAATTTCATTCCGACTGAAATGGGGAAGTAAAGAAGTAGGTAGGGAGAAGTGTGTGAAAGGGAGCTGTGAATGGCAGGAAAAGGTTGAGTGTTTGGGAGACATGCAGCTCATCTGGGAATGAGATAAAGAATTCAGACAGAAGAGACAGAGTCATGATGGCTCGAGATGCAGCCTTAACACATACACTCACACTTAATCACACAGCAAAGGTGGGTGCAAACAGTGACAATTTGTCTCTCTGAGAGATGGAAATTTTTGTCCAGGCTTAACAAATGCCTAGAGAGGAATTACGAATGAAGCAGGCAACAGAGGGGGAAGTAATTGAAATGGGGGAAAAAAAGGTAGTCATCAGCCACCTCCTAATTTAGAAGGCAGGAGACTGCTGGTAAGTGCCCATGTACAAGCATATCTAAAAATGATCTGACACATGACCTAAGAAAGGGTTAGTCACCAAGATTCACTTTGTCCGCAAGATCAAAGGCCAGTGGAACAGATTTATATAGTCTGATGAAGCTTGTCACATTGAGTTTCCTCATATTAATGTGGGGGGAAACATATGGTAGGCTAGATGCTTTCTGGCCAGAAACAAAGGACTGCCTCTGTGGTGTGTTTTGTGATGATCTGGAGACCTTGGGATTTCTTTTTGTAAATCAGGATCTGATCAGAGCTAGTTACTGATGCAGATTCACAAAGTATTTAGTTACCTAATTTCCCTCACTATCTTTGTGAATTTGGTCCTTAGTGCTTTCATTTTCTCATATACCTTATGGACTTCAGGTTGTTGCCCACATGCATATATTGTACACTGCAGGATGTAGTCTCCTTGATTCAAAGTATCAGTAAGAATAACAAAACCAAACAGTCCTTAATAAAAGCAATCACAGTTATACAAAAAAGAAAAAAGATCTACTGGATCACTAAATGGATGGCAACATTAAAGAATAGGAAGGGAGAGTGGTTCTGAAATGGAGGAAGAGATTTGTTAGGAGTTAGGGTTGGAAGAGGGAGAGCATTGTATTTAGAAATGGCAAGAGAAGTGAAGGTGAAATCAAGGTGAAAATGGTGGGAGATTAAAACGAAGGGATAGGAAGTAGGGGAATAATAGAGGGAATAAGTCTAGTATGTGATGTTATTTTTCTATATTATATTCAGGGGATAGTGCAAATGACTAGGTGACCAACTTAGTGAATCAGATTCACAGCTTCATGAGATGGTTAGAAGATAATTTGCAGGGTTTAGCAACAGGAGAAGTAGGAAAGGTGTGTAAGAGCTGTTGGTCACAGATATTTCCAAGGTTCCTGCTGATGACAACTGAAATAGGAGTGTTTTTTTCAATAGAAATAGAGCAGTGGAATTGAAGAAGAGTGGAGCAGGAGGAGATGATTTTGTTTTTGGCTACGTTTATTTCCATGTAGATGTCTACTCTGTTGCATTGATAAACTTGAAGGGATTTGTTATAATTTAATTAGAAATGAATGAGAGGTATATAAACCAAACTGGCCAACCTTCAGCGCGTGTACCACAAGTGGCACGGGCAGTCATTGTGTTTGGCACATGAGCTCTGGGTGCCAAGTTAAAGGAGGTGCTGGTGCTGGGAATCAGGGAGAGCAAGGGGATCAGAGCAGCACTTGGGAAGGGAACAAGGATCAGAGCAGCATTTGAGTTGGGGAAGGTGATTGGAGTGGCAGTTGGGAAGGGGATGGGAACTGGGGGGTCTGTGCTGGCTTGAGGATTGGCCCTGCAGGAGCCACAAAAGTAGGTGCCACTGAATTCAGTGTTGCTATGTCCCGATTGCAACAGGATTCAGCAGCACTGAGTGAAAGTGATGTTTTATTATTGGAGTGGTACTGTGTCATCCTTTGGACTTAACTTGTGGCATTCTTGCTGTAAAGAATGGACACCATTGACAGAGTTTGGCTATGAGCTCTTTAAAACTTGCTCTTTCTGAGGCTGTTTAAGAAAGTTGGCTAGTTTTGGGGAAAAACCTTGTCATTTCACTTTAGAGAACATACCTCCTTATTCTAGTGAGAGTTTTATGTATGGAAAGAGACCCTTCAAAGGTCCTTGTTCCTTGGAGAGCATATACACTGAATCACTTTCCTATCAAAACCTTGAATTTTAAGCATTGCATTTTTGCTCAGTCATTGCTGGCTTCACCAGATCAAAAGAAGAATGAAAAGGAAGTTAATTTTCATAGTATTATTTTTAAAAAAATAAATAGACATTTTTTTCTACTCCTCTTTGTGAGTGAATGTATTTCTTGTGAGTCTCACTGAGCTGAACACCCTGAAAGTGATGTTCTTTATCTCCCAAGGAGCTGGAGCGCTGGTGACAGTACTACAAGTTCCTTGTGCACCATGACACTGCCTCAATAAAGACATATAGAAACCACCTCTAGTGTCACTGGACGACTATCTCCATGCACCATTCAGACATTGGTGCTCCCTCAAACAGCAGACAACACTGCCAATTATGTGGATAACTGTTTGGAAGTGACTGGGTTAAGACTTCAATGACAAAACGTTCAACTCATTTCACTTACATTTCTATTTGACTACCAACTAGTGGTCAGTTTTGAGTTGAGTTAGAAATGGAGGCTTATGAGTAAAAGAACTCTCTTCTCATTCTCATTCTCCTCAGTCACTGAATGCCCTGAATCATTTAAGTCTGACATATACATCATGATGGGACCACATCCAATATCTTTTTGGCAGAGGGCTGCCCTTGCAGTGGAACATAAGGGGCTTTCTTCACAAAAGAAAGAAGGAGATATCTACAGTGCTCAGATCTAGATTAGAAAGAAAACTCCCTTGCCCATCACCGTGAGTTCAGGGCACTGTGCTGAAGGAGATACTGACTTATAAGAAATGTAAAGTGGTGCCTTCCATGGTGACAAGTTCCCACAATACTTTTTAGAAAAATAGAGATTTTAAGCTTTGGTTTCCTACCATATTCTAGTTCAGGCAATTGGTTTTGGCTTACCTAATTTTTCCTTGCAGCTTCAGTTCACTTCCTGTCCTATAGTAGTACTTTGCCTTGCTGAAAATCTGCTGTGTTTCAGCTTCAGTGTAGCTGCACTTCAGTTTTGGTGAAGCAAGCCATTGTGTCCACATGCATGTTTTACAGAGGGGATGTGAAGCTCAACATGTGAAAAGTGCTTTGAGATTATTTGGTAGATGAATGAGCACTTTGGAAGTAAAAATGAGTTTTATAACCTTAAGGTCTCTGGAGATTATTCCAAAAAGTAGCCAAGGGAGAGACCCTAGTGTGTAAATGGGAAATGAGGACTGTTTGGAAAGAACAACCTTTAGGTCAGTCTGACATCTGTTGTTGTCTGTGGGAAAATATTCCTCACCCAAGCTGTACTCAATAGCTGTATGAGAATGTGGAGAAGAAATTACTGGCTGTCATCATCAGTAATGGTAGACACCCACTACTACTTGGGAAAGTTTACTAAAGCTACATGCCAAGCAGGAGGAGATCATAGTGTTTTGGAAAAGGAAGAGCTGGTGTTGGAAATCAAAAGCAAAGCACTGTAGGAGAAATAAGGGAAAAATAAGGACATGGAAGTATTATCACAAATGGAAACTAAAGATCCCTAAAAACCAGCTGCAGCTGCTTAAGAGCAGGAACAAGTAAGCTGGGATTCTTTCGTAATGAGAGAAGGCCTGTATAGAAAAAGCATCCTGAAACCTAACTGAAGAATAACTTGTGGGATGCAATAACTTACACCTATAAAATAAAATATATGGTAAAGGGAGGTCATGCACTGCTTTAGTCCCGTGTTTCTTAGTCCGTGGGCCATGACCCAAAAGAAGGTCACAAGAATATACGAAAGGGTCATGAACAAACTTTAAAAATGGATTCTACTTTAAAGGAGAAAAATGTGGGAAACTGGCTTTTCCCTTGTGGGCGGTCAGGGCTCTAGCCTGCGAGGGGCTGCTTGGGGGTCCCCCTGCCCCAC
>NW_017729031.1:101292751-101295347 GCF_001723915.1 Gavialis gangeticus
GGTCCCCCTGCCCCACCCACCCCACACACTGGGGGGGCTGAGGGCTGGGGGTGGGGGACAGCAAGTCAGGAGCGAGGGGCACTGGGTCAGGACTGGCCGTCAATGTTTACAGATGGATCCTGGTACAAAAAAGTTTGGGAAACGCTGGTCTAGTGTACTCCCAGCATTGAAAGCTGGGAGCATGGGGGAACAAATACACACAACAGTTATACAACCATGAAGGAGTTCATTCAGGCCAAAGCAGTGTCTTTGACAAAGTCATATTCTGGCCCTGGAGATGTTAAGGGCTGAGCTGTAGCTGATTCTTGTGCTGGAGGGAGGAGATAAGGGACCTTCTCCCTCATCCCACTCCCTAGGAGTGCCACACATAAAGGTCAAGAACAGTGGCATTCACAGACAGTCCACAAGGATGTGGTGTCGATGCCTACACAGTCAGATGGGTCACTAAGTGGCTAGAGGGTGGTGGATGGGATTTATTCGACCTAGAGGGATGTGGGCAGTGGGGTTCTGCAGGGCTCAGTCCTCAGGCCCGCACTGTTCAACATCTTCATCAGCGACTTGGACAAGGGGTAAAATAGACCCTGTTCAAATTTGCAGATGACACTAAGATGTGGGTGAAGCGGGCACACTAGAAGGAAGGAATAGGCTACAATCTGATCTGAATAGGTTACGGGGTGGGCGGATGGGAACAGGATGGGTTTCAACACTGACAATAACTACAGGCTGGGGAACTCCCTTCTCATCAGTGTAGAGGTAGAGAAGGATCTTGGGGTCATTATTGATGCCAAAATGAACATGGGCTGACAGTGTGGGGGTGTGGTCAGGAAGGCCAACTCTACCTTGTCATGCATCCACAGATGCATCGCGAGCAGGTCCAAGGAGGTGATACTCCCCCTCTATGCGACACTGGTCAGGCTGCAGTTGGAGTACTGCGTCCAGTTCTGGGCACCGCACTTCAGGAGGGATGTGGACAACATGGAGAGGGTCCAGAGGAGGGCCACTCGCATGATCAGGGGGCAGCTAAGGGACCTGAACCTGTTCAGCCTCCACAAGAGAAGGCTGTGGGGGGATCTAGTGGCCTGTTACAAACTAGTCAGAGGGGACCAGCAGGCATTGGGGGGGGTCCCTGTTCCCCCAAGCACTACCAGGAGTGACAAGAAATAACAGTCACAAGCTGGCAGAGGGTAGATTGAGACTAGACATCAGGAGGCGCTACTTCACGGTCAGGGCAGCTAGGATCTGGAACCTACTTCCAAGAGAAGTGGTGTTGGCTCCTACTCTGGGGGTCTTTAAGAGGAGGCTTAGACAATCACCTTGCTGGGGTTGTTTGACCCCAGTACCCTTTCCTGCCAAGGCAGGGGGTCAGACTTGATGATCTGCTCAGGTCCCTTCCGACCCTACAAACTATGAAACTATGATGCGACAGCCTGTGCATCTCTCTCTTAGACTAGCCTTGTACTCTAAGGCAGGGGTGGGCAAAATGCGGCCTGGGGCCTGGATGTGGTCTGCCAGGCCATTCTATCCGGCCCACAGGGCCCCTAAAAAATTTAGAAAATTAATATTTATCTGCCCCTGGCTGCCTGTCACGTGGCCCTTGATGGCTTGCCAAAACTCAATAAGCGGCCCTCCGCCCATAATAATTGCCCACCCCTGCTCTAGGGAGTCCAGGCAAAGCCTGTGCAATTCCTCCCTGGGGAGTATCTGCTGCAGTGCCCTTTGCTCATACACAATTTACACTTAAAAGAAAGGCATATGTTTGAGGAGATAACGTGGAAATTTGTACAAATAGCCAAAGAGAAAAACCATTAGGATCCTTTAATATATTTATAAATCAGAAGCCTGGATTGGAAAAGGGCCAATGTGGTTCCAATTTTCAAAAAAGGGAGGAAGGAAGACCCAGGAAACTATAGGCCTGTTAGTCTTACCTCGGTCCTGGGTAAACTTTTTGAGAGAATTATCCTGGCACATGTCCACAAGGGGCCAGCAGGGGAGATTATGCTTAGGGGCAACCAACACGGGTTCATTAGAGGCAGGTCCTGTCAGACCAACCTGGAGGCCTTCCATGAACAGGTCACAAAATCCTTGGATGCAGGGGTAGCAGTGGATGTAGCCTTTCTGGACTTTAGGAAAGCCTTCAACACTGTCTCTCAACCCATTCTCATTAAAAAAATTAGGAGACTGTGTTGTCGATGCCTGCACAGTCAAATGAGTCAGTAATTGGCCGGAGGGCCGCACCCAGAGAGTGGTGGTGGACAGGTCTTATTTGACCTGGAGGGATGTGGGCAGTGGGGTTCCCCAGGGCTCGGTCCTGCACTGTTCAACATCTTCATCAGCGACTTTGACGAGGGGTGAAAAGTACCTTGTTCAAATTCACAGACGACACTAAGATGTGGGAAGAAGTGGGCACGCTAGAAGGGAGGAATAGTCTGCAGTTGGACCTAGACAGGTTACAGGGGTAAGCGGATAAGAACAGGATGGGTTTCAACACTGACAAGTGCAGGGTACTGCACCTGGGGAGGAAGAACCAGCACTATACCTACAGGCTGGGGAACTCCCTTCTCGTCAGTGCAGAGGCAGAAAAGGATCTTGGAGTCAT
>NW_017729031.1:101295979-101298897 GCF_001723915.1 Gavialis gangeticus
CCTGCCAAGGCAGGGGGTCAGACTTGATGATCTGCTCATGTCCCTTCCGACCCTTCCAACTATGAAACTATGAAGCCCACAGAGAGTGAGTGAGCTGGTTAGGGCCCCCACAATGGGAAGGGTCTGGATACACAGGAAAGAATAGAAAGCAATGGCAGCAAAGCTAAGGGGCAGATTTTCCTGTCTTTACTCCCAATGAATTGCCATTAATCCCGGGAATAGTCCCACTAAAATCCAAGACGCTACTTGCAGAGTAAAGAAGTAGTAAGCAGAGGTAAAGGCAACAGAATCTGTCCCTAAATTGTTTCTTTGCATCATTTTTTTTCAACAGAGGGTGATGGAGAAATATTTCCCCCGAAGATGCTCTTCACACATAGCAAAGGTGAGGACCAGTCAGATATGGAACCAGCTCTAGATGTTAAATTGCAATCTCTGGGATTGGATGCGACTAATCTGAGTATTTTAGAATAAGTCATAGCCATAGTATCTGAGCTTCTAATCACAATATTAAAAACATGTTTATCCCTGGGGAATGACTGGTGTTCAAGTATTGTGCCTACACTAAAATATTAAGCTAAGGGTGCTTGCGTATGATAGAGGTATGTGAGCCTTAAGGTGACACAAGGAAAAGCAGATAGGAAAATTAATTTAAAGCGAGATAAAGGACAAGGATGGTAGGGAGGCAAGCTAGTATTGTTGTGTAAGTTAAAATTGTGTCTTTCTAACCTACTGCAATTCTTGGAGAGCACAGGAGAAGGCTTGTTAACTTCTTCAAAAGGCTTTTGGTTTGAGGCCACTCACAAAAAGATGTGAAGGAACTTTGGTAACCACCTGGTAAGCTATAATACATTGTGATAGATTTAAAAATGATTGAGACAGAGACTTCCAAATAAGGAGGTTTTTGAAAAGATAGCCTACTTGGTTTGGAATGGAGAAAGCAGAAGTACATAGTAGAATTCAGATTATCCACAAATCTCAAAGGGCATCCAGAAATCTTTGTATAATCAGGGAATCAAGCCCAGCAAGCTCAAGTCCATTGTCTGCTCACAGGCCAGCTTTATACGTTATAATGATGCCCAAGAGAGCACAAACCCAATTGCTTTGCTTTGCAAGTTTTCTTTAAAACAGAAAAGGGGAAGTATTTTTTTCAACATTTAATTAAAAGTGCATGTAAACAACTAGAAGATTTCAAGGCAAATGTCTTAAAACGAATGAAATGATTAAACAGTTGTGAGTCATTTTTCAAACTGGGATGGCAAATCTGTAGATAGGCACGCAACTGTGAAACCGCTACTTCAGTAATCTTAACCCAGTTAGACACCAAATTTTTGGAATGCACATTTGAAGTCTGGGCCCTTACCATAAAATATCTGCGGCTATATTAGCTACACTAACATTTAAAAGGACTCATGTTTCAAGGTAAAGGTGATCACAAGCTGAGCTTTGAAAGAAGTATCTTTTCATTGTATAATACTGAACAATTACAAATTTAATCAGGAATTTTACACCTTGCTCTGAAACATGTGGTCATGTACCTCTGACAAAGACAGGAGTTGGAATTAGATGGACATTTCGGCAATCTCAGTACGGCGATTCCTGTGTTCATTAAATCAGTATTAATGCACTAGAGGCATCTGAAGCATAAAGATTTCTATTTAAAGTGGATGATATATTTGTCTGTGTACTTAATAATAATTTGTCTGCATACATTTTGTTAGCACATGAAATCAGAAGTGCACATGGTAGTTAATTTTGCATACATTTTCTACTTTTGTCATCTGTTTTAGTCATCTATAACTTTTCAAAACTTTCACTTTTGTAGACCTAAGAAGTCTGAAAAGGGAGAGGGCTGGGGAGGCAGGAAAACACTTTAGCTTTAGAAAACCATTTGAAAAAAAATAACACTAATAACTGGGAGTGGAAAGTTGGCATTTGCTATGGAAAATGGCCCTTGCCCAGAATACTTATCAGTGAACTTTCTAGTGAAAACTTTTGGATGGATTAAGTTCTGAAAACAGCCCCTTGCACAAGTGTGATATAATTGCCATATTTTTGTCTGCATTTTCAGTACCGTTTAGTGTCCAGAGAGTCTTTCCATTGGCTTCAGTGTGGACTTTAGATCAAGCAAGAGAAATCTATTACATAGATTACTTGGTCAGCAGATGATGGATGTTGTTGATGAATGTGTGTCCATTTACCAACATATAGTAACTTTACATGATACAGTTTGTTGTCCCAGATGGTTTCTGAGCTGGGGTTTTCATCTCCCATAAAAGTAAAAAGAGATAATGTCTAAGACTGCATCCAAAGTCCCAACGAAACAACCAGTTTGCATAATATCCTCTGGTAACATGGACTGCAACAGGGCATCACTAGCAGAACTTGCATTTTAACGAAAAAAATTTTTTGGAAAAGGTTGTTTTATTTTCCAAATTGGAAATCCTTGTAAAACTATTTGGAATAGATTATGCCCCTTATTTTTGACAAAACTGTAAAATGAAAAAAATATGAGTTTATATTTTCATTTTCATTTTTTCCTTTACTCCCTTGTTAACTCTCCCCTTTTTCTCCTTCCATCTTTCTCCCCTTTTTTCAGTAGCAAATTGGGAGGAGGTGAGACAGAAAATGAATACTAAACAATTTCAAAATAGAAAAATTGTGAATAAACAACAACAAATCATTGCAGAACTTGTGGAACAAAATGATTTAAAATGTTAGCACTGTTTTGAGCAAATATTTTATATTGTTTTCACCAGCTCTATTAACTGATACTGAGCCTTTATATGTTGCCTATAATTTATTAAGAATCTGTGGGCATCGACTGCAAATGCACAAACAACAGATCTTTGCCATAATGCTGTGTTATATAAATTTATGCTGAGACTTCTAAATAGCCATTTTCATTGCTTGTATTTCAG
>NW_017729031.1:101299290-101305089 GCF_001723915.1 Gavialis gangeticus
ATATATCTATATCTCATGGGGTCCCAGAAAAATCTGACACAATGGGCTGAGATTCGTCTGTGGGTTTTCTCCCCCTTTTATGTGTTTATTTTGGTGCCGATGCCTTTTCTTGGATCCTGCATTTTAGAGCTCAACTGAATTTGAAACTAAAAGCTCTTATTAGAGGAGATTTTTTTTAAAGTTCTTTTTGCCTCTCTGGGGACAAAAATAATGGCAGCTTGAAGCAGCAGAGAATCAGTAATTAGGGCAAACAGCGATGCCTTGCATGACTGGGGGAAAATATGAGGATAGGAGGAGAAGAGCGCAACAGACAGACTTGTACAGCCTGTTACTAGGAAACCACATCAGCATTAAATGCACTGTGCTAATTGGCTAGCCTGTGACTGCCTGGGTACCAGCCTGGGCCTGCTACACAGCTGTTTCTGCTCTCTCGTTGCTAGGTAACTACATCTCTCCCCCCCCCACCCATCATCCCCCCCCAGCACACCACTTATTCTGGAGGCTAATTGCCTACTTTTGCTGCTGGTGTTGCTGCTGGGTACCAGCCTGGGCCTGCTGCTCTGCTGTTCTCCCGAGGGGTCGGAGGTGGGGGAAGATATGTCGGCAATTAATGGAGCATAAGTGCAGATTCTACACAATGTCTGGCACCTGTGCCCCCAAATCCGACTCCCTAAACTAAATCTTTCTGCTCTGAGTGCACATCAGAAGCTTGGAGCATCTTTCTCGGCTGAGCTTATAAGAATATGTTTAAAAGGAAATCAGAATTTAGAAGGCTTTATCATTCTTGCTGGGAGTCTTACTCAGCAAGGACAGTAAATGGGTATTCCTCAGCATTCCTGGTGTTCAGCATAGTGACAATGGATGTTTATTATTATTACTTGGTATCCTTGGAAGTAGGGTAGAGAATGGACTATTTCAGCTGCTTTGAATTTAGTCATACACTTGCTCTTTTAAATGCTGTGAGGTACACCCATTGTAGTCTGCCTGTGATGTGTGCCTGTTAGAAATAGGATGGAATGACAGTCCTATATGCTCGTGTACTGAGTGACTGCCACAGGCTTTGTATGTGACATGAGCAAGATCATTAGAGCCTGAGACAAAGACACTGAAGTGCCTGGAAAAACTCCCATTGGCCATTGGATCAAGCCCTTATCATTTTGTCCCCGTCTCTAAAATGGACGTGATAATTGCTACTGCAAGGAGCATGTACGGGAACTAATTTTGAAGCTGATCGTCCTTTTCATTTAAAAACAGTTACAATTTTCTCACATGTTATATTTCATAATCTTAGTGTGCTCCTTTCCCTCTGTTTACCATGTTGTGTCTGTTTCTTTTGTGCTCTTAGTGCCTTGGGGGGGGGGGGGTCCATCTTTCTGGCACATGCCAGAACTGTGAATAAAACACTGCCCTATTTTTTTTCTCCAGAAAAAACCCCAGAGAGTTTAAATACTCTCCACTGCCCTCCAACCCTTTATGAAAAAATAGTGCTTTCCATTTCTCAGAAAAAAATCAATTAGTGGTGTGTATATATAGGAATGAAAAGTATCTGAGATTGATTTTATAATTAGTTTTACTGGTTGCAGAGTCCAGTGCAAGCTGCAGGAGGACACTAAGGTTGTACCTTTGACCTCCAGAGGATGTGTATATTTAATGGTTCTGGCTGTTCTCTCCTTCTCATAAAGGAATGAACTTATTATTAATGGTAGAGAGTTGTGATGTATTGTGGCTAATAGAATGTGCTGTAAATCAGTGGCTTTTCACTTAACTGTACTAGCAAAGCAGACGAAGGTCTCAGCTGCCTGAGCCATGTGAGTGCAACTTGCACATCTCTGCTGAACCTGGCCTGATACTATGTTCATTTGGTGGCAAAGGCTTTTGGACCGCAGCAGCTTTGAGTGTCCAGAGGAGAGGGGATGCAGGAGACAAGTCCTTGTGGTGCAGTGGGGGCCAAAAAGCTTATTATTAAGATACTGCTATTTTAGAGGAGCCCTATAGAATTGTTATTCTTTTGGAAACACGCTGCCATCAGAAGTCACGTGTCAATTTTCATAGAAATGGAAGTCTTATCTAATGACCTTGGCTAATAAGGTTTCCTGTTGCAGTGTGTTTGTGTACTAGTACTCTTCTGCTAATTAGTAAAACTGACTACATTTCACCGGTATGACATGTATAGTTCATAAAAGTACTGTTGAAGCCTTTGGGATGAAATGGTCATAAATATAAAGTATCATAAATATAAAATATCATTCATGTAATGCATCATGTTGGGACTCCTACTGTGATATGGCAGGCTTTTCTTACCAAAAGAATGCAAGGCTAGGTATCAATGCATTTATTGCATATTTCAACAAGCCACCCTAGGTGGGGAAACGTATACCATAGAAATCCCCACCTCCATCTGAAGTGTTTGCATTTTTTCCTATTTCTCTAATGATGTCTCTAATTACGTTATTCTGTGAAATATGCCATGGATTGCACAGGTTTCAGCAACACAAATAGTTCTCCAGTGCATAATGGCACATTAGGTTGCCATCTCTGAAACCGCAAATATCAAAGGATTTTGCAGAAAAGGTGGCAAAGAGAAATATTAAAAGGTTCTTTAAAAAGTGCATCGGATTACTAGATTGCAGTCACAAATCTCTTTGCTCTCGGCCTCCACACCTTAGTTAGAAGAGGAATTCAGGAAATTAGTCCTGCATTTCAATTCATTTTCATTTGCGCTTTGCAGTTCTTTGTTTCCACAAGAAAGGAGTTGGAACACAAGTTCTGAGGCCTGACTTTCAGTACAAATAATTTGACTGGCATTTGAATCTCTTTTGAACTGGTTTTCTGTCGAATAATTATTTTATCGCCATTTCAGAGAAAGGATAGAAAAAGAGTTTTGTAGATGTGTTTCATGAAACCTTTCTTTGGGGCAATGAATCCCCAGACCAAGTGCAGTAGATCATTGTGGTGGAACAGGTATTGAATTTTGGAGTGTGTGGGGGGGTTCTTGTGTGGTTTGTCAAAGCTACTTTTATGCTATGTATCAAGGGACCAAAATAGAAAGGGCTCCTAAGGCTAAATTGTTTAGTTCAAATTTGTAGTGTGCAAGTCTATCAGGATCTATTCCCCCCCCTCTCTTAAAATACTTTGCCTAAATCAACACTTACAAAGACTTTTTACTGGGTCATCAGGCAACAGTGAGAGAAATCAGGCAGAGCAGAGGCTGCGATCCTGGAACAAGCTTGGTGAGAGCAGTTTGCTTGCATGGAGCTCCTTTGTAGCACGGGGCTTGGAGCTTCTTCACCGTTTCACTTGCAGTCATAGCAAATGAAATATTTTGACTGACGCTGTGCTTGTGGGGAGGGGTATATACATGCCCTCAGGGCATGTTTATTTTTGATTTTATAAAGAGATAGTGTGAAATCCTGACCCTTTGAAGTTGGTCGGCATTTTGCCAGTGATACAAAGGGAGCCAGGCTTTCAACCGCAGCATTGCTAATTTTTATAATTGTATCAGACACATCATGGTAGTCAGTGCTTTGTTTGGGTTTGATTTTTTTTTCCTGGAAGTCCCAGCTCCTGGAATCCTGTGGGAAGGAAACACTTAGCTTACTGGATTTTTTATTCAAGTGTCTAGCCCTGCTTAAAAGCCTGACCTGGGTGTATCTTACAAGCTCAAAACCCAAAAGACAGGCACCCAACATTTATTATTTTTACTTTAAAATCTCATAATTTTGGGGGGGAAGACCCAAATAGTATGTAAGATGAAGAGGAAGGTCCTCCCAGACTTTGGGGATGGGATGAGGAGGAAGGACCTCTACAAGCTGGAGTGAAGAGATGGAGCAAGTCTTGATGTTGGCTACTGCTGTTTTTACATGTACAGTTTTTGGAAGAGAACCCTGCTGGGTTTCTCTCATATTTAATGTGGGTGCTTCTGTGTGGCGGGAATGTCAGTAGTGCTTTTCATATTCAGCATGGGCAAATAAAAAAATTACACTGGTGTTATCAGCACTACTCCAGTATAAAAAAGAGCAGACTGGGTAGAATACTGTACAGTAAGCTTTCCCTGCATCCCACATCTACACGTCCGCCCATTGGGAACAAACTTTCTCCCAAGAGGAGCAATTCAAAGCAGAGCTACTGATGCCCTGCTCTGCTCCATTGCTGCAAGCAGAGGAGCTCTAGGCTCCCCCAGGTGCCAGCCTCATGTTGGTATGGGGCACTGACGTCAGGCCTGTGCTCTGGAGGCGGGGTGAGGGCAGCTGTTTCCCAGCCCCCTGCCCAATCGGCCAGTGGGGCAGCTGGCAGTGAGACCCTGGCTGGGTGGGAAACCCCGGCACAGCTGGGGGCTGGGCAGAAGCTGTCCTACCAGTAGGGCAGCTGGCAGCAAGCTCCTGGCTGAGCAGGGATTCCTCGCCCAGCTGGGGGCTTAGTGCCAGCTGCCCCACTGGTGGGACAGCTACCACCCAGCCCATGGCTGAGCAGGGAAGCAAGAGCTCCCTAGTTCTGGTGCTGCTCAGCTCCCCGCTCCTGTGGGGAGGCAGGAGCCCTGCAGCACAAAGACGGGGGGCAAAGAGGGACCCAGTTGCCATGCTGATTAACTACCAGCTCCTGGCTGGAGCTGAGAATTGAGCAGCACCAGCACTGGGCCCCCTGCTGGTGTGCCTAAGTGGGAGCAAATTAGCTCCTGGTCAATGTCTACCTGAGTCCTCCTGGGCAGTTACTATTGCACAGTTAATCTGTATTTACTAGATCCTAGTGCAGTATAGTGCCTCATGTAGGCACACCCAAGAAGAAGGAATCACATGGGTACATGAGGTTCCAAATAACCATGTTCACTAAATATACACAAAGCACATGAGCACTTGCTACTTTCATGCCACTATTGGGTGGGTTCTGAGACTTGGAACATGGTGAGCACCATTTAGACACCGTTCAGGAAGTCTTCCTACAAATCACTGAATCTGGCAAATTAAATTAATGAGCTCGGTATAAAAAGCAAGGATCATGTACCATTAGTCATCATACAAGGCTGACCACAGACATTGGCAGTTGGGGGTTGTGAAATGACTTGGTGGCATTTCATATCGACTGCACTGGACTTCTGTAAAATGAAAGAATTCTTAGTAATACTGTCGAAGCTCACCAGATTGCAGGATCCCTGTGAGGGGTTTGCTATGAACTGGGAAGACACTGGGCTTTTAGTGCAAACAATAATGGGCTGGCTTCCTTTGAATCACTGGCAACATGTTATGGCATATTGTCTATGTGTCCCTGCTGTGGTTGTGGGGGGAAATTAAACTTGTAAAGTTCTTTGTCCTCCAGTTACCAGAGTGAACCATGATGTGCTGTAGAAAGGACTTAATAGAACGAAAGACTTCTGGGCAGGAGGCCACGTTTAAGATCTCTGCCTAGGCATGTGGAGAATGGTGTGCATCTGCTCATACTACAGTCCCCAGCCTTTGAAGATCTACCCTTTAGTCATATATTTATTACTTTCAAGCATGTGTTTATACGGTTTCCTCAGCTGGGTTGGACTGGTGAATCAGGGCCATAGCTCTCACTACTAATAACAGCTGAGCAACAGAACTGTTTGCATGTATGTTTTACCACAACAATGACAATGCCCCCCCCCCCCACTTACAAGTTGTGTGTAGAGTCTTTGATGCCCTAGGAACTCTTTCTATATTTAAGAAAGTACAGTGCCTTGAGGCCCCAGTCTGGGCCACATTGTATACATACAAGTGAAATAAAGACAGTCCCTTCTCCATTGAGCTCATAGTCTAGAAGTACAACAAGGTATTCTGCTACAGG
>NW_017729031.1:101305210-101327953 GCF_001723915.1 Gavialis gangeticus
CTTTTTGATTTTTTTTTTTCCCCAACAAAGACAATGCCCCCCCCCCCCCACTTACAAGTTGTGTGTAGAGTCTTTGATGCCCTAGGAACTCTTTCTATATTTAAGAAAGTACAGTGCCTTGAGGCCCCAGTCTGGGCCACATTGTATACATACAAGTGAAATAAAGACAGTCCCTTCTCCATTGAGCTCATAGTCTAGAAGTACAACAAGGTATTCTGCTACAGGTAGAGAAAAGAAATATTCACAGGTGGCTGAGACCCCTTACTTTGGCACCAGTGATTTTTCCAAGAAGTATGTGGCATTATGGAGTGTGCAAAGGTTTCACTAGCACTCATTTTAGAGGACCTGCATGATTTGAATCATGCATGGCCACCCTGAATTCATGTTAATAAGCCATTATCTGCCTATTTAATCTGGCTGTTTATATTGTGTATGCATGTGTAATCTAAAATGAAAGACAATATACCTCATAGGCTTTGTAGGGCACCATTCTGTGGGACATGTTAGACACTGGCAAGACAGAATGATCCAGTTTATATTTGGGTAGCAAATTTTTTTAAATGACCATTTGACACTGGTATGATTAGGGGCCTGGAGGATAGACTATATGAGGAGAGACTCTGGGAATGGGGTTCGTTCACTCTGAGTAAGAAAAGACTGAGAGGTGACTTGATAGCTACCTACACGTATGTCAGGGGTGAACACCAAGATCTAGAGGAGCAATTCTTCAGTAAGGCACCCCTTGGGAGGACGAGGACCAATGGACACAAGCTAGTTCAGGAAAAATTTAGGCTGGACATAAGGAAAAACTTCTTTTCCATAAGGGTATCTAGAATCTGGAACACACTCCCAGCAGAGGTGGTGCAGTCCCCATCCCTGGAGGCATTCAAGAGAAGGCTGGAGAAGCACCTTGTTGAGCTCATTTGAGCCCAATTACCTCCTGCCCATGCCAGGAGACCGGACTTGATGATCTTATAGGTCCCTTCCGATGCTTGTATTCTATGAGTCTATGATTTATGTGCGTGTGTGTTTGCTTAAATGTATAGACTTGTTAAAACACATGTGCAGCATGCCAGGCCCTGATCAGTCCACAAAGGAGCTTGAAAGACTCTTCACATGTTTGCTAATCTGAGGCACTGGAGGCAGAATCAATAAAGCCACAGTCCAAAAAAATTCACTGTGCTCTTCATTCGCCCTTCTGAAAGCAGCTCTCAGAAATGTGTGCGGTACAGCTCTGCGATGTTTCTATTTTTAATTGGATTTAGAAGCTCTTAATTAATTAATTAAAAGGGTGAATCCCAGCCCTGTTGGAGTCAATGGGAGTTTTGCCATTGCCTTCAGTAAAGCCAGAATTTTACCATATATCCTTTTATTCATACTACTCCTCTACTGAAACAGAAGAGCAAGCAAGACATTGTAGAAATCATCCTGCATAAATCTTTCCCACCACTGCCACTACTGAGATAGGAAGGAGTACCTCATTCAGGTGCCTTTTTGGGACCACTGGACAAGAGGAGCTTTTATTTAGCCCGCACCAGGTGAGAATTAAGTAATAATGAAAAGATGCAGTTAGCACTTGCTCTCTGTGCACAGAGTTGCTCCCCCTACCTTACCTCCCCCTTCTGCCCTCTGCCCCCCTCCCCGAGTTTTGAACAGGAGAGGGAGAAGGGCAGGAAATCCAAACGCTTGGAGTCTGTGGGTCAAGGATGCCTTTTGACATGGCTTTAAAGGTCACAGGCTTCTTTGCCTTTATGCCATGGAGTACAGTAAGCAAGCACACTGCCTGGGAGCACAAAGCAGCACAGTCTGACATTTATTTGGCAGTGCATGGCTCCTGTTCCAGAGGAGAAGAGTGAAAACACAACGAGGCTCGTTGCTGGGCAAAGCCAAATGGGGGATGTTTGAGAGAGCGCCCCTGGAGCACAAAGAACGTAGAGATGTAACATCCCCTGGGTCTAACAGTAATAATGCTTGGCCTTTATATCTAAAGTAACCTATACAGAGACTTTACATTTTCAAGCCTCTTGACAAATGTTAATTAGCCAAATCCTGCTTCTGTCACAAGGCTCATTGATTTCAGGGAACAGCCGCAGCATTTGTCCCTAACCCATCTATCCTGTATGAGACTTTCTGTCTCAACTGATGTGGGAAGAGAGTCAGCTTCTCGCACTCCCTTCATAGTGTATGTAGCAAAGATATGGCCATAGACCAACATGTCTACCTTCCTATCCATTTCCACAATGAGGTAGGTGTGGGAGAGCTTCTCTTTCCTTTGCAGTGAGGCAAGCTGCAAGATTGGCAACATGCATAGCACATCAATCTATTCCTACCAGATACTGCTTTTAAAAATGAAGCATAAGATATCCCAGAAGAGCAGCTGCTGACTGGCACCATCGTGAGCAACATCAAAAGCTGAGGAGTCATTTTTGGATGCCCAGTTTCTAGGTAAACTTTGTTAGCCTCAAGTCACCCCCCTATGCAAATTCCAGCTCTGAGCTTTCACCCATTTTCTGACAATAGAAAGAAAAGAGCAATTTTTCTGTTGCAAGTAACTCAGAAAGACCACAGCAGGTCAGAATGTTTCTGACACTATGGATTCGTACTGAAATCTCTGGGTTTATCTTGTGAATCGGGTAGGTGTTTGTACACCTAATCTTGCACAGTACTCCACAGTACCCTTTAAAGGATCTCATGGCAACCTGGTTGAGAATCACTGACATAATATAGAGTATGCTGTATGAAATACAGTGTTTTGGGAGCTATCACATGGGCAAAGCCAGCACATTGACAGGAAAAGGTACTAGTGTGGGAATGAAAAGTAAGCACTTACCTCACAATATAGTGCCTCGTAGAAATAAAAACACCTAATAGCTCTTTGAGCTAAAAAAACCCCCATTTTTAACAAAGCTTTACATATTTCTAGATTTGAATAATCTGTTCTGTGTTGTGTTTTATTGGGCTATTCTATTTTATTATTAGGTATGGCTACAGAGCAGACTACACTGCAGTGTTGAGATACCCAAGCCAGCCTGGGGTATGGGAAGTTGTCTCCTCATGGCAGCAGCAGAGCTCAACAAGGGCTCATTTACCATGCTTCCCAGTGAATGATCCTCCAAGGAGCTCTTGCTGTCATGGCTAGATTGGTTCCAATACACAGGTCAGCTCATTTAAAGCTAGCACGGGTATCTCTCCTCTGCACTGCAGTCTGCAACATAGACAGACGTATTGTTATAAGCCATTGGTTTTCTTGTTGTTCATTTCATTTTTACAGTCCTCTCTGTTTCCTTAGATCTTGTAGTCTACATGAGATTTTCTGTTCTGGAATCTTCTGATCTAGGACCACATTGTAAAGTGTGGCGAATTTTTGTAATTGAATTAAATGTCTGTAGTAAAAAAAAGAGCCAAACATTGCAAAGTTCCATGTAGGTTTCAGGAAAAAACGCATTTATAGTGCTAAAAACAACTGTATGCGAGTAGACTGAGCTTCAGGGAAAGCCTGGTTTGAAATTAAAATCCGTCTAGCTCTTTTTCCTGCCTCCTACCCTCTCCCACCATGTAGCTTTCGTTCTTTAAGGCCTGTAGACTTTAGTTTCTAGATTGGTGGACCCATATCTGCCTTGGCATTCATCTGCCTGCTGCAGCTTCATGTAAGGTTTCCTTTCTGCACTGCTCTGGTCCTAGGAACCCTTTTATTTAGTTAGTTTGCTTTTTAAAGCCCTCAGAGTTGAGGCTGAAAGGCCTGAATTGCTGGATTACAGGAGGTATTGCAGTTCATTCTCCTCCCCTGTCAGTGCCAGCTTTCCATTTTATCTTTGGGGCGGCAAAGCCAAGCTTGTAATCAATAATGTTTGGAGAATGACTAACCACAAAGAAGCTTTCTCTAAGCAGATTGGGTCAAATCAATTCCTGATGTAATCCTGTTGCTGCAAGCAGAGTTACACCAGAAATGAATATGGCCTATGCACTCTTCTGACCTGTACAATTTGCTTTCCCTGAAATATATGGCTCTTCCTGTTTTGGACTATAAAGTAATGAGATCTTTCTCCATTACCTGAGGAGTATACTCTGTGGCAAATGAAATGTAGACACCTGACACTCTGTATTTGAGATTTAAATCTGTTATGGTTGAGCAATTGTTTTTTCTAGACAGGAGGCATTATGGACTGTCATTTTTGGTTTGCTTTTTAAAGTCACCCTCTTATCAGTGCTCAAAATTTTTATAAAAAAAGAAAAAATCCCTCCCTGTTATATCCCTCCATGTTTAAAATTCTTTGTTGGAAGCTTAACAGTGAAATTGGTTTCCTCACCGTGTCCTCTTGTGCCCTGCCTCCTCTGATGCAGCCTCGCTCTGTTTATTGCTGGGCTGCTTTTGAGTGCTGGGAATACTGACATTGATTTTGTGTAAGAGAAAAGCATTTATTCTGATGGGAGGTGGAAAGTGCGCACACAGATTTTGCAATCCTATAAAGAAATGGGAGTAAACAATAAAGGGGTCATGTTTTAGACCTAAAGGGTATCCATTTTAAGATGGCAATGGCCTTGGAGTAATATCAGTGATTTCATTGGTGGTATACCAGTGCTGAATTTGGCCCCAAAGCCTGTTTTATACTATAGAGTGAAGAAACATGAACACAGCTGACAAGATTGTGTACGGACATCCAATTGTGCAACCCTGGTTACTTCAATATAACTGTATGAGAGAGTTCTGGTGGCTGCTGGAATAACACCTGATAAATACAGTCCAAAAGACATCAGAAGGTTGCAGTAATGTATCAAATTAAGGGATAAAATGTTTTCTTCTAGCATTTGCTTTACTGAAATGTAATGTCTTAATTCAAAGAGCAGAGTTCGCTTTATAAATCAACTAAGTAGGAAATTTGGCATCAGGTCTTGATCAGCATGGATATGAATGCTATCTACTTATGTGGAAACCAGAACAGATGACTTCTTTTTAGTCAAAAGGCATTTTAAGAACTTTGGGTCTGTTTGTACCAGCAACCATGTGCCTATCTTACACATACACTTTTTGTCAATATGTTGTACAGGGGTCAGCAACCTACAAGAGATTTTATCCAGCCCAACCAAGTGCTTGTGCACAAAAATGTGCCATCTAGTGACTGCCTGTGACCTGAAGAAGACTGAGCTATGTTAATTTAGCATGCCATTAGTAAAAGATTGCTGACCCCTGAGCTAATACCTAGCAAGTATTCAGAGTGTTGATTCAGGGAGCTGAAAATGACCCTCTGGTGATATAAGGAATGAAAAGGTTAGTTAGGAATAATTTCCCTGCAGTCATGATTGTTTTCTCATTCTCTCTGCAGGTGAGAAACCATACAAGTGCTCATGGGAAGGGTGCGAGTGGCGTTTTGCACGAAGCGATGAACTCACGAGGCACTACAGGAAACACACAGGTGCAAAACCCTTTAAATGCAACCATTGTGACAGGTAATGCAGACTTCTAAAAATGATGTTCAGATAAATATAGTGGTTGTGAAAGGCACTGCACTGCCAGCTCACCAAGGACCAAAGCCTCTGGTTTTCCATAGAGAACATCTGGCAGCAGGTAGTAGGGCCTTAAGTTACCTTGCCAATGTGCCTTTATCCCCTGATCTACAAGGAGGAAACCCCTTCTGTGGGATTTACCATATATATTTCAATTGCTAGCTTGTCAGGCTGCCAGGCAGTTGTGGTGATGACTTAAGCTACCTTGGGTGTGCATCTGGGAGGCAGAATGGGAAGGAAAGAGGAGTTCTGAAACTGGATGCTTACATGCTAGGGACTGAACTAAGATTCAACATTAATTCCTACACCTTTTTTTTTCTCCTTATTGATGCTTAAAGCAGACACAGATACATGGCCAGATCTTGGTCCCAACAAAGTCAGTGGGAACTTGGGTCATTGACTTTGATGAAAGCAGTATTTGAGACAAAGTACAACATTACTCTTTAAAGGATTCTCAGGTGCTGCATTTCTGAGCATCAATGAATGATCTAAAAAGCCCCAAAGATAGCCTATGAAGCTCTGTGTTGCCCTCTATAACCCACCAGCAGATCAGCACTGTAGCTTTCCTTCTCTGTGATCATACATGGCTTTGACAACAAAGACTGAGCCCTCTCTCTATCTTTCCTGCTTACAAAAATGTTTCTTAAGCCCCACCTCTTTGCTTCCTGGTCCGTGTAATGGACATTACCAAGGGGCTGTTGAACCTCAGAAACTACTGGGAGAGGTGATTCACCACAGCAAGTAGGTGAGAGGGAGAGGTCACAAATTCTCAAGTGTATGTCTAAGGTACCCAAAAGTTTAGACAATTCTGGGGACTGATAGCATTTTTCTCTCCCTGTGCAGTCAATTTATCATTAACCTTCTATTTAAGTTAACTTAGCATCTTCCCCTATATATTTGCTTCTCCCTCCTTTTAGAAGCTTAAGAGACAGTTCCTAGAAACCAAGAGCAACCTTTGTAGAACTGCCTAAATGTTTTAAGCATACTTGAAAAGGTTTACCCCAAGGTTTTTAAAACAAGAATGATGGATCTACATAATTTCACACTAGTTGAGAGTCTCTCTCTTGATCCCATACTTGAGATCATTTTAGATAAAGGAGGTGCTCTGTATTTCATATTCTGTTGTCTCTCTTTTAAAGTGCAGTAAGTTTCCAGAGCCAGGTTCCCCAATGAGCTCCAGACACAACTCTTATATGGGAACCTGATTTTCAGTTGGCCAGATTTTGTTACAGAGCTGTGTGCTCAGCAGCTGTTACTGAGAATGATAGGAGCTTCTGGGTGCCGATCGTAGCAGCCTGAATGGAAGTTGGGCTCATCTAAAAATCTGATCCTAACTGTAGGTGCTAAGTATTTCTGAAAATCTGGCCCAGCCAGCTTAAAATACTACTATTACTATTACTACCACTACTAGTAATAATAAACAATTTTGATGGAGCCAAAAGAGACTAGCCCAGCAATCACATCTGACAGCACTAACATTATCCAACAATAAAAAGTGTCCAGGGTGGAGACTGACATTGCCCACAGTGAAACCTGGATCCAGTTTAGGTGTAATCAAATGATGTGGTTGTATCTGAATAGGTTATCCAGCTAATTTTATTTTTATATAAAATACTTTTCCTATTTCAAAAAGAAATAGGATTAGCTGGATAACCTGTTCAGATACAAGCACATCATTTGATTATGCTTAAACTGGATTCAGGTATGCATGCGAGATATGTATAATATATATTTTAAAGAAGCTTAAGAAAAATCACCTTTCTAATGCAGCACAAAGGTTTCTCCATTAGGCTAAGAAAATGCTTTGCAAGACAATAACTGCCCTAGAAAGCCTCTAGGCAAGTCTGGCAAAAACTATGCATGGACAAAGGATGCACAGGACATAAACAGGGAACCCATCCTTGGATAGGAAGGAAATTTGATCATTTTCACGTCCTGTCTTTCCAAGACCTTCATCTGAGCAAGTTTGCCCCCCTCCCAAGGGCTTCCTCTTGGATTCACTTTTGCTTTATCCCTGGATTATCTTTTGTTTGTTTAGAATGAGGGACAGGATAAATGAAGTACAGGCCTCTGGAGTCTTGCCTTTTATAAGCATCTTTACTTATGGAATGCTCTTACAAGTGGAAGAGCATTTCTGTTCTCTAATTTTAGCATAGGGGTGCTTTCCTCTTAAGAAAGTAGCATTTCACCCCTTGACCCTGCTCCCCAAATGAACTCCTGGTTTCTGTGATGGAATGGCAACCTTCTTATGAGAAATCCAAGGAGAACTTGTGTAAGGGACAAGGAACTAGATCCCAATGGTTTGGGCCAAGGTTTGGGACCAGGCATTAAGCTAAAGGCCAGGAATGAGGAAGCAGACCAAGGACTAAAGAGAGGATTAGAGCAGTGGCTAGAGATCTCTGCATTGACCAAGCTGAGCAGTAGTGCCAGGTGCAGCCCCACCAACTGAGTTGCTGTTCTTAGCAATCAAATCCTCAACTAGTCTCAGTTACCTCAGACGTAGCTGCAAAGGCAAACTCATCCAGCCAGTGCTTCCACAGCCACAGTTGAGCCAGACCTGTGTTCAGGCTGGCTGTCTGATAATCTAGACATGGTAGGTCTCGACTTCCCCACCCTTGCCCAGGGTGTCCCCTCTTTTCCTAGTCATCAGTTTTACATCAATTCTGACTTGGGTTACAACAGGTTTACCACCCCTTCTCCCCTGGATGGGCTGGGGCTGAATACCTTGACTAGAATGCTAACTGGAACTCAATAAAACTTGAGATGAAGCTCAAGCTGGTCCTGGGGAAAGAGAGAAAGAAAGATGGAATGACTGGAACTTGAACTGGAGGCTTAGAACAGGTACTTAGAATTAAGCGGTGCTTTGGAGTTCAGATCTTGAATGAGAATTGCAGGAGTCAGATGGATATTCTGGAATTTGGATCTCAAATTCAGGCACTCCGGAAATTTGGCACTCTAGATCTCTCCTGGCACCCCAGGTCTCTGGAACTTGAAGTGAACCCCTAGCACACAGACAGGTATTCTGGAGCTCAGACCTCAGAATATTTGAACCTCTGGAATTTGGTATGCGGGAGTTCTGGCCTCTGAGGTGTAGATCTAAGAACTGGTAGTCGGAGACTCGGCCCTCTGGAACCTGGACTGGGATTCTGGAGCTTAGCTCCTGGAACTGGTATCTCAAGATTAGTACCTGTACTGCAGAACTGGCTCTTGGGAGCTTAGTGGTACTCAGGAGCCCAGACTTCTGCAACTAGCAGTGGAATGGTGATGCTTTGACTGGTACTCTTGAACTCAGAGAAGCACTCTGACTGGAACTCCAAATTTTAGACTTTGATATAGAACTCTTGACTGAGCCGGTACTTGGACTTGTGTCCAGACTGTAACTAAGATTTTGCAGCATACGTTGAACTTCGACTGGTGCTCTGGAATGCTGATCTATGGAACCTGGACCTCTGGGATTCTGTATTCTGCCTGAAACTCAGAACTTGTACTCAGAAGCTTAAAGCAGAGCTCTGGAACTTGGGTCTTGAACAGGAGCGCTGTTGGAACACAGTGTGGTACTCGGAAGCACTGGCCTCTGGGACTCAGACCTCAGAACTGCCACTCAGAAGCTTATTCTGGAACTGAGAGGTACTCAAAGTGGAACTCAGTCCTTGAAGCAGAACGGATACTTCAACTCTGGCAGAACTGTTACTCAGCACTTTGGTTCTCTGCGACTTGGAGCTGGAACTCAGGAGTTCAGTACACTCAGCAATTCAGCACTCTGGAACTTACACTGGTACTCTGGAGATCACAGCAGCATTCGGACTGGTGCGCTGAAGAGCAGACCTCTGGAACTCAGTGCAGAGGTCTAGATCTGAAAACTCGAACTCTTGCTGGCACTCAAACCCTGAAGCAGAACTCTGGAACTCTTATCTGGACTTTGGAAACTGAAGTGATACATGGACTAGTACTCTGGAACAGACTCTCTGGAAGCCACACTGTCAGATGCAGAGCTTGAACTCTGACTTGTTCTCTGGAATTTATATCAGTTGTCTGGAGAACTCAGACTTCTAGTTTTCAAAAGCAAAACTCTCTGGAGCTTGGAACACAAACTGCTGTTCAGAGTGAACTTCTGGAACTTAATACTTCACCTGGCAAAGGTACTCTAATGCTCTGCAACTCAAAGTGGAATTTAAACCCAGACGGTTACTTGGACTTTGGACATCTGGAACTCTGAGACTTAGGATTTGGATCAGTACTTTGGAGCTCTGGCCTTGAGAACTTGGACCTCTGGAACTGGCTCTCTGACTTCCGGAGTTTAAAGACAAACTTTGGCACTTGGATTGGTACTCTCGAGATTAGCGTGGCCGTTGGACTGATGCACTGAAACTCAGAGCAAACTTGGCGCAAACCTCTGGAGCCCAAACTCTAGAGCTCAAAGTAGAACTATGGAACTTGGACTGGTACTCATGAACTCACCTTGAAGCAGAACTCTGGAGACTGGACTTGCATTCAGACTGCTACTTAGACTGGAAACAAGACTTTGAAGCTGAATTTGAAAGCAGATGGGTACTCTGACGCTCTGGAACTCAGACCTCAGAATGGTTATCCAGGCCTTTGGATCTCTGGAACGTGTTAACTCAGACTTCTGGAACTTGAAGCAGAGCTCTGGAGCTCATACCGAGATCTTAGGCTGGTACTCTGGAACTCAGCACGCAGCCCTGGTCCTCAGATTTCTGAAACCCCAAGCAAAAAACTCTGACACATAGGCCAGTCCTCTTGAATGTGAAACAGTACTTTGACTGGAAGGAAGTCAGCTTGGTATTCTGGAGCTCAGATATATGAAACTCTGGAGATTGAGCTGGTACTCCAGTTAGAGTTCTGGAACTTAAACTTGTGCTTTGGAGATCTGATTTCTGGAACTCAAAATGGATCTCTGGCACTTGGACTGTCACTTTACACCTTTGAACTCCGCCTGCCACTTGAAGCAGACCACTGTAACTTCGTACCGCGGAGTTGGAGCCTTCTTATCTCCAACTGAGTTCTGGCTCAAGAACTGGCAGAGGTCTTGAGCTGCGGCTGGTACTTGGAATGGTACTCAAGAGCTTAAAGGAGAACTCTGGAACTTGCATCTTGAGCAGAAACTTTGGAGACTGGCGGTTGAAGCATGGTCTGCTGCTGTCAAGCACTGGCCTCTTGGGACTCAGACCTCAGAACTTGGATTGATACTTTAGACCTCAGACGTCTGGAACCTGGATCAATGTTCTGTAACTCTGAGAAGTACTCAGCCTGGTATTCTGGAAATCAAAGTGGAACTACAGATCTCAGATCTTGAAGCAGAACTCTTGCACTTGGACCTCAGTACAGGTACTCAGGAATCTGGACTGGTGCTTTGGAGCTGTGGCACCTGAACTGGGACTCTGATGCTTGGAGCGCTGGAACTCAGCTCTCAGAATTGGGGTTTGAAATCTCAGGCTGGTATGCAGGATCTCAAAGTAGAATTCGGTGTTCAGACTTCTGAAACTTGATTCAAACTGCCACGCTGAACCTTGAAGCAGACCTGTGGAATTCTGACTTCTGGAATCCAAATGGCAACGCTGACATTTGAACTGGAGTTTGGAACTTGGAATTCAACCTGGTACCTAAAGTAGACCTCAGGAACTTGGTATGGTGCTCAGGCATTAGAACCGGTACTTAGGAACTTGAAGCAGAACTGTGGCGTGCAGAATTGTGGCACACTGCACTCAAAGTGGAACTTGAACAGATGATCTGGAATTCAGGCTCTGAAGCACAAGCCTACAACTCAGACCAGTACTCTGTCACTTCTTCAGCAAAGTTCTTCTTCACCTCATTTACAAACAGGCATCTCAGGAAGGTTTCTGTCTCTGTGGTGTGCTCAGATGAAGCGGTGGTATACCAAAGCTGGTCAAGCTGTAAGGAATTAGGGCATGGAAGTCCATTCCAATGGGTAGAGCCACAGTCTGGAACTAGGAACTAAGACAAAAAGCCAGGAGCCAAATATGGAGACTGAGCAATAAGCGAAAGGTTAGGAGTCAAAGTCAGAGACCCAAAAATGAGCCAAGAACTGAAAAGGGACTTAGAACAACAGCCAAAGACTCCCATGCTGAGCAGCTTAAATGCCATTTCCAAAGTGCTTTCCTAAATACCTGGGTCGCTACCAGCAGCCAGTCCCTGAGAGAGACCAATCCTAGTTACTCCAGGCACAGCTGCAAAGGCTTACTCATGCAGCCAGTGCTTAACCAGCCCCAGCTGGGGCAGGCTTCCATCCAGGCTGCCTGCCTGCCTGAGACTCTGCTATCTTTTCACTCACTCTTAACCCTGCAGCCTCCCTTAAGCCTATGGTAAGTGTTATTCTTCCATATTCACATGTATCTCTCCCTAGCTAAGACTTTCTCTAGCAGCCATCCCTATAAAACCTATTTGTTCTTTGTTCAAATAATTTGTTCCTTTAATATTGCCAAATACTTTTTCCATTGGTTAACCTAATAGTCACAACTTGATCACATCTGTTTTTAATCCATCCGCGATCAAATAATTTCCCTACTCTCTCACTGGATCTAGTTATAAGAGTCATATTTTTCTTCTGTACTCAGCAGCTCACTATGGCAGATGGATGCTCTAGCAGTTTAACTATGTCTGCTTTGACTGTAACACTTCCTTTTAGTTCTTCATAGTTGTAGTCATTTTATCACCAAATTGTTCCAGGACTTGATTCAGGCAAGCACTTTTTTACCATATACTTAGGTTCATCTGTAGTCAGAAAAGTATTTAAGGATGAGCTTATACTTGAACAAGTACTTTTCTGTGTCAGGGTTTGAAAGAGAAGGATCCTCACCTCTAAACCATTGCCTTTACTTAATCAGCTTCTTCAGAAAGAACTCAGGGAAAAGTAAAACTAGCATTTGTCATCTTTAATTTTCCCCCATTTGTAGACACATTCATGTTGTCTCTTTCTGTTTGAATCAATGTCAGCTACTTCTTTTTAAAGCATTATGACTTTAGGCTCACAGAGTTTTGTGTAAAAGCATTTAAAGCACAACCAACCCAAGTCCAAAGAAGTCAATAGGAGACATTAGGGAGATGTCCATGTCTTTGGATCAGTCCTTTATTCTTGGTGTAAACTATCTACAGTGTAATAAATGATGGTAAATTATTCTTTTTTGACAAATAGGCTGTCTTTAAATAAAGTGTTTAGTTTTAGCTCCGTGTTGTACAGTATACAGATCATTGTTAGTTTTTGATGGCGAACCCCTACCACTTTGAGTAGGAGTATATGGACTGAGAATGTGTACAGTTTAGAGGTATCAGGGGAGAAAAGAAAGGGAACTAAAGTGGCTCAGAAAGAGTTCAAAAAGTCTCGAGTGCCTGAGGCACCATGAATATGTTGGTTATCACCAGCATTACTTAGGAATTAGAGATGAGATGCTCTTCAAACAATAGGTGATTTTACTTTCTTTAGGTAATAGAATTTGTTAGAACATCAGGATAAGCAAGGACCAGGCAGTGGCCACAAATGTCTTGTGGGGTATATGTATGTTTAACTGAAGGAAACTTGGTGTCATAATCTTTCATATATATAATATTTTGGTATCCTTGGACTGCAAGATGAGGGTTATGTGCTCCCTCCTTCCCCCACTTAGCTGTAGGGCTAGAGAGCTCAGAGGAACAAATCCCACAGAGGAAAATCTATGCAAAACGAAAAAGACAGCTGAACATTAAGTTTTCTTCCCACTACAGGCATCTTTTCTCTATAGATGCTGAGTTGTGGCAGAGAAGAAGGAACAGAGGAACTGGGTATACTTAGGAGCATACAACTGTCCCTCTCTCCCCTGCCTCCTCCCAACCCCATCAGGAATTAGGATGCTTTAAAGCATTGTAAGTTGTCCCTACTAGGGACAGCCATAGCAGTGTGCATAAACACACATAGCATTACTGCATCTTGGAGATTGCTGCAGGCTGTACCTTGGCCCAGCATGCTCTGTGTTGCAGAACGTAGCTGGGAACTGGAAAAGGTATGTAGATGGAGGCCTGCTCCAAAAATAACCAGGGATCCACAGGGTTCTTTCTTCTGCTTGGATTCCTGTCTCCACAACCTTTGTAGGCAGCTCCTTCTTCTGGGTCTACTCTATTACTGGCTCTAGTTCCAAGAAGGGACAATATGGGCAGTCCTTAATGGCTCCACAGCTCGCATCCTGACATGCTTTTTGATGGTAGGGTTGAGGTATAAAATTATGCAGGGACTTTCTTTTATATTAAATCTGTGTGCCCTCTGGCAGCAGTCTCAAGGGGAAAAAAAAGAAAAGGAAAAAAAATCTAATCAAATTAGCATCAATGAGAGAACCTTCAGAATTAGTCAGGTACTAGTTTAGCAGATATAAAAATATACTGTAGCAGACTGTGAGGCTATTGCTATGACAGGCAATGTTGATTCTGTTGTTAACAAATCTTGCCATGTTAGTGACTCAGCAGGCCCTTGATCAGGGTTGCCTTTACCAGAGGAGAAGCACTGTTTGGGTGCGGTCCTGTGATTACCCATAGTCTAAAATGCCAGCTGGTGTCCATTGTGTTGGCACCCATTCAAGCTGTTGCTTTGTTTTTGGCAGCACTGGTCCCCAGAACATACTGCTCTTCTAGTTTGTACTGATGGAAAGATGTCTGTCCAAGAATCCATTTGGGACCCTAAGGCTATAAAATTCTAGCTGTGCTAAATTAGATGCCAGTGGCCCTATGGAAAGTGTCCCTGTTTCTTATCAGGTTTAATGCACTACTTTATCTGGGCACTGGAAAGAATGCAGGATTCCACCCCTCCGTATCATTATACATTGTTTCTTTTAATTTTTCTTTCTCTGATTTATGAAGATGCATGGGACAGATTTTCAGCTGGTGTCAATCCCTGGAGCACTGTTGTCTTCAGTAGAAATCTGCTGCTTTATACCAGCTGAAGACTACTAAATGTAAATTGGCTTCTTGCAGGGTTTTCTTTTTTTCCCCCTGGTCTTATAAATGCATATTTGTAAGGGGAGTGAATATGATAAATACTGGCACCCACACAGGGAATACTGGCAGAACAGCCTAAATGCACTAACAGGTCTTTGCCCTCTTTAATTTTTATGATGCTTCTCTTTCTCTGACTCATGTTCACAAGGCCTATGGGACCTATTTATCGGAATGGCTTCCGTTAAACAATTTTCCAATTTTTTTTAACAGTAGTTGTGTTAATTTTCTTACTTGCTGCTTCTTGAGAAATGCAGACCATTCAAGTGTTGTTTTTATGGAAATATATTTGTTATAAATTTGTATGTATGCATTACACAGATTCGCACAAGCTATTTTATAAAACATTTGTTAGTATTTGTTTTGCAGCATAGCTTTGAAAGGCACGAGAGAATTTCCAAAGCAATGGAACAGGTTAATTCTGAAAGTGGTCTCTGCTACAATATCCACTGACCTGTAGGTTTTGAAGAACACACAATCCCATCAAAAGTAGCAAATGTCATGTGTGATAGGGTGTTTTTTCTTTTGTATTAGTCAGTGTGATCATCCTACTAGCCCTCCTCCATATAGGTTCCAGTTCAATCCCCATTTTTAAATGTGGGTGACCAGAATTATATACAGTATTTCAGATGAAGATATATGGTATTCCACCATGTGTAATAGTGCTAGTACTTCTCTATCGCTACTAGAAATACCTTGACTGATGCATCTTACAGTTGCATTTACCTTTTTCATGGTTGCATCTCATCGGCAGTTCTTAGTCATCCTGTCATTAACTCCTTCACTTCAGTCATTTACAACTGATGAGCTCCCACTTTACTGCATTATTACATTTCATCCCTTTCCTGTTATTCCAGTCCACAAGATTTTCTATTTATTTCTTTGACTGCCTGTGGATGCTCCATGATTCCATATGATACCAGAATCAGGCACAGTTGTTCTGGAATCAAAGTCTATACAGGGAATAAATAATCAAAAATATCTGTTCCATTTTAAGTTCACATCATGCCTTAATCCAGATTAACTGGCCTATGTAGACATGCCCTCAAAAAGTAAAAAGAGGTTTCTGCTCTCTACAATGGGCATTCTGTGACCCTTTAATAAGCACTAACAACCATCTATACTTTTTGCAAATGCAAAGCTATTTTGTTGAGGTGAGGTGGAATAGAGAAAAGATAGAGCACAGAATGTGGAACCCAAAGACTTGAGGTTTTGTTATTTGTGTTGCCAGACTTCTTATGTGATTGGGAGAAATTGCTTACCCTCTTTGTGCCTTTTCTCTCAAAGGTACTTCTCTGGCTGTCTTCACCAATATTTACATAGTGCCCTGACATTCTCAGAGACAGTATTATGGCCATATTTTCAAAGATGCTCTGCTTCCCTCTGAGTACCAAAATAAGGAGCTCAAAACTCATATTTGGCCTCTTTGGTGCCAAAGCAAGTGCTGAATTCTTTTGAAAATGTGACACCATCTTCTGGTGGAGAGCATTTGAAAATCTTACTTTCTATGTATGTATTTTATCGTTATTTTTGTGACTATGAGCTAATGAGTTAACTTGCCTATTTGCCAGACTCTGACAGAATGAATCTATGGGGCAGAGAGAAGATTAGTGTATTGACAAATATAGCAGTCAGAGATCCAGTGCAGCTACTCACTGGTATAGATGAAGTCATCATGGCTTCATGGCCTTATGTGGCATGTCCTAGGAAATGGCTATAAATCTGGGAGGACGCTGTACATATGGACCGTGTACATAAATGAAAAAGTAGTAGATAATCTCATTTGCTACATTCTTATTTATTTCTGGCTTTTGTTTAATTTGCAGGTGTTTCTCCAGGTCTGATCACCTTGCCCTCCACATGAAGAGACACATCTAAGTATTTAAAACAGTCAGCATCACATAAATGCTGTCTGAGCTAAGTCATGGAGTAAAGGTGGAACTCAGCTATAACCCGCTGCCTTGCAGGAGAAGAGAACTTAATCACATATAATCCTCTGTACCCAGACCACGTGCTCACACTGTCATGCACCCAACTATACTTAAATACTACATCTGTTCTTTATGCCTTGCCCCGGCTGAATGGGAGAAGATGCAGGAAAGGAAATGGGGTAGAGGTGATGTCAGTAAGGCAGAACAATTGCTTACAGTGCTTCTGTTACACTTGGATTTGTTTCCTGCTGTTGCCAGTGGAAAATCAAAGAAAATAAAGAAGGCTTCCCTGCAGGTGGACAGCAGTAAGAGGGGCTTATTTAACTTGCTTCTCAGTGCAACTACATAGGAGAACACGTTGTCTTGAAGTTGCATATTTGTAGCACTAACTTTTCTTTTTAAATAGATGGGGGGAAAGTAATGACCTAGAAAACCAAATCCCAGTTTGGTAGCCAAAATTAACCTCTTGGTTCATTTGTTCTTTGTCTGAGAATTCCTAACATTCAATGTGTCCAACTTTTCACAGACACTTTGATCTATCTTGGTTTTGGTTCTTCTTCCTAGAACTGAGCTATTAAGATCCTTTTAAGTCCATACCAGTAGCCTTAATGGCAGTAGACTGTGGAGTGACACCTGTGACACATACATCCTCTTTTTGGCCTGAGTTTATGTAGACTACATGGAGGACTGCATTTTTGTTTATTGTTTTTGTTTTGATTTTTTTTGGCTACTGTACACCATATGCACTAGGGACTCGGGAAGCTGCTGACATGACTGCATAGTGGCCAAGGAAAAGTCCCTGCGAAACACCATGTAATACCGCCATAAGCATCATCTTATTGCCATAACTAGGACTTCTTGTTTGTCTAATGAAAACTTGAAAAGCTTATTTGGAAGCTTACGCATTTTATCTTTTCTCCATGAACAACTGATCTTCAGAACTCCTTTTCTTCACCTGGATAACTGTCTTGGACTGGCCACTCAGGCATGATTACAGGTTTCCTTCAGCACCACGTGAGCATGTTAGCCACAACCCACAGTGATTGATTGACAAATTGTGTTGCTTGTTCTTGCTGTTCTATTAACCAATTGAAAACATTGACTTTTATTTGTGTAAAGACCACCTGAAAATATTTTTTAAAGAGACAACCTAATGTTTTGGTTGAGTATCATTCAAAAAAAAAAAAAAAAGCCAAAAATACTACTTCAGTCCCCAAGAGGGAAAAGGGAAAACAGCTTCCAAGTAAAGTGGCTTCATTCACCATAATCTTTTAGAGAAAATTTCAAAGTCCTCCCTTCCCATTCTTCAAGGTGACTCTATGGCCCACTCCTATAAAAAAAAATGTAAGAATAAATGAAGGGTCAGCTTTGGTACACAACACTGAGTTTTTATCCAAATGATTAGTCTAAAGTAACCCATGAGGCGGATAGGAACTACCATCAAGGATCAATGGAGACCTCACACTCACCCTGAATCCTGTACATTTTTTTTACCTCCTTGGCTCGAGTGGATTAAATCCTTCATTTAAAAAGAACAACAAAAAGTAGTATATTAACGTAAGTTGCTTTTGTAGCTATTTGGTACTGGCCCCGACTCCAAAGACTGCCTTTAGGACCATATGAAATGGCCTATGCAAGCAGGTGGGGTGGTTATTAGGACAGGTTGTATATTTTGTATATTCTGGGACCATCCCTGCAAGGTATGTCTAGAAATGAAACAAAATGGCATGTGGTCCACAAATGGCTGCTGTTCTTTTATACTGTACTAGCCAACTGCCCTCATGACTGTTTTGACTCACTGACTGTTAAAATGCATCCCTAATTTATGTTTTGGGATGTAGAACTGAACTATTAAAACAAATCTATCCATGTAAAATGTAAGAGCAGTCACCAGGATCCTTGGTACTTGAGTTCTCAGTTTTTTTGCAACCTTTGGCTCCAGTGAGAGATTGAATCTTCTCAAAAGATGCTGTTTTTTTCCTCACAGTTTGCATACACACTGTGATTGTCAATTGAACGTTGGGTGGGGGGAAGTGGGGATGGAATATGATGTCTGGCCCATATGGCATGGAATATGGACCAAAATCTAACCATCTTTTGAAGGCAATGACATAATATTAGTAACAAAAACAAGAGAAAGAGAGAAACCAAGTTTTATTCCAAAGATTTAAAACTAACTATACTCTATGTATTAAAACACAACTGGAGCACTGCTTGCAGACAATCTCCTAGTTCTCTGCTTCTATAATTGCATATTTTTAATGGCCATTCCATTAGGCTTTTCAACTGAGTTTTGAGGGCCGTAACATTCAACTTGCATTAGAATATGTGGATTATCTTACCAGAATGTCAGTGGAAGTGAGGACACTGGAACCTCACCTGCGTGAAATTGTAAACTATCCAGTCAGTGCATTAGATAAAAAATAGAAAACTGTAGAGTTTCATTACTGTAGCATCCAGCAGTATGTGCTCACATACCCACCATTACAATATTCATTGGCTATGAACCTGCATAAGTGTCCTCTCCTAAGCTCTAAGTGCACCCACCTTTACAAATGGTATTAATAGCCTACAAGACTTAAATATTTAAGTGACAATTTAAGTGCAAGACTATTTAAAAAAGAAAAAATATTAAGAGACAATATTTATTTACTTCCAATTGTCATTTGTAGTCTTGTTGACATCTCATTTAAATATGGTAGAACAAGGGCCCCTTTGATGTCCATAGACATTTCTGAAATGTGGTAAATTTCTTGCTTCTACAGATAGGCCTAAATCAAAATCTTGGATCCAAACAACAAAATTATGGGAAAAGGGATGAGAAGGTGAACCAGAATTTGGATTTCTCAGTTAGGCCCTGTGTATAATGGGCCTCTAGCTTTGAAATTTTGTATTTCAGGACCAATTCTGCTATGTTTAATGGGAAAAAAATATAAACTGGGTATTTTGTGTCTTAGATCAGTGCACTTGGTCAGTCACTTGTTGTATATTGTTATAGGATCATGGATAAACAAGCATTGTGGGTAAAAATTGCAAGAAGTGAGCTGCGCCTTCATTTTTGAGTGCCCAGTTTGAGACACAATGGGCGTGTCTACACATTTCCCTGCTTTAGTACTTCCTTTTGGAAGTACTAAAGCACAGCACAGTATGGATGGTTACTGCGCTGTGTGCATGGCGCATGGGTAGGTTTTGCCGCTACATTGCCATAGCGCAGTATACCCAGGGAGTGTGTTGCTATGATGACATAGCTGGCAATCACATGTAGGCACATGTGATTGCTAGATCACCATAGCACACTGTACAGTGATGTAGCATGCCTCTATGTTCCCGCAGGGCAACGTGTAGACGCTCCCTGTATATAGCACTGTTTTTCATAGTAATGCTCTACTAAACATTAGGTCCCTTTTTAGGTGTTTCAAACTGAGCGCTTGAAATTTGAGGTGTTCAGAATAAGTAGTCATTTTTTAAAAATCTTGGCCCATGTCTTCATGCTGCAGCTATTTTCACTTCATCTGACTGCAGGTCCTGAAGATTGGGGTAAAGTTAGTCCTTTCTATAAGGCTGCTTTAGAATCAGAAGCTTGATGGGTGCTTTAGGTTTAGTAAGAGGTGTCATTGTTGAGAATCCAGTTATCTGGCAGCTGCATAAGAGGGCCTTAATGAAAAAAAGCTTTACTCTCTTTCCCTTCATGTTGAATTCATGCCCCCTCCAGAACAGAAGCCATCATTCAAGGGCCAAATATAGCTTCCAAGGTCATGAGAAAAATAGTATTGTATGGAAACAGTTGAGACAAAAGATACAGAAAAGGTGGGGGGGGGCAGAGAGAGAGACCTACAAATCAGCAGAGCAGCAGTACAGAAGAGGAAAATCTGATTTGCTATGAATTTATGCATAATGTCTGGAGAAGAGCAATCAGGACACACTTCATATATTAGGACACAGACCCCTTAAAGAGGTATGGCTTTGAAAAGTGACTGTTGGCAATATCTGACTATGAGCCTCAGTAGTTTTCCTTTCAATGACTCTGCCTCAGTTTTGCCCAATTTTGGAGTAGCAACATGTTTTCTGCTAACTCAGCCTGGGATCTTATATAGAAGTGGGGCTCTTTCTTCCTTATACACAACCATTTTAGTGTAAGGCAAGCAAATGCATAGTTTCCCTCTTACTGTACCAAGCCGGAGGCACAAGTCTGGAGTGTCACATTTTAGTCACTTCTCAAAGTATTCAAAAGCAGGGCCACAGTTCAGTGGGATTTTCATTTTTTTAAAATAAAAACAAATAAACCAAAAAGCCTGTATACATACATATTTTATATATATCTATATCTAGATATAGCTATATAGAAATATCTATCTATCTATAGAAAATGTATATATACAGACTTTTTGGATTATTTGTTTTTATTAAAATAAATATCTGGGCAGTTCTAGCAATTAGAGTGAAAAACCTATCCAAAATATTCAAATCTGTTATTACGTCAAATTTACTTTACTCTCGTGGTCATCATTCAGCCTGCCAAATCAAAAACAAATTTCATGGCGTCTGTTGAAGAGTTACAAGACCTTTTCTATTATTTTCTATTAAATTCTGTAGGTAAAATCTGGGTTCCATTGCATTCATTATCAAAACTCTCCCAAACGTCGCTGGGGTCCAGAGTTCACCCTGGGGTTCTGCTTCTTTTCTATATTGCTGTAGCATTGTAGCACATAGGATCAGACCTACAGGTTTTCTTACAGGACTCTATTAGATCCATATATTTTAAATTCTATAGACCTTTTCCACAAGGAAGAACATCTTTGAAAGTAAGACAGTTATGAAACCCACACTGTGAACCTGTTCACAGGCATAGCTGTCCCAGGAGGCCTGTTGCTGTCTCTCAGGTTCCTGCCAAACATGCAGGAATCAAATGACTTTAGATCTAAACCAATTTACATCTCTGTGAATATGCATATTAACATATATTTTTTTCCCCATGAGCATCAGGCTTTTTGGAATCTGATGAGACTTTTCTTTAGACAAATGTTTACTGAATACCCTGAAATCACTGACCATATCACATGGGACAGGAGTCAGAATATAAAAGGGGGACTTCCTTGCTTTTAGGGCTCTGTTAAAAACAACTAATTCATGTGGCATCTAGCATACAAGTGAAGCAACTGATGAGTACGGTGGCTGGAGTGACCAAGTGCATCTTATCTGTGACTTGATCATTATTGGAAAACTCATGAGGCTGTGTCACTTGTGACTTTCTGAACCTGGGCATTTGGGATTCTTTAGCAGTTTCTAATACTGTTTTATCTGTTAGGATCTTTGCTTATCTACAGACTGAAAAGATCGTAGCTGGTGCTTGCAGTATAACAAGAAATAATTACATAATTGTTTTGCCCCCTCTCTCCTATTTTACATGTCAGAATATAAAAAACATTTTAAAAAAGGAAAAAAATTGTAAATAATTTAATTCTGTAAGGCCAACAGCCAGTGGCTCAAGGGCTTTTACTTTTGATTTTATTTCTGCTCAACACATCTTGGCATCCCTATCCAATAGGATTTTATTGTTTAAGCTTTCATACTTGTGGGTGAAACCTGTAATCCATTTTGCTGATTTCAGGTAGGTAAAACTTTCAGGAAAAAATACTCAAAAATTACTCCATTTAGATGTGGATTGAAAACCACCACCAACAAAAAGCTCTCTTCCTCAGATTGTCCAGCCATTGACTAACAAGTCTTGCTGTCTCTTACTAGCATTATATCTAGTCCCTCAGATGGGCAATTTCAAGATCAATCTTGTGTAGATTTCTTCTAAGTGTTGCACTGTCATGTATTTGTATTAATAACACAGGGACATATTCTACAATTGCATTCAGCCATATTGGCAAGCTTTGGCTTTAGTGGCAGGTGTTGCCTAAGGATTGCAGGATTTAGCCCATAGACTCCAAGATCTCTTTTAAAAAGGCAGAGCTTTTCTCCCTTCTTAGAGATAGAAGTTAAAACATGTATATTATATGTATAGTTATATATTTATATATATTATATATATAAATTATATATACATATAATCTTGGAAGAATGTGGAATGGGAGGGAAAGGTTGCCTCTGCCACCTCAAGAATAGATCTAGCCAACCGAAAACATTCAGAAGCAGCTGTTGTTTTCAAACAGGGTTTTTTCTTAATTTTCCTTAATGCTTATTAAATGGCAATTTTTAGTGTAAAAATTAAAGATGGACTGTTCACAATTTTCCAAATGAAAGCTTTGATTTTTTTTAAAGTGCTTTGATTCTGATTTCTGTATACAGCCAGAAAACAGGTTCTACACCG
>NW_017729031.1:101332953-101354166 GCF_001723915.1 Gavialis gangeticus
CCAACCGAAAACATTCAGAAGCAGCTGTTGTTTTCAAACAGGGTTTTTTCTTAATTTTCCTTAATGCTTATTAAATGGCAATTTTTAGTGTAAAAATTAAAGATGGACTGTTCACAATTTTCCAAATGAAAGCTTTGATTTTTTTTAAAGTGCTTTGATTCTGATTTCTGTATACAGCCAGAAAACAGGTTCTACACCATATCTCTGTGTGGGTATGGAGGTACAGCAATATACAGCATATACCCACACAGAAATAGAAACTGAGCTACTGACTTTCACCATAGTAGCCAATGGTGCCTATTGCCTTTGGTTTGGGGGAGGGTGTTTACAGTTGCCACTGCATTTTAGAAATAGTATTGGCTTACTTAGGAAAGTTTTCAGCTGTGTTGGAAAATATATGTTGCTGTGTACTGTGAATAAATAGGCTGCAAACTAGGGGGGGAGAAGAGGGTTTATAAAGTACCCACCAAGAGTGAAAAAGAACAGAGGGAGGGAGAGAGATAGAGAGGGGTGTCCATTTTAGCCTTTATCTTTGGGCTCTTGGGGAAAATAAAACCAACAGTCCCTGAAAGGCCTGCTGGCTGAAGGGCTGACCATTGCTCGTATTTTAAACCATGTATTTTGCCCATCTCTCCTGTATTTTGGAACCCAAGCCCATCAGACCCCAAAAGTCAATTTGAAACACTGGTTCAAACACTATTTTGTTATCAAGGCCTTGTCTCTACCAGAGAAGTTTCACCAGTTCTGTTACACTGATCTAGTTGAACACATTAGCTTATATCAGTTTGGTTTTCATTGGCAACCTTTCCAACTCAGCTAAATTAACATCAGAAATGGGAAAGCCAGAAACTAATATAACACCTATATTAATTAGTTTGCATCGGTTTAACTGACTTGACTTAAAATCAGTCCCAATAAATCACAATAACTTCTCTCATATAAACAAGGCCTTAGCTTTTCTGCTTATTTAGCAGGGAAAAATATTAAAGCCAAGTTCTTTTATTCTTTGCATAGTAAAATTTATTTCCCACCCCCATTTTTAAGCCCTTTCTTGCTCTCCACTTAATAAGAATTTCCTTTTAAAAATGTTCTCCATGGGAAGAGGGGTGGGGAAGGAAAAACAAACAGCATTGCTTGAAGGACTTTCATTTTGCACTATTTTTTTCTTTTGCCAGATGTGTCTAACAAGTGCATTGGAGATGCCCTCAGTCACATCCTCTCAGGCCTAGTCTGGTATTTCTAATATATCACAGAAGTACCCAATCTTGTAGCCCTCAGTTCTGCCTTTTTTTGACATTTTATTTTTTTTAAGCTTTTTATATATATATAAATATATATAAATATATTACTTTGTCAGTTTTTTTGCTGTAAAAAAGTCTTAAGATTTAAAAAATATTATTTGTATTATATGATGGTGGTATGTTAATGTTACAAAATTATTAATGAAGAAAAAAATTTATTTTTGTTACTGGTCTGTTTCATAATTCTTTTTTAAATTGGTATATTGTAAGATATCTATGCAAAAATGTTATGTGACGCATTTTTATTTAAGAATGTAATGTGTAATAAACAGTAGAATGTGTTTGGCCTGAAAACATTCCATGTGTCCTGTATGTTGATTCTTTTCAATAATTGCCCTAATGTCAATAACCTTTCTAGCTAATGAACCTCTGGAATATGACAAATATACTTAACCTAATTTCTGGCACACGAAATGGCACACCTATAGCAAAGCAGAAATTGTCTTCCAAGTATTCACCCAGTCTCCCATTTTTGTGGCTGCACTAGCACACTTTAGTTCACAGGGGGTGCATCTACACAAGTATTAAGGCAAAGCAATAAACTCTGGCACTTATCGCACCAGAGTTTATTGCTCCTGGGTGCCACATTTACCCGTGCACCCAGAACCGCAGCACATTGAGCCAGGTTGGAGCAGCCCCAGCTGGCAGGGAACTTTGTGGGGGAGTCAGTCTGCCAGTCCAGGGCTGCTGTGACCCGGCTCAACGTGCTGTGGAGGGGCTGGCTGGGCACGCAGGTGCTCCAGTGTGGGGCTAGCCAGCAGGTAAGCCCCTGCACTGAACCACCCTCAAGCCCCAGCCAGCCGGGTCAGCATCTGCACATATTGTGCTGTGAAGTAAAAAAACTGTGCGGCAGTTAACTCTGAAGAGTTAATTAGTTTCCTGCAGCCTAATAGGGCCACATGTGTAGATGCAAGATGTTTACTGCAGAGCAAATAAGTCTACTCCACAGTAAATGTCTCATGTAGACATGCCCAAGGACATACAGATACCATACTCTACTAAAAGGTCAAGTATGTAGATAATTAACAACAGTAGCTGTGGGGGGAAAATAATCAGGGATGGAAAAGGGTAAAAGTAAGTGGCCAACTTTTAAAAAGTCTGGTCCACAGCAATTTGGGATTACCCTGATGGTTGTTCACATTAATTACTACTGACCTTAATAGGAATTTCATACATGCACCTGATGGGTAAAATGGGCCCTTATAATAAAATCTATTTGTTTTTGGCCCCCAAGACACCCTGACTCACTACCCCAAAATGATTGCTAATGGGAACCTGATCATTCAGGGAGTTTCTTGTTAAGAGTTCCCATTGACTTGCATTAAAGCATAATCAGGCTGTAAATACTGGTAGTACTTTCATGGCTTATTTTGGATCTAAAGTTATAGACAGAAGTGACAATTTTCATCCAGTCTGGCCCCCCAAAATGCTCTACAACTGTGACCACATAGAAGTGCATGGCTGCAGACTGCTTTAAAAAGGCCCAACCCCATGACAATCTGAGCAAAGCACCTTCAGTAACTTGTGTCTGTGTGCTTGGCTGGGCTGACTGCAGCTCAGCCCTGGTCCAGCACTATCTTCAGAATGGGAGGGGGAAAAGGGATCAGAGGGAGTTTGAACTGGGTTTTTTCAGCAGGTGCTAGAGGGTGGATTAGAGCTCCCCTGCCTTGGAGGGGCTCCAATCCACCCACCTGACCCTCCAGCGCTGGCTAGGGAACCCTCTCCTCTGCTCCCTTTCCCCCCTCCCAGTCTAAAAACAGCATTGAGGCTGGGAGGGGAATTGCTAAAGGGCAAGTGGCTGCAGGCTCACAGCTGCTGTAGGCAACAGCTAGATTCCCCAACCCCTGGGACCCAACAGTGAAATTTTGTTGGGTCTGAGGGATTGTTGTAACTCACAGCACTTCCTGCAGAGTGCCATGAGTAACAACAGGGAGCTGCTCTTCTGTCTGTACCTTAAGTTATCGTTACATAAAACAACTATCACTCCATTCCAAGGATGTATGACCAGAGTGGATAAACTACATTATTTCACTTAGTACTTTATACTAACTGTTGGTTAAGGCTGAACTTGAAGTGAGGGTTACCTTTTTTAGACAGGGTTCATGGTGAAACAAATAACATGGCATTTTGGTGAATCAAATGCTTTTACTGTCTTTATAAAATTTTAAAATGACAGCTTTTCCTCTATAGTCAAAGTTCATTATGATTTATATACAGAATGTATAGGCATTGAAAAAGAAGGGAATAGAGGTAGGAACCCAGGACTGAATGAATTATTTTACCGTTGAAGTCAAAGGTAAGACCCCCGAGTTACTTGAATGGAAGGAGAGCAGTGTCAACAGTGAGCCCTTCCACAGGGTGTGAGAGGGGCAGGAACTCACACTATAGGTGACAGACAACAGTTCCAAATGTGTGGATAAATACATAGATCAGTGCTGAGTAGTAATCTATGGTAACCACTGTATGTTCTGTTTCAGGGTGTGTTACCTTCACTTGAGTGCCAACAAAGAACTCAGCACTGAACTTGTGCTAAGGATATGTCCAGAATAATAGAATCACCACACTTCCCTGTTTCATTCAGATAGGAAATTTGATGCCTTTTAAAAAATAGTCACTGTATTTTAATGCAATATTTCTCATCATAGTATGTGTGAAACAGTCACGGATAATAGTTCTTGACATCAGAACATACGAACACAAGGCTTAAAAAAGCTTGTCCATGTGGTGTATGTAAAAATATTTGTATAATGTGGTTATAATTATACCTATGTAATGTATATAATTATTTGAGCAGCTGAAATAGATGGAATTACACTCATTATAATAAGCATATTTTTAAAGCCTCTTTCCTATAAACTCTGTGCTCCAACTCCCTTGCTTTTTTCTCTCTCCCTGAAAACTCAAGACTCAGTGGGCATCTCTACATGTGCATTTATGCCAATTTAATTTAGCATGAATAGGCCAATGTCTACACATGCAGGCATTAATACATGTTACTGTTCAGTAAGGTGTCTACATGTGTATTACAGCGCAGTAACTAATTGGTGTCTACTCAAGTCAGCATAAGTCACCATACTTACTGAGCAGTATGGGTAAGTACGTGTAGACGCATGCCTGTAATTTAGGTTACTGCTCAGTAAATGTGCACAGGTAGATGTGCCCTGTATATACTGTATGTACTGGAACAGCCCTCATTGCTGAAATTTTTGTTGTAACTTGATTCACTCTTCCACTTCCTAGAACATGATCTAGGATGACCCAAGCCTTTGATTTGCATGTCTGAGAAGCAGAAGTAACATTTGCATGTAATGATTTCAACATTTGGTTCTCTAGGACCCTTCAGAAAATCCTATCTTTTATTACCACACTTTGGGTGTGTCTACATGAGACGTGTTAATACACATTAGCCTAATCTACATGTGCGTGTCCTTAATATACATTAAAAATGGCAAAATTAGGCTAATCAAATTTAGGCATGATTAGTTAAAGCACATTAACACACGTGTAAACATACCCTGGCACTAACTTTAGTGCCAAGTCTGCCAAGCCACTAGGGGCACATGGCAGGGTTGCAAGGATGTGGCACTAACTTTAGTGCCAGGTCCCTCCAAGAGTAGACACCTGCCAAAAATTGCTTAATATATATTCAATTTAGTCACACTTACATGCATGTGTAGACATGTCCTTTGTTTCCTCTTACTAGCAGCCTCATTGTTAGTCTACAAGAATAGCTGTCAGACGTGACCCTGAGCTTAAGGCTGAGAAAACTGATCAAGTATAGAAACAGCTTCTCCCAGCCAAATCAACAAGTAAAACAAGAAAACCCACAAGCTTTGGACAGGTTTCTCTGTCCAAAAATTCCTCTATCCATTCTCTTTCCCCAGCAGCCATTGATGATGAGACAGCTCCTCCTTATTTCTCACCCAGGTTACACGTAACACCTTTTCTTAAATGCAGAGCTGGAATGGGGCATGGCAAAAGCAGAGCTGCTAAGGCAGGGGCAGGCAATTATTTTGGGTGGAGGGCCACTTACTGAGTTTTAGCGAGCCATCAAGGGCTGCATGACAGGCAGCCAGGGGCAGATTAATATTCATTTTCTAAATTTTTTAGGGGCCCCACAGGCCACATAGAATGTCCTGGCGGGCCACATCCAGCCCACGGGCCACATTTTGCCCACCCTTGTGCTAAGGCTATTCCTCATCTTTAGGCTAAAGGAAGCTGAAGAGCTCCCAGATAAGCTCAATCTCTTTGTAGCCCTGGCTTCAGCGAAACATAGCTATATGCTGGGTAGTGCAATGTATCCTGAAAAGCTGCCAGCATGTATGACTAATTTTTGTCAAGAGCTGGATGAACGATGTTAGGGTAGTTTGTAAATGAGTTTCTTTTCCCTGTTTTCCCCTTACATTTTTCTACCCTTCTCCCCATCCACGTGGGCAAGTAAGAGAGAAGAGATTTATTTAAAATCTGTGTAAGTGGGGGTTTCTACACCAAAACAATGCAATTTTTCATGAGTTTTTTAAATAATATTGCCTGCTTTTTAAAGAGGGGGGGGAGAGAGAGAGAGAGAGAGAGAGAGAGAAAGAAACTTCGTGTCAAAAAAGAGTTTGATATTGAGTGAATTATCTTTGAATAATTTTGAAGCAGTTGTCCCTGTCCTAGTGACAGAAGTAACGGAGGATAGTTACTGGCAGCACAAGATGCAGTGCAAAAGGGGCAGAATGAAGAGCCCGCGCGACTCATCAGCTGCCTCTTTATTCAATTACAGCCAGCTGATGACATCAGCTTCAGACACTGGCCGGCGAAAATAAAAATGACGGCCAATACCGCAGAGGAGGTGGGCAGCAGGTGGGAGAGGAGCTGCAGCCGCCGTAGGGAGCGAAAGGGATCCTCCCCATGAGACCCTTGGAGCCTGGCAAGCAGGGACGGACACTGGCAGGGCAAGGCAGAGCACCTTGACTGGAACCCGCATGGGATGGTGAGGGAGTGACAAGCATGCCAGCCAGAGGCAGAGCTGGAGCTGCACCCAGAGGCAGAGCTGACCCCATGTGGGAGTGCTAGGATGCTGGGGTGAGGAAGAAGCCACGCCAGGGGGAGAAGACCCCAGGAGAGCCCTGAGGGGTTTACAGTTGGGCCGGGTATTGCCGCCGGTCCCAGCCAGGTTGACGGGCAGATGGGAGTGAATACTGGAGGCGATGGGTTGGGAGTAAAGCAAACCCCCCTGCTAGAGTCTGGGGAAGGATAGTAAGGGGGCAGGGGGCCACCATGTCAGGAAGTGGCTTATTATTCTGTGTTTTGTTACTACGTTTATTTAGTTATCCCATAAAAAGGGGCATAGGAGGAGAGTGCAGGTATCCCCGAGGGACAGGACTGAGGAGAAGCCTCGGAAGGTTTACCTTTTTTGTGTTTCTCTGAATGAAGGGGTGGAGGCAAGGAGGGCCAAGGGGTAGGCCCACACGGGCGAATGTGGGTACAGGCCACGGGCACCTAGATGCCAAGTCGGGAGGCGTTATCTCAACGGAGGAGACGAGGCCAACAGTCAGACAACGCAACAAAGGAGGCGTGAGGCCGGGGTGTAGGGGTGGTGAAGCCCCGTGAATGACCGCCAGGTGAACCACAGGCCACCAAGTACACTTGACGACCAATCCTGCCTACTGAGAAACAACAAGTCATGGCAGGTGAGAACGGGGGAGATGACTTGAGGGGGAGACATCTATTCGGTCTGCAACACGAGTCCTTAAGGCACTTGACGTCTACCACCAGAGCGAAGGCCACCCGAGATCGGCTATTCGAGGCCTGGCAGCCACAGTCACCATACTTTTCTAAAAGGCCTTTGTATAGCTGAACAAAGTTGGTTCCTTCTTAAACCATTCCTGGTGCCCTGCACTAATAACATGTTGTCTTCTCTTGCATCAAGAACCATTTCTTAGGTTCTTGATGATCCTCTTTTTCCTATAGCCTGTAAGAGGTTTCCCATTTTCAAAGATTCTTCCATGGCAGTCAACAAAGTGAATTTAAATTCTTTGTACTAGCCAGTACTCTGGCTGGTTAGTGTCCCTACTACAGGAGTATGTGCACAGTGAGTGAACATTGTGTTTTAACTGGATTCCTGGCTCTTCAGAGCTTTGGACTTCTTTCTTAAAATAAACCCTAAACTTCAAGAAACTCACTTAAAGTTCCCAAATCTTATTTGTAAGTATCTTCTTACCACCTGGGAGGGGAAGAGGGTAGGAAGGCATTCCTCCAAATTTAAGTCTGTGTTTCCAAAGTGTTGACTTTAAGCTGAAAGCCAAACAAACCCAAGCAAATTTATCTGGTCTTGGTTCTTAGCATTTATGATCTACATAGGTATCCACAGTGCATTCACCTTTTAGTTTCCAATCCCATCTAGTAGTCCCAAGAGAAACAAAGCCCTGTCTACTTCATGGAATTCATATCAATGTTGTATGTGCACTGATAGGGATTTCCATAATGGAGACAGGGCATACATTTACCAGCTTTATTTTCCTCTCACTCACCCTTGTAAGTCAGGGATAGCCCTTTTAAATCAATGGAGCTACACTGACATAGGTCTGATATATGCAAGAAAAGAATCAGGTACCGTGATTTTAGCCACATGTTAGAATTACAGTGTGATAGAAAATTAGGGTTGGCCGGGACCTCAAGGGGTCATCTAGTCCAACCTCCTGCTCAAAGCAGAACAGCTGCCAACCATATCATCCCAGCCAAGGCTTTGTCTACCCTGGTATTAAAAACCTCCAAGGATGGAGATTCCACAACCTGTCTGGAATAAGGTAGCTTTTTCCAGTGCTTTACAACCCTCCTCCTAGTGAGAAAGTTTTTCCTAATATCTAACCTAAACTTCTCTTGCTGCTACTTGAGACCATTGCTCCTTATTCCGTCACCAAGAACAGTCTAGCTCGATCCTTTTTGGAATCACCCTTTAGGTAGTTGAAGGCTGCTATTAAATCCCCTCTTCTCCAGGCTAAATAAGTTCAGTTCCCTCAGCCTTTCCTCAGTCATGTGCCCTGATCCCCTCACCATTTTTGTTGTCCTCTGCTGGACCCTCTCCAATTTGTCTACCCACTTTCTGTGGTGGGGGGCCCAAAACCAGTGCAGAATAGAAGGAAATAAACACTTTCCTCAATCTGCTGGCAACACCCCTACTAATGCAGCTTAGGATGCCATTAGCCTTCTTTACAAGGGAATACTGTTGACTCATATTCAGTAGTCTACTGTAACTCCCTGGTCCTTTTCTGCAGAGCTGCTTCTTAGCCAGTTGGTCCCTGGCCTGGACCAGTACATGGGATTGTTCCATCCTAAGTGCAGGACTTTGCACTTGTCCTAACTGAACCTCATGAAATTCCTTTTAGTCCTATCCTCCAATTTGTTGAGGTCTCTCTGAATCCTAGCCCTACCCTCCAATGTATGTTCTACTTCTCCCAGCTTGGTGTCATCTGCAAACCTGTTGAGGGTACACTCCCTTTCATCTTCCACGCAATGCTACTGTGCAGCCAGCATCTTGTGTAGACACAGCCACTAAGTGGTACTATTTCAGAAGTATTTTCAGTTGTTCAGGAAGGATCTCTGAAAATAGGGATCCTCCAACTGTCCAACCAAGCTCTCTTATTTTTTGGCAGAAAGCTGCCAAGAAATTTACTCTATTTACTGTTTCTCTTTTTAAAAAATCCAGTAAAGAATCTTTTGCATCTCATTAAAGAGTACCTCAGACTCTCTCAGGAGCATTGTAGTGATCTAAATACAAATTCCTCTTCAACTTCTTCCTGTGGCCCTGAAATGATACAGTTAACAGAGGCACAGGAAAAGGTTCACTATAGCTCAGCTAATTTGGAAACAGAAAGATAATGCAGTCTAATCAGAGCAACAATAGGAAACGTTTATGATCTTCATTGCTGCAATATAACCCAGCTTAACATAGAAAGTAGTAGAGAATATAAACACTGTTTATTTTTCCATGTAAATCCATGCCACTAGGTCCCAGGCAACACTACCAACATACTTAAACCTGAAACAACCTTAACCATCAGCATATTTTGAAGTGATATTAGGCCATAATGCTTTGCTTTCATATGTTTGGTCTTCTAAATGTTTCTCTAATTCATCTCAGTTTGCTTTTGAACCTGTTCATCCTTTCCTGACATAAAGTAGATTGCAGGTTGTGTTGTCAGATCATGAACTCTGTGCTTAAGCAAAGATTATTTCAGCACTTTTTACCTTCCTTATTAAATCTGCTGTTTTCTATAAGAGGGGGAGCAGCATGGGGAAATGAAAAACAATGATTTTGGTGTCTCCTTCCACATCTAAATAAAGATAATGATGCTTCAGAGAGAAGAGATCCATAGAAGGTAGGTACATGTCAGAAGAAACAAGAGACTTTTAGCTACTTTGATCTAAAAATAAAGCATGAAAAGGAAGAAGATTTTCAACATACATGCACTGTACCAGTGGACCCGTAAGGAATGGTGAGTTGTTCTGGATTCCTGAATAATTACACATAACTAAAAGTAGCTTCCTTGTCCTTCGGGCTCAGCTACTCGTTCAGCTTTCATCATCATAGTCACTGAGAGGTGGCCAGGTATAATAAGAAGCTTGTACATGTGAGCTGACTAACAGCTGCCATGTTTCAAGTTGCAATGTTGCAAACTATACTATATCAGGATGTAGTTTAGTTTGCAGCAGTGCAAACTCATTTAACCCGCCCCCCCAAAACTTGCATGCATGTAATGTGTGATGCCATTAAGTCACACAAAGGGAAATATTTGTCATATGTACAAGTGCCCATATATTTTATCTTCACAACAGACCTGTGAGGCATGGAAGCATCATTCCCATTTAACAGATATAGAGGAAGGTAGTTAGCTATTCCAGTCTCAAGTCAGGCAAAAAGGCATGGCAGGGTAGCACCTTAGGCTGTGTCCACACATGCAGGCACATGTGGTTTGTGGCACCACAAATCTCTTTGTGGTGCCACAAACCACACACCTTGCACATTAAAATGTGCATCGCACTGCTAATTTGCAGCATGGTACCAAAATTTGCTACTGGGATTTCCCAATAGCAAAAAAAAAAAAAGCCCCTGCTAGGCTAGAGAGAAAGGTGCCTCAATGCACAGCCTACCTGCTGGCTAGCTCTGTGATGAGGCACCCTGTGCCCCAGGCAGCCCTCCCTGCAGCACATGGAGCCTGGCCAGGAGCTGAAGGAGCTGGGCATGAGCTGGGCTAAGTGGGACTATTTGTCCCTCAACAAAGCACATGTGCAAAGGCATATGCTGCAGCACAAAGTAGCCGCACAAATTTGTACCACTACTATTTCTGCTGCTGTAAGCACACACCCATGCCCATCCGAACCCAGACTTGGAGTCCATTCATAACACCTGACAAAGTAGGCAGCTGCCTATGAAAGCTTATGCCTCTCTGAGAGTCTCTAAGGGCCACCTTGCCCTGCATTTTACAAATGGGGAAAAGTAGACATGGAATAGGCTGAGTAACCTCCCCGAGGTCATACAGGAAATACACAGCTGCCTCAGGAATTGAGCACATTTCTCCAGAGCCTCAAACCAGTGCTGTATCTACTGGATCATCTTTTCTACCTTATGCAGGGGGTAGAATTTCTACCTTATGGAATTTATGGCACAGCTATACATTTTCCTTCTCTCTTCTTTCCACTCCTCTCTCCCTCCTCCTCTTCCTCCCTGCAGAATAACTAGAGCTCAGTTTAGTGGGTAAAATTCTCTAATTGCTCAGGGCTCCTATCCCTAAAAATAGTTAATTGAGGTTCTCAGCAAGCTCAAGCATAGCCTCTCCTGGGTGGAAATGTTTATAATTTTCTTTGCTAAGTGTTGGAGCCTTTTTTACAGCAGAAGCCTAATTTCCTGCAATTCTTGGACAGTATGGGCAGGAAGAGGGATCAGGAAGCTCAGCACAGAGTGATGCAGTGATTACAAGAAGACTCATTTCCTTCCCTTGTCTGCACAGCAGTTGGAGGGATCTTTGTACGTTCCTGATCCAGTCTCACTGAGAATTCCCCCAGCTAATGGCATCACATGACAAGGCCTGTGCTATGACAGGAAAACAAAATACTATTTCCCATCTCCCAAAAATAAAAGGCAAGATGTGGGAGAAGGGAAGTATTATCATCCTTGTTTTACAGGTAGGGGATTGAGGCACCAAGGTTTCATTCAACGTGGGACTTCTGTGTTGTTCTCCTGGAGAAGCTCTATACTCAGCCCCACACCCCTGACTGAGGGGCCTGGCTTCCCTATACAACATATAGGGAGAGATAGGTGGCTAAGAACGGAGTCACACAAACCACAATACTTACCAGTAGGAGTGTGCAAAACGGGCCCTATTCATTTCGGATTTGGCCTGAACTGAGGACAGTGATTCGATTCGTTGATTCGAATCACTGTCCCCAATTCGATTTGGCCGAATCTGAAGATTTGATGCTGATTTGGAGAATCAGTGATTTGGCCATAGACACAGCTTTAAATGTTTTTTCTACATACCTCAAGGTGCCAGGCATGGCTCATGAACACTATGATGCTGGGGCGGGTAAAGCATCTCACAGGAGCGCGGGGGGCTTCTCTGCAGGCTCGGCAGCAAACCTGGAAGTGGACTGAAAGCACTTCTAGGTTTTCTGGGGAGCATGCAGGGGGGCCCCCTCATGCCCCCCCAGCTCTGAGATCAGTTGGGGTGAACCCCGGGTGACCCTCCAGACCCAGGAGGCACTAGTTACTGAGCCGGAGGGGTATGGGGGGGCAGGGCCAGCATGCTCTCCAGTGGACCTGGAAGTGGACTGGAAGTGCTTCTGGTCCATTTCCAGGTCTGCTGCCAAGTGTGCTGAGGACCCCCCATGCTTCTGTTGGATGCTCCATCTGCCTCAGCATCACAGCATTCACGAGCCCCGCCTGGTACCTCGAGGTAGATAGAAAAAGCATTTAAAGCTGTGTCTATATCCGAGTCGCCAAATCTCTCTGAATCGATTCGGAGGCTTCCAATTTGATTCAGAGAGATTAAAGGGTCTCCTGATTCAATTTGGATTCGGAGATTCAGCTGCCGAATTGGGCCAAATCTCTGCTGAATTGAGTTGGGGACCAAAGCTTCACACAGCCCTACTGACCAGCAAGCTGCATGAGCTACCCAGGAAAAAATGCTAACTCTCTCTTCTGGAGTCAGATATCTAAGTCACGTATGCCCTTCCTCAAAAAAGGGCAGAGAAAGAAAGAGAAACCTCCCTTTTCATTCAGAAGCCCAGTGGTTGGGACATTTACCTACTTTCAAATCCTTAACTCAACCATATTTGGAAGAGAGACTTTATCCCAGGAAAGTACCCTGGCCAGCAGGCACTCCAGGGTGATTCTCTAGCAAGCTTTCCTGTTGAAATTGCTCCACTTTGTCTAAACTATTACAAGTACATTGCCACTGGAGGAAAGGCTTGAGAAGCACCTATAAGCCAGGTAGGTAGCACAAATAAAAGACTGACCCTTTCTCCCCTCCCTGTGGCCAATGAATATTTAATTATTTAATGTAAAGCAAAACAGCTTCAGTAAGAGAAGTGGGACATACTCAGCCCAACAGCATTTTGGTTAGATGTGGACCAGTTGGCTTCAAGTCTTTGCTCCAAATTAGGCAGAGAGGGGATTTGAAAATAGGTATCCCATCACCAAGGTAAGTACTTATATTCCTGAGTTATGTAGCAAAAACAGGCATTAACAAGCAAACTTTAGTCTCACCCCTAGCTGCGATGTGTTTGGTCCAGTATGTGTGTACTAAGAACAGCTACTGAATTAGACCCTGTAGGCCAGCTCTGAGAAGCCTGTAGAGGCAAAGCGGCATAGACATTTTGAACAGTCTCACAACTGTGAGACCTAGGTTGTGTTGCATGTATCCACCGGCAAATGGTGAACACTTAGATGCCAAGAGAATGTAGACACCTACAAGGCTAGGTGGCAGCTCAGCGTCTTAGCGTTGCCTACATGATAGGCTTTGACAACTACAGTAGCAGGTAGGTGCTTTGTTTTAACCACAAGACAGTGCTCTGTCCATCCAGTTTGAAATGGACTGGGTAGAGGGAAATGACTTTAGTTTGATATAGTTAACACAGTCCTGAAATAACCAACAATCCCTACTCCCTTCAAAAGTAAGACTAGCCTTTATTTTGCCAGCTGTTGTTGGCTGTGCAGAAGATGGACAAAGAGCATTTAATCTCTCCTCTAAGCAACTGGAACTGACTGAGGAGGCGACAAGAGCTTTAATGGGCGAGGGGAAAGGTGACAGGAAATGTACTCCTCTTGCTAGGTCAGGCTTTTCACAGCATATGGAAATCAAGTGATTCTCTCTCTGTGCATCTATTTGATGACCTTGCCGCCCCCTCAATTTCTTGTGGTCTGTTTCCGCGGCAAAGCTGACTATGCTTTTTGCTGAGTCCTTAGTTTTTCTCACAGGACTGGTTACTAAACAATTATAAAAATGCTGCAATCTGAAATATTCGTCTTAGTGGCAACTGGTATTAACCCTTTGGCTCTTGTTCTAGCTGAAACAGAAAGAGACCCATCTCTGCTGTGCTGATAGTCCACACCGGGATGTGGCATCTCACAGTGGACACTGACCTATCTAGCAGCACACCCGACATGCCACTTAAAAAGGCTAGCATTGGCAGACACAGACTATGCAGGCAGTCTCGAAGCTCCCACCGAATTTCCCTTATTGTGAGGATAAGAATTTTTCCCTTATGTGAGGGAGTATACAAATGGTTAAATAATGCGGGGAGGCTAACCACAGTGAGCAGGTGCTACTGTAAATAAATGAAGCTCTGGGGTTGAGTGTAATCCCGCCATATTCCCAGCACAACCGTGCATAACACTCAGCAAGGCTGCATTAAATGTCCATACATGGAGCCTTCTACAAGGCAGCTGTGCCAGAGGGTAGCAGGCAGGCTGGGAATGACCTGCTCCCTGGGACCTGCCAGTTGTTGTGCTTTGAGTTACTAGGCACAGAAGAGGAAGATAAGTGTTCTCTGCAAAAGAAAGTGTGGGAAAGAGTGGGACCCTGACAATGGGCAGGGAAGCAAAACATCCGGTGATCCAGCAATCTGCTGTCATGAGACAGAAGCAGCCCGAGGGCCGCTCCTAACCCGCAAGCCTAAGGGGCTGTTCTCCCTTTGATGCGAGTGGGAATTACACTGTGCACATACCAAGGGGAGAACATACCCCTAATTAATCAGTAATCGCTGGCAGCAAGTCCATGTGTCAAAAGGGTTTTGGCTATGCCCGCACTACATGGCTTAATCTCCAGTTAGAAGATGAATTGAGAGGAAGCTGTTTTGAACAGATTAAAGAAATCAACAGCTACAAGTAAATTGCCTATATACTTGTGTCAAAACAAGTTGTCCAGCATGCTTTCAACACTGAAATCTTTGTTATTTTAATAGAAGATATACACAGCTCATGTGCACTTGGCTTCAGGACTTTTTTTTTTCTTTTTTTTTTCTTTTTTACAGCTGTTTATGCAAGGGGAAAAAATGAAGAGAAAATTAAAGGGAAATGGCTCACAGAGAAAATGTCAAGGATGCTTAGAGATGATAAAGCATTTGCAAAGTTTTGTGGTGAGGAACTGGCCTAAGACTTATGGGATAATTCCTTGCTTTGCCATCACAAATTCTTGCATGACCTTCTACAAGTCACTTAGAGCAAGATTGTACTCAACCAATAAGGCACCTATGTTCATTTAGGGGCAGGGCCCTATTCAAACCTGCTTGAGTTCCTGAAAAACTTGGCGGGTGAGTTAGTTTTAAGGCTAAGCGAACGGTGCATTACCAAAATAGATGCCTTCATGGCATTTTCAGGGACTCAATGAGAGTGGAAGAGGATTACACTAAGAAGCGTAAGTCCACTTATGAATAAATGGAAAGAGATCTGGACCTTAAGCTTTCATTGCTGTAGTTCTCATCAGTAAAATGCACCCCATTGTCCCTTGTGTTCTCATGCATAGATGAATGGAATCATGTCCATGGAAAGCAGGTACCACCACATATCCATTAGTTATATTATAAGCTGGTCGCGCTTACCTAAGACACCTGATCCTACTGATCCTGGTGGGAAAGGATTAGTCAGATGTGGTTTGTTGTCATCTGGTAGTTTAGTAGCCTGTTGTTTCAATAGAATGTAATGGAGGTGGGGGCACTAGAAAGAGGGGACCTAGGGTGTAAGCTGAGCAGAGGGAAGAAAGGACCTCTAAGACCAGCCAAGCCTGGGAAGAAGTTTTCAGCTGTTATCATTTAAATAAAACACCAGGAACCAAAAAGCTTGGAGTCTCATCACTTTAAACAGACCCAAATAAACAGCTCTAAAACATTTGTTAACCCCTGTTTATTATTTAGATGGCTACTTCAGACAGATATTTTAGGAGAAATTTGCATCATTCCTGTACGTGTCAGGATTTCTGAAAAGACCCTGAAAATCATGTCAGAGAATTCACTGTTCCAATGAGAGGATTTGCTTCCACAGGCACCACTGTTGTTGTTCTTGTTTTAATGACACTGCCAAGTATCTTATGATGAAAGGCAGGAAAAAATAATGGTCTGATGCCAATGCCACCTCTCACTTGTGGGGTTTTGTTTTTGTGAATTTATGGCTAATGAAAATGCCAGAGGAATAGTCTAGGACACTGAAGTCATCTCCCTGGACATAAGTAAACTTCTTTTGTCCTATATTCACCAGCCTCATATGCCTCAATTGTGATCCAGAGGCTCCGTCTCTAGGGTGAAAAATCTAACCGAATAACTCACACCTATCCAGCCTGTAACTTGTCTGCTTTAGCTGGCTACAGCTGGGATGATTATTTCCAACTGTGTAGATGGATACATTCATTAAGAACTAAACTAACTTTGCGTGCAGTAGGTCACCATCCACCTATCAGGTAGTAGTAGCCACACAGTTGCTATCAACACGGTCAAGATCCAACCTGATGAATCTTGTGCAAGTTCTTATATCCTCTAACCTGTCCTTTGTGTTTCCCATCTTGGAGGAGAAGAGAGCAGAAAATCTAGCACCATCACCCTGAAATGACACACAGCATCAACATTTTGTCCTAGAAGGCACTAGGGGTAGCAACTCTGCCTCTGCCCTTGCTCCTAGTTCTATTTTCCCACCCCCAAACCTATAATCTATGATAAAAGATGGAGAGAAAGATTGGCCAAGGGGTCAGGGAGCTATTCTAGTGCATGGAGACCAAGAGTCTGTTCTCTACTGTGCTAGAGACTTCCTGTGAAAACTTGGGCAAGTCACTTGAGTTAGATCCTGCAAGATTTTTAGGTACTAATTTTTACTTGAAATGAGTGGGAATTTGTACCTAAAATCTTTTCAAGATCTGGGCCCGAATCTCTCTATGCTTCAGTGTTTGTCTGCAATATGGGAATAATAGAATTTTCCTACTTTACAGCACAGTGAAAATAAGTATGTTATACATTGTGAAGTACTCCGATTCTATGGAAAAGGGGGAGCAGGGAAAGACACCCCCATCCATCTCTATACCTATTCCGATACCTGTAACTTCCACCCAGCTACTGGGCAATACCTCCCTTATTTGATTCACATCCCTTCTAAACAACTACATCTCCTTTGCTGACTGAAGGAGTGAGTTAATTTCCCATAAAACAATGTTATAGCTTTAATGGAAAAAATCAAAATATGCAGATGTCATAACTCAATAACTATGCAATCTCTCTACTGTAACGTCTTGTCTTTCCCCAGTTCCTGCTCTCTGAGGTTAGTTACAGTCACTTATTGCATCACACCTGAAAGTCTCCAGGGCAGAGACAATGGCTTTTTATGTGCCCTGCAAAGCACCCAGCACATTTATGTGAACTGTATTGACCAGGGCGCTATCCACTTCCTTTGGAACAGCAAGGACCAATGGACCTTGAGGTGAGGTGTCCTGAGTTTCAGTCCATCCTCCACCTACTAATGTTTTGTGTAGCCTTAGCCAAGTCATATAACGTGAATGTCCCATCAGTAACATGAGCATAGTTTTCATTCTTGTTTATGGGGGAACTGTCAAGATCAAATACTGAATGTCTGTACAGTGTTTTCAAGTGGCTATATAAGTATTATTTGGTTGTAGAAAACAGCAAGCAGATCTTAGCTGTTTGCCAAACCTCCATTAGCATAAGATTTTTTTTTAAAGTACTCTGATTCCCTGAGAAGGTCCAAGACCAAAACTAATGCACCATGGCCCTCTTATGCCAGAGTGATGATGCACGTGGGTGGGGATGAGCCACTTTTTGCAACATCTTGGCTTCAGGAGTGTTTAAACACATCATTTTATGCTTCAGTCTTTCCCTTTCCTGAAGCATCCTGGCTAGCAAGTATTAAAGCTTGACTTACAATGGAGAAGGAAGAGGAGGAAACAGATGAGGGCATTTTAGCCACTGTCTTTCACTCTGTTTTGGGGTAAAAAGAAATCAACTTTAAGGAAAAAAGAAAGAAACTCAATTATTATCAGCTTTGGGTAGCTATATATTTGAGGTTCATGTTTTAGAGGTGAATTAGAAACAGAATTCCTATAGATAAGAATTGCTGTTAGCAAGGGTTAAAGCCAACACCCATTGAAATCACTGCAAAGGTGTCAACTGACTTAAACAGATTTTGGATTAGTGCCTGGTCCTGAATGCTGAGATTTTTCCTACTTTGTGCCAAGTTTCCTTTTATCTTGTCAGAAAATAAAGTAGGATACACCAAAAACAGGTTATTTGACTTGACCATTTCTGTATGCACCTATGATTTTGGTCCCAAAAGGAGCAAGTTCTTGTCACAGCTCTGCTCCTCCACATGGTTCTGATTTTAACAAAAACAGAAGGCGGCAAGCAGACAACAGCACTTTCTGCAGAGGACTGCTTCATGCCTCAACATTAATAATATAGCAAATTAACAGCATCCTCCAAGTACTGCTCCACTGTAAGATGACAACCCAGAGTGCTGAATTTCAGACAATATTGTGATTTATGCATAATACTCCAATCAGGTGCCAGCCATGCTTTCATTCCATATATATCCACTTGGCAATAACAATGAAAATATTCTACAAGAATTTCAAAGACTGTTGCAGGGGTTTCTTGAATTCACTATCCTTCTACTACCTAAAGCTGCTTTTGTCTCATCTTATGGGTCACTAACTTCTCTCACTAATACAGCCATGTAAATCTTCCTAGCAAGACCTGAAGCCATGAAGTATCATCCTGTTTCATGCAGCTTCTCAAGTCAAGAGAGGAGCACTGAGAGAGCGAACTCAAGAGAATTTGGACTGTGATGGCATTCAGAACTAGGGAAGAGAAGATACTCAATTAAGTTATTAACAGGACTAATAAGCTTTAGCCTTGGAACAGACCTAATTGAAAAATGATATTTTTTTTTCTGGGGGTCATTTTTAAAAATCACTTTTGGTAAGCTCAACATTGAAAACTGAAAACTTTGGGGTCTCTGAAAACAATTTTAAAAGAAAAGTGATTTTTAAAATTAAATAGCCTTGTATTGTTTCCAATTTAGCTCAAAGCCCTTATTGTAGGTTTTTTCCTGGAAAAATCCCATACTCTTCCACAGGACCAGCTCAGACAGTGGAAAAATGAGAGGTGAAGTGCATAAATGAGAAGATAATATAAAAGTTGTGGGACTTCAGGAAAAGGTCCCGAGGAGAAATGAAAGCTTAATCGTCCACATTTTACTTTTATTTTTCAAATAAATAACTCCACCCCCCACAATATCAGTGCAATGGAACATATCTTAAAGTTTTTCATATTTTCCCACACAGAACTATTTACCATTGTCCAGCAAGCTTCCCAAATTTGCCAATATCATTGAAAATTGTCAAACTGGATTTTTTTTTTTTTACTTTACTTGCTTCATGAAGACATATCCTGGTTTAGACCAGCTATGTGCATTACTTGAAAAGCTCAGAGCTTTGTAATGGGAACAGTTTCATGTATCCCTTCTTGACCAGTTTCAGCCAGCACTACAAAAGCAACTGGGCACCCAGTAGTAAAGGATATGAATAGAAGTGACAGGTGACCTTGAGGCAGGACAGATTGCAATCACAGAGGTACATTCTGGAAAAAGTAATAGGGAGTTAGGTGAAAGAGTTGTCTAAAAATAGGTACTTGGGCAAGAATAAACACCCTAAATACCTATATACCAGAAGCTTAAAAACAAGAACAGGTGAAGTCAGATGCCTGGAAATGGAAGAAGAACTTGACATAATGGGTACTTCTGAAAAATGGTTGAATGACAAAAATCAATCAGGTTCTATAATACTTGTCTATAAACTGTACAACAAGGACAGATTAGGTCACTCATGGAGGTGAGAGGGGGGAATGCTAGAACTAACAAACTACCTAGCATTTGGTGAGGGGAAATTTGGGAGCAGAGAAGACCAGACAGTTAAATATGTATCTGAAACGGGTTCAGAGAAATAACTTCATCCAAGGCAGGAATATGAGCAATTCCAGTACAACTAAGGCCCACATCCTCCAGACAAAACATACCAAAATGGAGCATGGTGGTACTAAACGTTAGAACAGGGTATTTAAAAAGAAATGAAAATGGGATCAGAAAGCCCACAGAGACCTAGGTAAGGACAAGCAGACCCTTAGGCTCAACAACTCCTCACAAATGAACAGCAGTAAATCACAATAGAGAGTGGCTTGGAGTTTTAAAGCATTACTTGCATCTCCACAGGGAGCTACTACCCAAGTCTGCATCAAGAATAACACATAGCCTCATGTTGCATCCTTCAGTGATTAGGGGAGCAGAGGGTTAAAATCCTTTTTAATTCCAAGCAATAGGCAGCCCTTAAGACTGTAAATGAATTTTTATTTAAAGACATTTTGCGTATCTGTTTTTCTTTTTATATAATCCCTGGATCAACACATTCTTATTTTGTGATGGTGCAGCCCTCTCTTAGATGCTGCCTGGACGTATTTCCACATATAAGCACACACGCTAAGGTCCTAATCTTGCAAAGCTTCGACCACGAACCTAATCGTACGCATGCCAAATTGTCCTGTTGAAATCAAGTCTGACCACAGTCACTGGGTCTGCTCATCCTGAGTCGGGTCCAGTGTGGGCATAAATTATTGTGGGATCAGGACTTATTAGAGTACATATGAAGCATGCATTGAGCCAAAGCCCTTATGCACACTGACTACTGTACTTACTAAAGGAGTTATAGCTGTTTCAATTGGATGTCCCACTTCAGTTGCTGCTTGACAGTTACTCAACATGTCCCTAGCTGTCCAAATCAAACTAAAAGGAGCCCAACTGAAATCCCACTCTCAAATTCTCCCTTCTTATTTCAGTTCCTGAGTAAATATATGCAGCAAGGGCCATGCCAGGCAGACAGCTGAGCTGGACTTCAACAGGCCCATGAAAAAGGACATTCCAGAGTCATGGGCATTTCCCCCAACTAAACAATGTGGTTATAACACTCCCTGCATCCCCAGTTGGATTGTCCATCAGGAATGCTTGTGTCATTTGAGGGTTCTTCCAGGAGGTTAAATACCTTTAAAAAGAACACAATGAAAGTGTTCAGGAAGAGCAGAAGTAACAAAACAAAATAAAATAAACTATTATTTGATTTTACACCCCCCCATGCTTAGTTTTCACCCACTCCATAGGTTCCACTATTACTTTTGATCAGGTATAGAATGGCTATCATGGACAGGGGCAATATCGTTCAAAATATTAATTCCTTTGAAATCTAAATTTTTGGCTTTCAAGTCAGTTCATGTTTTATTCATGTTTTATATGAATTCTCAGGTGCAGAGAGTGAAACAACCTCTTCATGAAGGACCAAATGGAGATGGTTTAAATTAGCAGTTGCTAAAATTTTCTACTGGAGATCCCCTC
>NW_017729031.1:101354237-101367635 GCF_001723915.1 Gavialis gangeticus
CCCCCCCCCATTCCCACCTTTCTGGGTTCATGACCCCACTTCTGCCCCTGTATGCCCATTGAGCTCAAGGCGTTGTTTGTGAGTATTGAGAGACCACTTGGGACTGCAACTCCTAATTTGCAGCTGCTGCTTTAAAGAGTTTCTTTCAGAAAGTACCAAGTCCTTGCCCTTTGCTAATCCAGTCCCCTTGAAAGGTTTCAAGTCATGGTCTCAGAAATAGAGGCAGTCAAAGTCACTACTAGTTGGTGGCATTTGAAATCATTGGTCCTGGAGGCTGAATCCAAACTGTCAGTTTCCCTCCAAAGACCTTAGCGACTGACCATGCTTCTACTGAAATCAGAGACAAGTCTTATACTGACTTTAATAGGAAATCATTTTTAAAAAGGCTTTCCATTAAATTACATGTTTAAACAGTGCTGGCAACATTTTTCCATGTTAAAAAATGTTCCCACATGTCAAAAACATTAACCAAAAATGTACAGTGGCAAGCGTTCAAAATATACCCAAACCCCCAGGGATGATTTTACTTCGGTATGGCTTTTTTTTTTTTTTAGTTGTTATTTGTAAGGTTCCTCCCATGCTCATTTATAGCAATCAAAAATGTACTAAGTTGGGGTATTTATAGAAGAACCTTAATAAGTCCTGGTTCAGTCAGTATATTTAGTTCTTAAGCTTCCAGTGAAATTGTAATGATTCAAAACAAATTCTTCTTTAAAAGTTGAGAATGGGTGGTTGTTATTTTTTATAACCTCTTCCCTCAAGTCACTATGTGGGTAAGTTGCCTTCCACAGTTCCCCCACCCAGCTACCCACCATATTTAGCAATATGAAATTTGAGAAACTTTGCCAAAATCCATTATACATGACAAAAAGAAAAAAATATAGATGAGAAGGAAAAAAAGAAGACAATTCAGATCCAACTCAGGACAGTAATCCTGTTCCCAAAAGGTGTCTGAGTGCATGCTTAAATGATATACTTAAGTGCTTTCCAGAAGCAAGGCTTTAAATAAGACCCAGGCAGAAACAGCATGCATAAAAGTAATCTTGATTTTATTTCTTAAAGTTTCTTCTTCTAAGTGCTTCTCTATTTTTTCTGTCTCTTCTATCTGAAAATAAAAACCACAACCAGAGGACAAGGTTCCGAAAGCCGATAGATGGTAGCACGTCTGAAACATTAGTAACAAAAGGAGGAGGGTTTTCTGTAACTCCACCATTGCAAAGGAAACCCACAGAAGCCATCAGGGTTTCACAGAACCTGGCCTATTTGTTTTTGAAGTTATAAATGCAGAAAGAGTTTAGGGAACACTGTCTTATGCATTCACAAACTATTACATTTACCTGCACATCACATGCACCGTTTCCCCAAAAATCAGTCCCCCAAATTTGGGGTGTGCATCTTAAGCAGAGAAGCTGATTTTCTGCCTAGAATAGAAGCATCCTCCTTTGATTCCTGCTGCACAGTGAAGCAGCAACTGCATTACTATTCAGGTAGCTGAGGAAGTCAATTGACTTAAGGCTTATGGTTCTCCACTCCACAGGTGTTAATGATAGTCTCTCCTTTTTAATGGTGTTGAAGTTCCACCAACCAAGCTAACAGGTCTTCTGGCAATTTTACTGTCTTTTATCTTAGTCTCTCTCTTTCTATTTCATAGCCTTGCAAACCATTTTTAGCTATTTTTATAGTTGCAACTCCACCCATGAAGACCAGTCTTCAGCAGCAACAAAGGTTGCAACTTTTGGTCAAGCAGAAAAGGGAGGGTGAGCGAGATGAAGATTAGATTCTTTCGCTGCTCTGAGCAAGCATAACTCTGGAAAACATCTTTTTTTCCTTCATTCTGTCTCCCCCAAACGAGGTGTGTGTCTTATTTTGGGGGAGGGGGTGATACCCATGAAAATATGTTATATCAAATTAGGGATTGCATTGCGTAAAGGGTGCCTATACAAGTGCAGCAAGGCTGCTCCAACATGCTGTAATTATGGTGTGTTGGAGCAGACTTGATTAATTGAGTCTGCTGGAGCATGGTAATTACTACACTCCAGCAGCCTCCAGCATCACGTGTATCAGCAATCCTGAGCTGAAAAAATGGTGGTGGGAGCATTTTAATTAAAGCTTGTTCAACGAGCTTTAGTTAAAGTGTCCCTGCCACCATTTGTCAGTGTGGGCACGGTGATACATGTGATGCTCTGGGTGCTTTAATTAGAGTGGCTCTCTTATTAAAGCACCCCCCCACACACACACTCCCAGAGCACATGTATAAATGCCCAAAGGGGCCTTAATGCAAATAACAATCAGGTTCTAAATCTCTTACAATTTTCTTTCTAGAGTTAATAAGTACATTAAAAAAATAAATAAAGGATGAACTCCAGATTCTGGCCACAGGTTAACCCCTTGGGAGGCTATGAGTAGCCTGTAGACCTCCAGTTGGACAACCCTGTTTTATAGGGTAGACTCTGTGACATCCTTTTGTGCTACAGTCTCACCAGCACTGCTACTCCTTCTACACTCTTACAGGTATCAAAGAGTCCTTTTTAGAGATGACTTGGTGGCTTCAGTCCAGTATTTGGATAGCTTATTCTTCCCAGTATATTTGGTATTAAGATCCTTTTTTCCCAGCATTCAACCTGCACCCCAACAGTCTACTGTTTTAAAAACTATTCTGTTCTCTTCTTGTAAGCTGCCCTGAGCCTTTGTTGGGAAAGGCAACATATAACTTGAATAGATAAATAAATAATGAATTGGTTGCATATTTTGTCATTATCTTTGAAAACTCATGGCAATCAGAAGCGTCCTAGAAGACTGAAAAAGGGCAAATATAGTCTCCATATTTAAGAAAGGGAAGAAGGAAGATTCAGGGAACTAGACTGGTCAGCCTCACTTCAGTCCCTGGAAAAACCATGGAGCAGATCCTCAAGGAATCCATTTCTAAGCATTTGAAGGAGAAGAAGGTGATTAAGAATGGCCAGCATGGATTCACCAAAGGGAAGTCATGCCTGATCAACCTCATGCCTTCTATGAAGAGATAACTGGCTCTGTGGATGTGGGGAGAGCAGTGCATGATCTACCTTGACTTTAGCAAGGCTTTTATTACAGTCTCCCACAATATTCTCGCAAGCAAGCTAAGGAATTACAGGTTGGATGAATGGACTGTAAGGTGCATAGAAAACTGGCTGGATCATCAGGCTCATAGGATAATATTCAATGGCTCAATGCCTAATTGGCAGTCACTATCAAGTAGAATGCCACAGGGGTCAGTCCTGGGGCAGTTTTTTTTCAATATCTTCATCAAATGGCCAGGAAAATGGGATAGAGTGTACCTGCAGCAGGTTTGCAGATGATACTAAGCTGCGGGGAGTAATAGGTAGGCTGGAGGGTAGGGCTAGGATTCAGCGAGACCTCAACAAACTGGAGGATTGGACCAAAAGAAATATCATTAGGTTCAAAAAAGACAAGTGCAAAGTCCTTCACTTAAGACAGAACAATCACATTCACTGTTACAGGCTGGGGGCTGACTGGCCAAGCAGAAGCTCTGCAGAAAAGGACCTGGTGGTTACAGTGGACAATAAGCTGCATATGATCCAGAAGTGTGCCTTAGTTGTGAAGAAGGCTAATGGCATACTGGGCTGCATTGGTAGGTGTGTTGCCAGCAAATCAAGGGAAGTGATTCTTCCCCTCTGCTCACCACTGGTGAGGCCATATCTGAAGTACTGTGTCCAGTTTTGGCCCTCCCCACTACAGAAAGGATCTGAAAAATTGGAGAGGGTCCAGAAGAGGACAACAAAAATGGCTTGGAGGGCTGGGGAACATGACTGATGAGGAAAAGCTGGGGGAACGGGGCTTATTTAGTCTGGAGAAGAAAAGACGGAACAGAGATTTAATAGCAGCCTTCAACCACCTGAAGGGTAGTTACAAAGCAGATGAAGCTAGACCAGAGGTGGGCAAAATACATCCCACAGACTGCATCTGGCTAGCGGAGGGGCTTTGTCTGGCCTGCAGTGGATTCCTCAGTCCCGCCTGGCCCAGGCACCATCCAGCCGTTATGCATCCTGCTGCCTCCTGGGCATGCAGTGGGGCTGGGGTGGCTCTGCAGCTGGACTGCTTTTCTAGGCAGCAGCAGCTTCTTCCAGCTGCCGCCACCCCTGGCCTCAGCCCTGGTGGGGACCCACAAACAGCTCCAACCCACCCCACTCCTGCTGCGGAGTCGCCTGCTCACCCTGAATAGCTGCAGTAGCAGCAGCACCAGCATGGCAGAAGTGTGCTCAGTGTGGGGGAAAAGCAGCCTCTCCCCCTCACTGCTGCCCAGTGCTTCCTGCAGCAGCAGCACAGAGCCCACGCTAGGCTGCCCTGCAGCTTCTCTGTACTGCCCCTGCCGTGGAAACAGGCCGGAGCCATAGAGCAGCCCAGTGCAGCCTCTGTGTGGCAGCTGCAGGAAGTGCTGGGCAGCGGTGAGAGGGAGGGGGCCATTTTTCCCCTGTGCCATGTACACTTCTGTCCTGCTAGCGCTGCTGTCAAGTGCAGCTGTTCAGCATGAACAGGTGAGTCTACAATGGCACCAGGTGGACTGGGTCTGCATGTGCGTCCCCACCAGTACTGTGGGGTTGGGGCCATCAGATGATGCCACCTGGGCTGCCTAGAAAGGCAGTCCAGTGTGGAGCTGCCCCAGGCCCACTGAGTGCCCAGGGGGCAGCAGGACATGTCACAGATGGGTGGTGCAGAGCAGGTGCAGGAGCCGGGTCAGGACTGTAGACAGGGTTCTGGCTGATCTGCTCCTGGCAGTGTGAGTCTGGAGTAGGCATGGTGCAGGGCTGGGGCTGTATACCCCTAGCAGTGGCAGTGGCAGGGAGGCCCTGCAGGGCACACAGGGGTGGGGATGGGTTCTGACCAGCTATGGGGGTGTACTGGGGGCTCCCATACATACCCCACCATACCCACAAACCCTCCCCTGCAAACCCCACAACCACACCTTCCCCCCCACACAATCACACATTCCACAAACACTGTACCCCCCCCACACCTCTTCATGCACATATCTGCAGGCCTCTGGGGGGAACCCCACTCACTGCTACCTGCACATACCCCACTACACAAACCCCACACCCCCAGCTACCTTCCCCCTCCACACAGCCCACAAACCCCATACCCCCCCAACCCCACAAACACATCCCCCCACAAACACACCCATACCCATGCACCCACATCCACACACCTCCCACACTCCACATACATGCACATCCCCCAAAAAACCCCATACCCACCCCCGCACTGCCCAATGCCCCAATACCCCTGCATACACCCCACAATATACAAGAGCAAGACTCCATTTTCAGCTATTATGCAATCACTTCTATTTACATGATACAAACACACACAAATCAGGACAAAAATATCTTTTAAAAATAAAATTAAAATATGTTAATTGTGGATATTTGAGTTTTAGTATACAATTTGGGGTTTTTTCCAGTTCCAAGATGGCAAACCCTCTTTCCAAAAGGAGTACTTCCAGGGCAAGGGGGAGGGACTTCCAGTGGCAAAGGTCAGGGGTTAGGGAGTGGGACTTCCAATCCCCAGATAGCGATCATAGTGACCAGGGTGCGGGGCACCTGTCAAAGGGCGGGGCTACTTTTATGGCCCTTGATAGCTCACCAAAATTCATTAAGCAGCCCTCCATCTGAAATAACTGCCCACCCCTGGGATAGTGTGTTCCCAGTGGTGGCAGATAATAGAACTGGAAGCAATGGTCTCAAGTTGCAGCAAGGGAAGTTTAAGTTGGATATTAGGAAAAACTGTCTCACCAGAAGGGTAGTAAAGCACTAGAACAGGCTACCCAGAGATGTTGTAGAATCTCCAATCCTGGAGGGTTTTAAGACCCAGCTAGGCAAAGCCTTGGCTGGGATGATCTAGTTGGGGATTGTGGCGGCAAGGCACCAACACAGGCTCCCGAAGGGGAGAGGGGAATCCCCGTGGGTCCCAAACCCTGGAAACAGAACCCCGGCAGGGGTGACTTACCCCCTGCCAGACAGCCGGAGCAGGAGCTGGGACCATTGCTGCAGCTGTGGCCGTGCAAGCTGGCATTATGCCAGCTGTTTAATCAGCTGTTTCCTGTGCGGGGAACAGCTGGACCAATCGCGGCGGCTGTACCAGCTGCTGGAGGGAAGTTGAAAAGCCCCACCGGAACCAGGGTGGAGGGGAGAGCCAGGGAGAAAGAGCGCTGGTGGATAGCATGCTAGAAGTGCTGAGGCTCCAGTGAGGAACAGGAGGAGGGGCCAAGAAGGCAGCTGCACGGTCCTCTGCTCCTCAGGGGAGTATTTCTTCTTTAAAAAAACAAAAAAAAAACCCAAATCAAAGAGCCGAGAGATGGCAGGCCGTGCTTCAAGGCCAGCTGCGCCCACCCCAGGAGGGAGGAGAGCCAGCTGTGTCCACTCTGACGTGGGACCCCACCCGGAGCAAACCACGGGCAACCCTGCAAGGTGAAGGCCCCATATTCTATGAACACCCATCCGGTTGGCAAGTGGACGGGGTGTAGGGAAGGCGGAGCCCCATGGAACATGATGCCAGACAACTTGTGAGTACTGCCGTTTGTCGGGAGGCCCTCTCAGGAAGATCTCCACTGAACACCCCTCTCTAGACAGTTTAACATCAAAATCTTGGCAGGTGAGTTGAAGGGCAAGGCTATGTACCCAGCAGGCCATGCAACACTTCAGGCCACAACCATCACAGAGATGGTCCTGCTTTGAGCAGTGGGTTGGACTAGATGACCTCCTAAGGTCCCTTCCAACCCAATTTTTTTATGACTCTAAGTGTGTATTAGAAGACGACAAAGATAAATAGATTTTGGAGATAGATCTGGGCTTGATTCAAACTCCCCTGTATATCGGGAGTAACCCGTTTGCAATAGACAGTCTGACAGGTGTAAGAAGTTGTCCCAAAGAAAAATTTGTTATAGAAATTTCTACCTGTACTTGGAGGATTAGCAGAAGCAGCAAGGGCCAGGGGAAGATGTAGGAGACATGGCAGAGATGAAGACTGAAAGGAAAATATTCGATGACTTTATAAAAAAAGGATGGCTGCCTGCTTGCCTTTGCACTTCATAATAAATACCTAGTTGACAAAAAACTGGCCCATTCTGTTCTGGAAGTAACAGGAAGCTGCCATGTGCAGCTGTAATGACCATCATTTGTGGCTGATCTGTCAGGTACTTAACTGGGGGGTCTCCAGAATAGTGTGACCTGCTACAGTTTCAGCTACTGCTTTGCAAGTGAGTCTATAATAGGTTGATATTCTTAATAAACTAAGCAATTGAAAACACATAGCACACTGATCGGGAGGTAACGTACCAATCACTATTTTAATTGCCAGAATGAACTACTAGTAATTTTTCCATGCACTGTATTCTTCTCACCCTTTTTTCCTGCCAAAAGAAGCAAAAATAGCACTCAATTTATACACAGAATCCATCAACAATTGGACCCCTGACAGTTGATTTTTGTACTTGCAGTATTTTTGTGATTGCAATAAAAATACCAAAGTCAGACATTTTTCCAGTGCCATTTTTTTCAGCATTTGTAATGCATTTAACATTTTGGCTCCTCTCTTGGCCACTTGATTCTCCTGTGGGATTTTATAATGGCAGTTCAAGATCTTAATCTGTACTTACAAGCTCATATTCAGGAAAAGGCTGTTTTTCCAAAAATGAATCCTGGAAATTATTCTGAGTGGAGCCATATCATAAAATGTAAGCCATTGTACAGATCAGACAAAACTTTTCTTGACTTTTCATATCAAATTTTGAGTTCCATTGTTATGCCCGGGTTTCCATTCAAGAAATGGATTTCTGTGCGTGTAAGAAGAAACAAAAACTGAAATGAGAAGCATAAGAGTGACTTCCAATGTTAAGTGCCCATATTAAAATACATTTTTGCATATTCATGAATACAATCTATCCTTCTGGTCATAAAACAAATTGTGAAAAATTGCCCTTTCAAAATCTAAGCTCAAATCAGGCTGTGAAAGTATCTTGGTGTAGAATTCTATATCTGTACCTGTGAAACACATGATCAGCCTTCAGCCACTATCTAGTCCTATACTGGGGGGCCAAGACCTAAGTATTTGTTTCTTGCAACATGCTATTGTTCTGGCTTTCTTCCAAACACAGAAGGGACAACCCAGCCATTTCATTACCAGAAATTACAGTAATCATCTGTCCAACTGGGAAAAGTGCTATCTGAAAGGCAATTACATATATCCCAAAAAACCAAAGGACCGATGGGGCAATGTGAATTATTATGCCATAACGATGCACCCCAGCATAGCACCCAAAATATAGCATTGCACATAGGCTATAAATCCTGAGCTGAAATCTTCACAAAGTTGAGAGTCACTTTACACAATTTTGTCCAGCGTCTAGTCACAGGAAGTCTGTATGCCTCGAGGTCTTCACCAGTACTAGATAATATGATGTTTACGGCTTGTGCCCTCAGGTCATGTGGTAAAGCCGTGAAGTTATTAAAAAGATGAACTCTCTGAGGAATTGACAAGTTTCATTTAGCCCTATCTTAAGTAGAATATTGCTTCTTCCACTTCAAGTAGCCTCCATCTACTATCCTCCTAATTCCCTCCAGAAGTAAAATCAGATCAGTTCTAGGTACAGCGCTTACTTTCCTCCCACTCTGGGGAACTGAAACCCATCATTGGTAAAAAAGTTCTCGACGCATTTATTATCTATCAATTTATTTATATTATAGCCATGCCAAGAGAGACCACTCAGGACCATTGTGTGAGGTACTGTACAAACCTGTATTAGAAGACAGTCCCTGCCTTAAAGGGTTTACCTCCTAATTCAAGACAAAACAGCACAACTGGATGTAACAGAGAGGAAGGAAGTGGGTGTGGGAAAAAGAGAATGTATATTGTTGTATAGTCTATCTGTGGAAGTTTATATAGTAGCCTTCACGTGAATGCAGATTCTGAGCCCTGACTTTCTGAAAAATTAAGTCTCTGTAAGGGATCTGAAGAAGGCATTGAAAAACCAATGCATCTGAAATCATTTGTCGGTTCTGAAAATCTTTGGTCTTCTATCTTGTCAATTAACTTACAATTGCTTTCACTGTAAAGTGAAAAAGGTACAGAGTTAGCCTACCAGATGCTTTCCATGTGTATTTAATACACAACTACTAGAACATTGTCCCAAATGAATTATATACCCTTTCAGAGAATGATAGGTCTAGGAAAAAGAGCAAATATTGACACTTCAATAATGTTTGCCCAGCAATCAGCAAGCAGTATACAGCACTCACGGCATCTTTGTTACAGGAATCAGTTAGGAAAATGGAGAATTGATGTCCTCCAATTAGAAATATATAGTAAATGCTGACATTACTGAAAATGTCTAGTCTGCATATCATTTTGAAGATGTGCCTCTAGCCAGTGCTCAGTCATTAACACCTGAATCTTTCTATCTAATCTATTGCATCCCCACATTACACCTTCCATTCTAATGTATTCTTCCAAATCTGAACATAGATCTTACCACACTGGATCAAACCAGGATTAATTTAGTCCAGAATCATTTCTCCAGAAGAGGACAATAACACTTTCTCCTGAGAAAAAAATCCTGAAGTAGGAATATAATGAACAATTTGTACCCAGAGAATGTTTCTTAACACCCCACAATAGCTGGTGGATGACTCAGATTTCTGACTATATTCATATTCTTCCTCTAAACAGTGATTATTGTCTCTGGAGTACTTATGACAAATACAAACAATCCATTCCCTGGGCCAATATTTTCCTATTTAAAAACTGAGGTCCAGAATTACTGACTCCAGACCCGCGCTTCCCAACCTCAGGTTGTGACCCAATTAAGGGTCGTGGGGCAATGCCAGCATTGCCACACACAATGGACAAGCTGCTCCGCCTGCCAGGAGCTCCCCACCCCCTTCCCCTGGGCTGCTGCCACTGCTGCACTCCGCTCCCAGCAGTGGGTCATGGCAAAAAAAGGTTGGGAACCACTGGTATAGACCCTGGCCACTTCACAGTACCCAGCAAGTCACAGAAATCAGAACTCCCTCTTAGCTCACCAATAAGCTGAATTTATAGCTATTTGGTATAGCTGGAATAACTCAAAGTAGTTAAAGAGCAGTAGTGAATTTAGGTGCTGACAGATGTGCAGCTCCCCACTTCAATTCATAGGGCTTCACAGAAAGTGCCATTAGTTAGTCCGACCTTCCCAACTCAACAGACATTCACTGTTGGATCAGGAGGGTGGAAGCTCAAGCTTCACTTTGGAGCTGATTCAGCAAGAGAGGCTGCGTGTCTGCAGGCTCTTCCCCTAGCCCCACCCCACCTCTCCCAGCTCCTGTGCTGCCTCAAAATGGGAGGGGGACAAGGCAGGGGAGGAATATCCATTCTGAGGTTTGCCCAACCTGTGCTAGAGTGGGGGCATGGATTGGAGCACCCCACCTCATGGGGGCTCCAATTGACCCATCCCACCCTCCAGCGCAGGCTGGGCAAACCCCAGGCAGAACTCCCTCCCTGCCCTTCCCCCCTCCCATCCTGAACACAGTACCCAGCTCACACTAACAGAAGTTAATGAAGGTGTTCCACTTCAGAGCGTCTTTATCTGAAACCTTATGCTATGTGGATTCATTTGTCACACGATGAGGCACTTAAAGCACTCTGCAGCCATCCACTTTTGGCAGTGCATGGCTGTTGACCACTTTCAAGGGGCCAGTCGCATGACAAAACATCACTTCTGTCAGCACCCAATATTCCTTAAAATGTCTAGTGAATAAAACCTGGTTCAGGTAGTTGCCACCTGGCATGATGTATATACACACTATGGCACTGAACCACTTTGAAAGAGAAGAGGTTCAAATTCCATTCGCATTGATAGCAGTATGCAGTACTTAACCTGGATTTATAGGGGTGTAACTAAGAGCAGAATTTAGCCAAATGAGAATGTAAGCCCTTTGCAACATTGTAATTGGTCAAAAGTTGGTGCCGTTGATGCTCAGGGCAAAGTCTCCTTTGACTTTGGTGGAACTAGATTTTTATGCATTTGCTTTGTATTATTAACTGATTTTTCTGGCACTCACAAATATCACAATTTTGATCATTCTTCTACTACAGCTTTTAGATTTTGCCCCTACTTTTCCTCCAATAAATATTTAAAGTAGAAAGATGAATCTAGCTGGGTTGTTTTCAAGATCATCATTTTTTACTGATAATGTCATTATTGTTTTTGGCAGCTGAGTCACAAGAAGATGTGACACAGAGGGTATTAACAATATAATGAAGTTCAATGGAGTTGAAAGATAAAGTTCATTAGCTTCACATTTAAGACTATTAGAGCAGAGAGACTGTAGCAAAGCATTTTGTTTGTCATTTACACAGCATTTCTGAAAAGCAAACAGCCTTGGTTGTCTGGACACTTAATGGCTTCCTTTTTAGCCTCCCAGTTTATTTTCGTTTGCAACAGAGTCCAATTTTGCAGGATTGAGATTGATGGGATCATTTGGTGGAGTGTCAGCCAGTATGTATAACCTCTGCTCTGACCACTGCCAAAGTTACCATGAGAATGAATAAGAAAAGATTTGAACTAGGGACCCTGCAGGTACCATAGTGACCAAGCAGTTGCTAAGGATGTGATTAGCACTCTGATTGCAGGAACTGGAGATTTAATTGCTATGTCCTCATTCCAGTCCTCTGGGGGGATACCTGTTTGCCAATTATACAAGGGACAGAAAAAAAAATTAATCTCTTTTATGTCATCTGAAGCCAGCACCTGTTCAACACTGAACATCCTTTTTTGAAATACAAATTACTTATCCACCAACTGCAGCACACATTGCATTAACAGTCTCCTATTTTTTAAAATTTCTTCACTTTATTGCCCCTGCTCACCCACCATACAAGCACTCTGCTGTAGATGTTTTAGGGGGTTTTTATAAGTCTGCAATTCAACAACTAAGCTGAAGAAGGCTCAGGGAAATGAACTGAAATGTCTAGAGAGAAGAAAAATGGCACCATGAAGATTGGAGAAAAAAAATGCTCAGTATAATAGAGATTGATCACTCAATCTGTCTATGGCCTCAAATAAAACTGATTGAATTTAACATGTTAGGTTACAGTTAAAAAGTGGAGTTGTTTCAGTTGGTGTAATATTGTTTCAGATTATCATGGGGAGCCATTTATTTATTTTTGCATTTGTGAGTCATTTAGTCAGTCACTTATGTGAGTGAGAATACATTTATTTTCCCACTCCCTGCTGTTGTGTGTTCTATTAATATCACACTAGTTGAAATAGATGGGGGCACTAGAAACTATTTGGTACTGAATTTGCTTCTCAGATTCTTTAATATGGCTATTTTTATAAGCCAGTCCAAATACCCTTGGGCAGTTTTAATGTATTAGTTCCCCTCTTCCATTTTTAAAATACTTGGCTTTACTCTTGTAACCACAGGGATACAAGAGTTCATCAGATGTCCTTTAGACTTCATATGAAATGGAGGTTATGCTGTATTTTAACAGCCTTCCCAAACAAATAATAGGATTTCAGAAGTGAACTCCGATCAGAAAGCTTCTTTTCGTAAACAGCAATGAGGACTATGCAAAAGAGAATCTAAATGTATCAGGAAGAAGAAGCATTTTTTCTTTATTGTTTGCACTGCAGCAAAACCTAGAGAAAACAGTTTGAAATCAGGGCCCCATTGTCTGCCTATGTCCTTAGACCAACATGGCTACAACCTATACCCCTCTAACCTGCTTAGGCACTCTTGAAAATACCTCTCCAGACATCATTTTATCAAAGGTATTTAAATACCTGAAAATGCATCTGGCCCCTGGTACTGTCGGGTACTTTGGACTGTATTCTTAAACGAACAGAGAGAGGTGCTTAGCTGTGTTAGTCTGAAGGCAGAAAGTAGGGGAGATTTGCACCCTACCTCCTCTGGAGACTGAGGGTGCTTGTACACGTGACAGGGGTTTCATCCTTCAGGGTTGCATTGTATGCCTCTGAAATTGAAACGGTGAGTTTTTAATTGAAATGGTGGGCTTTATTTTTCCATCACTGTATACACATCAGTGTCCTGGCAGCCACAGGCACCTGCTGAAGGCAGAATTAGTGAAGGGCCCGATCCTTTTTTTAAGTGGAGCCTGCCCACCTCTCCCACAGCCAGGGCAAGCTGACAGATTAATGGTTGCAATGTTGCAGACTATACTACATTGGGACGTGGTTTAATTTGTGATGATGCAAACTCATTTAAAACCCCCAAATCCATGTATGTGTAAAGTGTGATACCACTAAGCCACACAAAGGGAAATGTTTGTCATGTGTACATGGTTAACATAATCACGAGTACAAGCACCCTACATACCCTAAAACCATAGCTGCTCAAATCAACA
>NW_017729031.1:101367646-101368963 GCF_001723915.1 Gavialis gangeticus
ACCCTACATACCCTAAAACCATAGCTGCTCAAATCAACAGAACCAGCCTCAGACCCTGTCCCAACCTGTTATATACCAACTTCAAGATAAGGATAACAGAACCCCTTTGATTTCACAGCCCCAAGCTTGAACACCTTGCATACATCATTAACGATTTCCTGGAAAATGGCACCTATCTCAAGGAAGCCACTGGGGACAAACCTGTCCTGGCTTACAGACAGCCCCACCCCCAACCTCCAGTGGCATCTCTTCAGCAACAGACTACCTGACTCCTAGTCTCACAAAACCTTGCTCCGAACCCAGATGCAAGCTATGCCCCCTCATCAACACATCACTGGACCAAATAACATGGATTACAACAACATCCAAGGTTCATTCATCTGCTCCTCAGCCAATGGTATATACATCACCTGTTTATAAATGCCCCTCTTCTGTCTACATTGGACAGACGAGGTGATCCCTATGTGAAAGAATGAATGAACACCGATTTGATATCAGTTCTGGCAAGATGCACAAGCCTGTGGAAGGACACTTTAACCTTCTTAGACACTCCATCATTGACCTCAGAGTAATTGTAACAAAACTTTAAAAATTAACTTGAAAGGGAAATTGCAGAAGAAAACATCCACTAACTGGACTGTTTTCAATATGGTTTAAACCAAGACTATAGATTCTTATCCCACCTGGATTAGCTTTTATAACCCCCCATCTCTCTTAATGGGTTAACTGCTTTGTTTTTCTCTCTCCTACCCATCTTGCTTCTCCCAGAAGTGCCCCTTCCTCTTTCCTTCTCTTTCCCTACCCTTTTGTATTCTAATCACAGCTTTCTATTTAGTAGCTCTGCTTCCTGCAGTCCCTTCAGAGCATCTGATGAAGAAAGCTGCTGCTTACACAATTTTTTAGGCATCTCTGATTTAGTTAGCCTAGAAGGTGCATCTGTACACTCATTCTTAAATGAGGAAAGTATTTTCTATTATCTTACAAAGATATCCTACTTTGCTCACAAAAAAGCAAGGACTCCCTCTTTGAATATACCCAGCTGTCATGCCAGTGCCTCCTGCAAAGGCAGAGTTGAATCTAAAATGAGGATCTTTTCACACCATAAGCCAATGGAGCTCAACCATTTTTAGGTTCAAGGTACCCCTCATTTGACTCAACACACCCCTCAGACAATGGCAACTCTTAGCTTATGCTTTTCTTTCCTATGGAAAAATAGAGTAGTTCCTCTGGTTCAAAGAACACAGAAACACCACAACAGGTCAGAGTGCCTTGACATGCTGGATTCCTATTTGAAATCTCTGGGTTTATCTTGTGAAT
>NW_017729031.1:101368974-101369315 GCF_001723915.1 Gavialis gangeticus
CTATTTGAAATCTCTGGGTTTATCTTGTGAATCATGTGCAAGTGTTTGCACACCTAAAAGTGCTAATATTGAGCTGTACCCTTAAAAGATCTCATACCACCCCCAGGTGCCACAATGTTCTGGTTGAAAATCATTGCCATACGTAGAAGTAACAGGCACAACTCCATTAGCTCTTGGCTTATATGCATAGCAAGAAAATCCTGGCCCTCTATCTGTGATAGACTCACCTATCCTTGGGATACCTACTCTATTCAAATGCTGTTATTTTGTCTTCCCATCCTCTGTCCACCATAGGTGTGTTTATTCAGCTGTTTTCCATTGTCCGTATACTAGACTGAGCT
>NW_017729031.1:101374315-101397895 GCF_001723915.1 Gavialis gangeticus
CTGTGATAGACTCACCTATCCTTGGGATACCTACTCTATTCAAATGCTGTTATTTTGTCTTCCCATCCTCTGTCCACCATAGGTGTGTTTATTCAGCTGTTTTCCATTGTCCGTATACTAGACTGAGCTCTCTGAAACAAGGACTGTATTTGTATTGTATGTTTGTATAATATTCAAGCCTTTGTACAATATTCTTAAAAGGAACAGAAATAAATACATTATCCCCCCACCCCCCTTTAGTTTGCATCTAACCAGCCCAGGACTTCCCCTTTCCTTTCCATTTGGCAATATGAGAAGAACAGCATGATCATGGCCCCATAATACCCATCTCCAACTTCCTTGAGGGTCTGTGTTTGATAGAACACATACTGTTATCTTTTAAACATACTCTTACATGCCTTAGCCCTCCTGAAAAGTGTTTCAGTTTCTCAGCTCTTCGATGGACATATTTTTGTAATAATTTACCCTATCTGGTATCTGTTCTTTAGGGTCCTTCCTACCAATGGAATGGAAATCCATGAATAATTATGTTGCCTGTGCTTGAGGCAAATCAATAAAAGCACTAGTTGTTCCAATGATACAGATGACTTTTACACAGTAAGCAGATGTTATATGAAGACAACTACAGATAAAAAGCCGCTAGGATTTTTGTGCTGGCTTATGCAAACAGATAAGCACATATAAACAGGCTTCCTAGAGAAAGGAAAAGAAAACTGGTAGAGACAGGTACAATGGGAGCAATCCTCCTTCCCTTAAATGTTAAATTTGTCATTGCCTATAAGGAGGACAAGATAGAAGCTTGAAAGCATATATCCAGACTGCATACAGTTTACCTGTAACAGCTTGTATTATCTGATTTCTCTCAGTTGCTTCATTAAGCTTAGACAGTAAGGTTGCTGCAATTTCATAAATCTTTATTGGAAACTTAGTTGACAGACTTCTTTTCACCAAAGTCAAGATTTCCCTCTTGGTGCTATTAGTAAAGTTAGTGATATCACTTTACTGAATTATTTTGTTTAGTAGCCAATGTTTTTCAAAGATACTCTACTTTCCAATAGTATGTATCCTATCATGCAACTCCTTCTTGATAGTTTTCAGGCCCTCAAGACTCAAATGTATGACCCCCAACCTGTATAAATACATGTGACAAGCCCTGCAGTCTAAGAATTTCAAACATGGGGCTTAAATGTAGCCTTGTAACTCTCATCCAGGGTCCTAAATTAGTGACCTGGTTTTCAAAAACATCTCAGTAATGGCCACTGACATCAGTGTACTAGGGCCTTTTAAGAAAAAACAATTTCCTAATGCTTCTCTTTTATTAGCTCAGGATTCTACTCTGGTTTCTCCTCAGAGTTGTGTATGCTGGTGCAAAGAGCACTGGACTGGGACTCCCCATAGCTAACTGGGTGAGCTTAGACATGCACTTTTCCTATTTATAAAATGACGAGAATGACACTGACCTCCTTTGTAAAGCACTTTGAGAGCTCCTGCTGAAAATCACCATAAAAGAGCTGATTGTTTGTTAATTATGGTTTTCCACATTTTGATGTTGCCATCATCAGCTGTCAAAGACAATTTGCATATACGCAGATGTATGATAGATATACCCCATCCCCCTTCTCAGCCTTTCCTACACTCAGTGTAGCTCCTTTAGAGCTACCCGTGGCCAATCTGCTGATACCCAAGACATTCACTGGTGTTCCTTATAAGCCAACAGCTACAGGACAAATAGACATTACATTGGTCACCACCCCACCTTAGCCTGCATCTTTTATCAGGTCCTCCATGCATATGCTACACAGCTTAGACTCCCTTACTCATAGGGAGAGGGGGCATACATAGGCTTCAGGGATCTTCTCTTAGAATTAAGAGAATCTGCATTACTGGTGGGAAGATGGTACTCTCAATTAAACACCACCTCTCAGTTTGGCCCCCAAGAAGAATTTTTATATTTAAAGAATATAGATAACATGATATTATTACATGACAGCTCTAAGAGCAATACTACCCCGTTAATTAGGGGCATCCTCAGGCCCACAACTGCTAACCATCTACATTGGAAATATCTGTGCTCAACCCCAAAGCTATCCTGGCCTTCCAAGTCTGAGGTTGAGGCTGAGCCCTCCCCCTGCCCCATTACTTGGGAACTCCCCCAGGCACTGCAGGACAAGCCTAAGAAAGCTGCAGCAGCAATCCCGCAGTTCCCTGTTCCTGAAGTCTAGCTCCTTAGCCCTGCTCTCCCTGTTATTACTACCTGTAATTAGAGCCAGGCAAAGGATGAAAGACATCTAGTGAGCGAACTGATTCCTGGAAAGGTTCTGCAAGATAAGCAGAAAAGCTTCTAGGAATCAGTCTGCCTCCTGCTGGTGTTTTGTGCTTGGGTTCAGCAGCAAAGTGGCCACAGATGGGGAAGGGAGGTGTGTGTGGTTTGGGCTTGCTCTAAATAGCAGTATAGCCCTACCCTGTATCTGTTATCTACATAAAGATTTAATTAAATGTCAGTAGACAGCATTTGGAGTACATAACATCATCACTGGGTTGTATAGGGTCAACAGTAATGGCACACTGAAACTGGCTTCTTTTTTGAAACTCTTATATTAATCAAGGAGCTAGATCCTGAGAGTATTCAGCAATTCACAGACTCAGGCCCATGGTGGCAGGATTGGGCCTTTTAAAATTTTGCTTTATAATGAGCACCCTCCTAGCAACAAAGCAGGTAAGAAAAAAAATGAATCCAGCAAAGCTAATAATGAAACAAGGGGAAATCCCTGACTGAGTCATTATAGGAAAGGGAATTTCTATCCCCTAAAGCCTTGTGAAGGTTACTCAACAGGAGAAGGAAAGTATTGGTTTTCATCCTATAATCTGTTGTAGAATTAAGGTGTAGATTTGGCACTTCCTTCCATGGTTTTATAGCAAAGCACTCTCAGGTTTTCATTTGCTGATAACAAAAAAGGCAGTTTAATGACTGATGATTGGAAATGGATGGTCCTGTGTGTCAGGGGCCACACCTGGTTCTGCAATGACTTGCAGAGCCTTGTTCCTGCTTTATCCTAGGCATAAATGAGGGTAAAATCAGGCCCGTAATGTTTTAATCATTTGTAATTAGAGCAGCTGTTGGGTTATTTCCTCCTGACCCTTCTCCTCTGCTAAGTCTGTAAATTTTCTTGGGAGGATGGGAGGGGGACTTTTTTCATTTGAGGTTTTTTCTACTTGGGGTTTGAGGAAGGAATCTAGACTCCCTCCCTTTGTGCTCTGGAGGACTGCCATCCAGCAGGCACGTCAGAACAAAGCTTGTCTGGGGACAAAGGGCAGGTTTCCAGCCTAGTCAAGCAGTTGTCCCCCCCAAGGTACCCTAGCTTTTTATGACGTTAAAACTCCTGGGTGGCTTGTTGTAGTCTGTTCCTTGGCAAATGATGATGTTGAAGATCAGAGCATTTCTCTCAAGTTGCTGTTGGATTTGAAGCAGGACATGAAGTGGAGATTTTTCAAAAAGAGCCAGCATTCACATAGCACTCTCATACATAATAATGCTAAATAAAGCATTATTATTTTTAATGCCTCAAGTCAAGACACTTTCTGTAGTGAATAATGTAAATACTAGTCTGAGTAGAAGACGTGCCACAATTTTGTGTGTGAAAATCTGAAGCTCTTATTTAGGAATGTGACCTTTAAAAAGCATTTATTTACTACCATGCCTCTTAATGATTTCTGCAAACAGTATTCATTGTTCCATAATAGTGAAGTGAAAAAGTACACTACATAACTAAAATTAATACATAAGAGAAGTGTGAGATACAAAAAGTATTGATTAGATACAGAGTACTATGATTTTAAAGAAGCACATGTGATGCTAGAAAGATATTAGTGGCTGGTTTTAGCTGTTTTGGAAATCTGCAGTAGCAAATATTTGTTTTAAGTTTTGTGACCAAATTTTATTACTACTATTAGTTGCATGAGCATGGTGGTGCTGTCTAGTGACTTGTGTACCACACTGAGACTCAAGAGATGTATTCTTTTCTATACTCTGTCATGGATCTTACATGTGACTTTGGGCAACCTATCTTTCCGTTTCCTTTTCCACCATGTCTGTCATGTCTATAGGAATTATAACTTTTCCTAAAAGCAGCTAGTTTTTCCTGCTATTAAATACAGGGCTTCCACTTACCATATGTTTCCAAATGCCTCACTCAAAGCTGCACCTATCCAGGTGCTATTGTAATGCAAAGAATAATACTATTGCTATCCAAAAATATCTACTTGAAAATTAAAAGTAAGCCTTAGTCAGGGATTAGGACCCCATTGTAGTAGGTGCCATACATGTGAGAAAAAAAAAAAAGATGTTCTCAGTCCATAAAAAGCTTGCAACCCAAAAACATACCAGCCCTTGAAAAGACAAATGGCAATATGCCTTCAGACCTCACAGCCACACGGTATCTATACTGCCTCTGAGAGGTAAACTTGCTGTGTGAGGCACACAGGAATGAGATAGCCAGATCTACAAGATGAACCGACTGTCACTATTGTTTTTTGGGAGTTCCCTAGCATGAAAGTGTGAGGGACAGAGAGAGTTTAGTCTCAACCCTGTCTGCAACCAACAAATCTGAAATGTAGTTTCCAATTTTCCCTGTAAGTCTGTGAAGTTAAAGAGCCAGAACCTTTGTTGATGTAACTAGGAAAAAGCTAAATTAAATATCAGTGAAAACATCCTGTGTGTGCAATTGGTTATGCCAGTAGTCACATAATATGAGTCCTTTTCACAGTAGAAAAATGTTTGAGGACCACATTACCTATCCAGCTCTAAAGAAAGTGAAGGTAGTCTGTCACAAATCTTGGGGCCTGTTCATGGCTAGCCACCAAGGGTCACTGTGTGGTCCTTCCTTGAAACCCTGCAGACTAACCTGAAAGAACTACCTCCCATGAAAGAGGAAACAACATTGCTGTGGACTTTTATGCCTTGACTGGGGAAAACACCAATGAATGCGCAGCAGGGAGGTATCCTAGGAGATGGACTAGGTAGGCCAAGGAGTTTAACTTCTCTGATTCTGCATCTCCTTTAGTCAGAAGCATGGCTCCTGCAAATCTCTGTGTCTGTTCTGGGGAGCACACTGGGTGCATGTAGGTGTTCATTAATGTGCCATTGTTACTGCACATTAAGTTTAGTACCTGTAATAGTAGGTACTAACTCGACGTTCAGTAAACAGTGCTACAGCACATAGTCATATAGTGACACTAATACACAGTAGATGAATCCTATTGTACATTAGCACATTAGCAGGGTTTTGGCCGTGATGCACTAATGCACTACTGCACATTTAGCATCCTGTGTAGATGCACCCAATGTCAATCCTCTGTAGAGGGGAGGAGCCAAGTGGGGTTTATTGCTCATTTGCTACACTTCTGTTGTAACAAACTGTTCTGGGATTCACTGCTTTCCTACCCCTGCTCCCTTCCATATACTCAGTCATTTCTTACCATTTCCTCAATGCTTGTATTTCATTACCCCACCGCCCCCCCACCTCATAAGATATATGTGTTATTTTATAATGTTTCTCGTCCACTAAAACAAGCACTAAGTCAAGCAGTTACCAGGGCTGGCTATGTAACCCTCCTCCAATCAGCACAGCCATCATTGTGTAATAGCCATAATGTTAACTTTAAGTATAGATTATTATTATTGAGCTTGTATTACCTTGGCTGTTTGCCCAGCATGTCCTTGATATCTCAGGGTCACAAAAAATGAGTAATACCCCAGTCCTACTCAATAAGACACAGGATCAGCATGATTAAAATGGTTTTACCATTCAAGAATCCTTAAATAGTGCAATCCAAATTAAATTAAAAATGGTTTAGATTGCTTTCCGTGAATAATTGCTGTTAACCCTTACTACTTTTCATGCCCCTTCCGAGCCCCTTATTGATTCCTGCTTTTCAGATGTTAAAAATATCCTTGGGTAATATTTAGGAGATTTAAGATACTAACAGGAGTTTATGAAATAAATGGAATTCCCCGTATACCAGACAAAATATAATTGCATAGATTTCTGCTTAAGTGACTGGTTTGATACCTGCATGGTGAGGTAGAAGCAAAACCAAATGACATACTTCGGCTGTGAAACTCTCATGTAGTCATTTTCTTCATGGACTCGTGGCACAAGGGATTTGTTACCTGGGAGGATGGCTCATTTATAATGCTTCCTGATTACTCTTTGACATGGAACTGGCTCTTCCAGCCTTTCACCCCCCTGAAGGGTTAGCCTGCATTAATCAGGCTAATAATTAAAACAGGCTTGAAATCATATCATAATTGATCTGGGTCAGCATCACAAGCTGGAAAGAGAACGCAAGGCCGCATGCAGTATTAGTGCCAATTTTACCACTACTTCATTACTTCATTTGGTTGCTAAGAATCTTGCTTATCTCATGTGCATCATTTTTCTAATTAATTAAACATCAGACTCTTTGTTACATTTTATAAATCCTGGGGGAAAAATATACCCTGATTTGAAGGCCTGAACTCTGTGCAGAGGCAACAAATGATGTGCAAAAAGTCATCAAGAAATAAAATGGTTAATCCTGAACAGGGTTAGAGGACATTCTTCATATGCCAGGGTTCCCTGGTAGATTTTTAGAGCTTGTCTCTCTTAAACTTGTCACATACCTCCTGGTTGAAGAAATTGTGAAACGCAGATATAAAAGTGTTCTCAAAGGTTCTTTAGGTTTCTTTTTTTTTTTTTTCATGAGTTACACCCATCTGTAACATAACAAGTTGCAGCTTAAAACAATGCTTGCTGCAGTCAGTTGTAATGTAAGTGGCCTACTTTGGCATCAACATTGAGTGCCATAACATCTGCTCTACTTTCTCAAGGTAGAAAGATTTTTGGGTTCCCCTCCCCTGCCCTTTACGTGGCTCTGAAAAAGTTTGTTTATATCTGATAAACATAAAGCAGATTGGTTAAATGCATCTTCCAAGCTGTCTGATTTTTCTGGAGGTTTCCCCCATGTCATTTCCATTAATTCTTCCCACTAAGCAGAGCAAATTAATATTCATTTTTAATACTCTTACATTTCAGTCAAGTAAGGTTGCATGGATATTATAGGTCTAGGCCACATTGGAATACCTTATATAAAGAGATATATGCCTCGTTTTGTACATCTACACACTAGAACTTAATGCTAGATAGACAAGATGATTTTGCAAGCTCATATGTGATTCACATGTTCTCTCTCCTAAGGATAAATCCAGTATTATTTACATCTCCTTAAGCCCTAAGATAATCAGGATAATACAATACACAAAACAATACACAAAGACTGTTGAAGGCAACTGCTATCTATGTGGAAGCTAGTGTGCTCTAGCCAGCTCAAAACCTCACAAATCAATTAGCACTATTTTGGTACAGCATGGTATAGGCAGAGAAGTAGGACTCAGACACAGGAAAAAAAAATGCCCTATTAAAGAAATATGTAGAACAAGTAATACTGACCAACGAATGTAAGACATTGACGCAAGCGGACCTACAGCAGCTCTGCTCTGCTTCATAGCTCCCAGATTTCCTGTATTGTTCAGCTACTAACAGCCAGTGTTCTTCCTCAAGTCACACTTTCAAACTATAGCTTCTGTTTGCATTTTCCATAACGAGTAAACGTTGCTTTTTTCTGGTCTTTTAAAGCGGCATTGCCAGCCATTAGTCCTGCAATGTGTTTTACTTATGCTTACCTTTTGCTAACTTACCCAATTTTTCTGGAGAAGCAATATGCAAGAGGGAATCTTGAGTAAACTTATGTTTTCTGAAACTTGCTTCCCACAACCCAGAGTCTGAAGGTTTGCCAGTGTCAGTCTGACAGAGAATCATCTCTAAGTCAGGGCTTTTTACAGTGGTTGCTAGTGCGGTCTTAGAGGATCAGCACATTTTAATAGGAAACGGAGGTGAGGAAATCCAGTTACCCCAATGAGAAAAGAAATACTGTTAAGTAGTAAAGTGAGTATAGCCACATACTGTCAGTAGAAGAGGCTTTGCTGTGGCAACTGTGCTCAAAGCCAAAACTACTTAACCGTGCATAAACGCAAGGAAGCATTGTTATCCTGTGACCTAAAGCCTCCAGAGATGAGCCTACTGCAAAACTGCATCCCAGTCTAATGCAACCCACTGGATTAAAATTAGAGATATAGGCTAAGTACAGACAGTCAAAAACCCCACAGCTGAATTGATACAATTTCTGCCAGTTAGTCTAAGCTGCACAGATTGAACTGATAAGCAGGTGAACAGACATTCACTTTTGATTCCAGAAACAGCCACATGCCTGCAGAGGCCCAGGCCAGAAGCCAGGGAGTGTTAAACCACACCTCCCTGCTCAGCTGGAGCAGACAGCTTGAGCTAAGGCTGGCCTGCACATCCTACAAGGGAAGGGGCTTGCAGGGGAGGTGCAAAGCATTCTGGGATGCTAAGGTCACTTGAATCTGGAGGGGGTCTGGGACAGAAGTTTAATAAACCAATTTAACCTAAATCAGTTAAGTCTGATACTATATCTATCCAGGTATGTCTTAAACTGGTTTAGGCCATTTTGGAAGCAATTTATATGCACTGAACTTCTGTTGTGTTACAGACTTGAACTGGTTTCTGATCACTTATACCAGTTTATGTGTAATTTCTGTCCCTAGAATTGAACAGAAAACCACAGAGCCAAATGTCTACTGGTAACATAAGAGCTTTTTAACCTATCTGTAGGAACCTACTGAATTCACGGTGGAAGTAGAGCGTGTGGTAGCTCCTTTAATCTTGCATTTTCCCCCATGTGCACCTTTCCTCCCCTGCCCCCATTGTTGATTAGTGGAGGACACTGACGCTCCCTCCTGATCAACAGAGAAGCTAAAACCATGGTTTTAAACATGGCGCTGTTTTTGCCTCTCCACCAGTCAGCAGAAAACAGCAGGGTTGTCCAGAGCCCCTCAGCCAGTCAGTGGCAGGAGGCAAAAATCACACCATAGTTAAAACCATAGTTTTCACCTTCCCACTCATCAGGAGCAACCTGCAGGCAGGGTCCCTCCACTAGCCCTCCCCCCCCTCCATTGGGGAGCGGGAGCACAGGGGAACCTGCAAAATTAAAGCAGCCACAGCGCATCCCACTTCCGCTATGAATTCAGGTGGTCCCTATCTATCTGGACACTGTAGTGATTACAGCCTCTGCTTTGAATGTGGGCTCAATTTCTTTCATTCTCTTTATCAGTGCTCCCTTCTCAGCTTTGTGGCAATGAAAATTAACAGGCTTTGGCCTGTAGCTTATGTAGAGGCAAATCACGGGCTTAGCACATCCTGTAAAGCAACATGCTCAATTTTATTTTTTATTTGTATTATAGTTGGACTCCTCATTTGGTCAAGAAAATCACTGAGCTCTGGAGAAGTCAGAAGAAAGCAGAAGGGAAGGAGGTAGAGTTGAGCACTACCATCCAAAAGTGCTAGGCTGTTTCAAAGATGGGAAGATTGTTTAGGGGCTGTTTAGTTTTCAGGCCCCCTGGGACCCTCACGCGCCTGTTCAGAATTCCAAGAGCTGGTCACAGGCACTTTGGGGCAGGAGAGTTTTGATTACCTGGGCACTAAGATGCAACGGCCAGTTTCTTAGCTGGTATAAATCAATGAAATTCTATGGATGTTCATTTACCTGTGATGAGTTGGATCTATTTAGGCAGGGAGTCAGAGTTTGGATGCCAAGTTGCAGGTGCTGAGATCTGAGGTAAAGAGGTATTATTCCAGGCTCAGCCTGGTTTTTACTTGTGATGGTATGATAGTTGACTTGAGTTGGAGGCCTGAGTGGTTTAACAGGAAATAGCAGCTTCCAATCTCACACTAAACAGGGATGTTAGTATGTACACTCAAAACCTGTAGTTTTCCTATGACAAGGTGCCTTTAGGAAATGGGTAGCATACTGTGTTATTCATTTAATAGTATGGTACCCCTGAGACACCTAAGCTTTGCTGAATGAGGAGAATATTGGTAACTCACTAGAAATCTAAGGACTGTACCTAGTTTATACAGCATGGAGCAGAAAAAAAGGCTGCTGGGATCAAAATGAAATAATCCCACTTAAGGACAGTTGGCTCAGATGGTATTTCCGTATTAAAATTGGGATGTTACCAGCCATACGGTAGAATGCCAGGAGTAAAATTTTGGTCATCTTTTTTTTTTATTTGGATGACTGAGTAATAACAGTGGCTTCAGTGAAACTATTTGGGTGAGTAAAGCAAGAACAAAGTTGCAGTAGAATTTCAGGGAAAGAATATAGCTCAGTATAAATGTATCTGGGAAAACGCAACAAATAAATGGAAAGATTTTATTTCTTATTTATTTATCTTTCATTAACAGGAAACACCAAGGCCAAATTCTGATGTATTTACATCAGTGTAACTCAAAAGTAACACCATTGACTTCAGGAGCATTATGTCATGCTTACATCAGCATTAATGAGGTCATAGGCTATTTCCCATCACTAAGAAACACCACATGAGAACACAGGGAGAGAAACAAAGGAATACCAGACAAAGCCACAAAATGGATCTAGGAAACAGGATGAGGAAGGGAGTTTGGAGAGAGATGTTAAGATTGTACTTAGTTTTTGCTTTGCAAACTGTAGCTGATCCAAAGGCTCCTGCGAAATACAGATCTCAGTGCAATCACGTCAGATTATGTGAGGATTCTGTTAAAGGCACAAAAACCATAGAGAAAAATCAAGTGGCAGCTGAAATATAAGACCCCGCATAATGCTGTTACAGACTAATTCCCTGGAGCCCTGGCTTTTTAAGATGCTAAGGCTGGCTCATGCAGCAATGGATTTCTAAGTGTGTTGTATAGACTCGTTGCAAGCTGTATCTTAGAGGGAGTAATGGCTTGCTTCTCCACAACCTCCGTTTTTCTCATTGCTATGCAAAGTAAATGAGGGATTGTTGACAGATACCTGGAACTGTAGGAACAGAAAGATGATCACTGTGCTGACAGGAATGTAGCAGCAGGAGGAATGAACTGTCCTATAGAGTTACTGTTTCCAAAGATTTGCTTTCTCTCTGTACACCTACTTTTTGACCTAGCCCTTGGAAATGTTATGGGTTAACTTCCTTTCACCATTGCCATGGGTATGTCATCCTCTGGCTTCTTCCCGTGTAACAAGTGGCTATTGTTTTAATTTAAATGAAGATAATGAAAGAGTGAATTCACATAAACCTACTACTTACATTTCAAATACATCTGGCTATTTCTTGTTGGTGCAAACCTTTGCCTCCAAATGTCAGGACCTTATAGCAATTCTAAAAGTGGTAAGAAGCAATTGCAGGCAACATCTAGGTATTATGCAGTTTTGGGTCAATTAAAATATGCCTCACATAACTCTCAGAAGTCTGCTCACACAAATATCTCTTCTTATGGTGCATTGCCATCTGCTGGCAGTGGCAAATGGATCAAATGCATTTGGAATGTCACCTTATCACTTGTATAAAAGACTGATAGTTGACCTGTAGTCAGACCTGGGTAGTTGAAGGCCAGCTCATGATGATGGGCCATCTGGACTTCTTCTGGCTCAACGTACCAAAGACATAATTTACAAATGAAATATAAAGACTTACAAGTTGCATCTTCAAACTTATGTTTGTTTTGGGAGCAGTGTTCCTGTGGGGAAAAGTGCTAATTAGTGCCACCTTCTGCTACCGAGCCCTGTGACAGACGCATCTTACTTTAAATGAGTGTCTGGCACTGGAAGGGCTCTGCTCTAGGGAACCTGCAGGAGTTACACCATTTGGTAATGGACAATGGATACCAAATACAAGAATGAAAAGTTGTGCATCAGTAATAAAGGCAAAGTTGCAATAAAAATGCAGTAGTGTACTCTAGAAAAATGATAATAAGGTCCTATTTTAAAATGTTTATAGCTGTGTTATAATGAAGCAGCATGCAAAGTAGAGATTCAGAGAATTTGTTAAATTATAAACACCCATTTCCTCAGGTGTCCAAAGGCTGCACTTGCACTTTTAAAGTGATGTTGGATTTCTTTGTTAATGTCAGCTGTCTGCGAGAGATGGCTTCCAAGGTACAGGGAATACTCAGTGTTCTCCAGAGTCTTGCCATAAATCTAAATTATGGGAACTGGGGACTGCTCATTAAGAACTTGTTGATGGAGGACCTTTGTCTTCTGAATGTTTAGCATCAGTCCCATTTTCTTGTATACCTCAGTAAAAATGTTGATAATTGCCTGAAGGTCTGCTTCTGAGTGAGCTCACACGACAGCCTCATCAGTGAACAAGAGCTCAGTGGTTGAGGTGTCAGGGTGGTCTTGGTTTTGGCTCAGGGTCAGCTACCATCCATTCAGTAGTTTAGCTTCACTCTGACTGGAAGCTTGTTGGTAGTTAGATGTAGCATCTCAGTAAGAAGTATCGGGAAGAGTGTTGGAGCGATGATGCAGCCTTGCTTAACTCCTGTCTTAACTGCAACGGGGTCTGTGATAGATCCATTACTGAGAATTACCACTCTCATAACATCATGGAGCTGTGTGTGAGGCAGAGAATGGTGAGGAATTTTGGTGGGCATCCATACTTCAGAAGGATCCTCCACAGTGCTTCTCTGTTGACAGAATCAAAGGCTTTCATGAGGTCAAAGAAGGCTACGTAGAGAGATTTATGTTGTTCCCAGCATTTTTCTGCAGCTGGCGAGCAGTGAAGATCTTATCAGTTGTGCCTTTTGATGCCCTAAACCCACACTGAGCTTCCAGAAGGAGTTCTTCAGCAAGTGGAAAGGGACAGTTCAGGAGGGTTCTCACTATGATCTTTCCTACGGTGGACAGTAAGGTGATCCCTCTGCAGTTTCCAGTCAGATGTGTCCCCCTTCTTGAAGATTGTCACAACCATGGGATCCCTTAGATCATCTGGGATTTCCTCATCATTCCATATCCTTAAGATGAGGGCACGGAGCTGTGATGTGAGCTCCTCTCCTGCCCTGCTTGAAGATCTCAATGGGGATTCTATCAGCTCCAGATGCCTTGTCATTTCTCATCTGCTTGCTGGCTTTCCTCATCTCATCAAGGTTTGGAGGGATTCTGAGACTATCTCTGACTGACTGAATGTTGTCAGATGGAGTAGAGGGCACTCTCATCAGCAACAGAGTCTCAGTTGAGAAGGTCTTCAAAATGCTTCTTCCAACAGGCATTTATGGCTCCCCTTTCCTTGATCAAGTGTTCAAAGATTGCAACATCAGATCTGAAAGCAAGCTCATGGTTTATCAAGCAGTCATGATCCCCACTTTACTGTATGAAGCCGAGATATGGACAACATACAGGAGATACCTCAAGTCACTAGAGAAGTACCACCAATGCTGCCTGCAGAAGATCCTTCAAATCCAGTGGGAAGACAGATGCACCAACATTAGCATCACCTCACAAGCAAACACCATGAGCATCGAGGCAATCATCATCTGACATCAAATTCACTGGGATGGCCACATCATCTGGATGCCTGACTCCAGACTCCCAAAGTAAGCTTTATTCTCCCAGCTCAGTTGAGGCATATGCTCAAGTGGAGGGCAGAGAAAGTGCTTCAAAGAGGTTGTCAGGGCAAACTTGAAAAAATGTAACATCAACATCAACTCATGGGACTATCACCCAGGAGCACCCCAAGCAGGAGGCAGAGTCTGTTGCAAGGATCTCAGTACTTTGAAACCTTAAGACAACAGGAGACAGAAAAACAAGAGGGCCAGACAGTGCGTGGCAAACCAAATCAAGAATCCAGAACCACCCACCCCACGTGGAAACATGTGCCCATTGGCGATGCATAGGGGGTGCACATGCACCCGCTGAGATTGGCAGAGCATCCCCTGAAAAAAGCACCACCAAAACCTGCGGCCAGTTGCTGCTCACCCTCCCCACCAGGTTCTGTAACAGCTTTCTTGGAAGACCGTAACCAAATTATTTAATTCTTGTCCGTCAATTCTCCACCTGTAAAATGGAGACAATATTTCCATTTTCCTATCCTTGGTCTGTATCCACTGTAAACTTTGTAGGTAGAAATTGTCTTTCGCTATGCATTTCCACAGCACCTAGCTATAAAATAGGAGTGAAAATGGGGTCACCCTCCATTTTTTTCGCCAAAAATTTAAAGTTTTCAGTTTTTAGCCCAAAGGTTTTCCATGTTGAACAAAAACTCATTTTTTCCAAAGGAAATCAAACACTTTATGCAAAATATTTTGATTTGTTCTGTCAAAAACAATTTTGACCAAAAAATGTAAAGCTAGCTGTACTTTGCTCACAATGGGACTTCTGGTTATTACAAACATTTGGATCTTCCGGCTTAAGTGATGAAGATAAGTTTTTCAGTCACCTTGAAGAGGATGAGCAAGATTCACTCCTGGTTTGCATGTCATCAACAGAATTGTTCAACTGCATGAACTTTGTTATTAGTGATGAGTCTGGAAGAACACAGACCAGCTTCAAAACCTAGGGTGAGCTTGTCAAACTGACAGAAATCAATGGAGCTCTGTTGATTTATGCACAGTGAGAATCTGGTCCTTATACTTGTTAGCTGAAAATGTTTGATAGAGAATTAGCATGGCCTAAGTGTAAAGCCTAAGTCCAATATTCAAGTGTCACTGATTATCAAAACCTTCACCTGACTGCTCCCTGGCCCTAGAGACCTCCCAGTTTCCCTGGATGCTCAAATTTTTGTCAGTGGGTACATAAAAATTAAGTGCTAACACCACCAGGATCCTCAGCACCTTCTGTCATGCCTAAACTTTGATAGGGACCACAAGTGAGATATTTCCCACCTGTCTTCCCTGCAGGACTTAAAGGAAGTGATTCTTCCCCTCTATTTAGCACTGGTGAGGCCACATCTGGAGTACTGTGTCCAGCTTTGGGCTACTCACTATAGAAAGGATGTGGACAAATTAGACAGAGTCCAGCTGAGTGCAACAAAAATGGTTAGGGGGCTGGGGCACATGACTGAGGAGAGGCTGAGGAAACTGGGCTTATTTAGTCTGCAGGAGAAAAGACTGAGGGGGGATATGATAACAACCTTTAACTACCTGAAGGCTGGTTCCAAAGAAGATGGAGCTGGACTGTTCTCAGTGGTGGCAGGTGACAGAACAAGAGCAATGGTCTCAAGTTACAGCAAGGGAAGTTTAGGATAGATATTAGGAAAAACCTCTCTCACTAGGAGGGTAGTGAAGTACTGGAATATGCTACCCAGAGAGGTTGTGGAATCTCCGTTCTTGGTGGTTTTTCAGACCTGGGTAGACAAAGCCTTGGCTGGGATAATATAGTTGGGAATGGTCCTGCTTTGAGCAGGGGGTTGAAGGTCCCGTTCAACCTCTCCCTTCTTCTTCAGCATTTGCTACTGGCTACCTTGTATTCTTCACGCCAGCTCTCACTATGCTGGCTCTTTTCAGTCCTTAGGTGCCAATTTTTAGGCGTGCATGCATCTGTATGGGGATCCTAGATGCCAACCTCAGGACTGATGATTCTACTGTGTTGTAGGGTGCCTCTGAGTTAAGCCTTGAAAGACCTAAAACACTTTGAAGGTTTAGCTTCAAGAGTCAAAGATGGAAGCCTTTTTGAAGAAAGCCTATGTACAGAGTAAACCCATGCGTTAAATACTATGCTTTTTTTACAATTTAATCTACCAGGGAATATTTTCAGCTCACTAGTCATTGATAGAGAGAAAATAGCTCTGCTGGTTGATAATGGAAGAAATTTCTCACTCTAGTCTGGCTTGTGGAGATAGGAACAGCCCCTCATTTTTTTCTTTTCACTCTTGTACTTGTGTATTTAGTCAGCTGAATTTCTCCCTTTACATATTTGGTTACTTGCCTGTAAAAGAATGACAGGACCAAGTCTCTCCCACCATATACCTACATCACCTTTATGCTTGCTTTCAACCATCCTTGATTTGTTACCAGATTAGGATAGCCCACAGCTTCTGGTCCCTTTCATACCCCATGGAGGTCAGCAATCAAAGAAACTGCACATATTTCAGAAGTGGAAACAGGGAGAACAGCCAGAGATCTATGTCTTGCATATCCTGCTGGTGCCAGCAATGGATGGGAAGTCAGGTTTTCATGCTGATCAGTTGGAGGCTGTGAAAAAAGTAGGGCAGTGCCTGGCAAAAGGTTTTGCAGTCCTCATCAACTGCACCATTGTGGGGTGGGGGAGAAGTGCAGCTTTCTCCTTGTATCTTTCAGACAGGAAGCAAGACTTCCAAAAATAACATAGGCTTGGCTTAAACCAGAGTTGTCAAACTCCTCTGGTTAGTGCTGACATGTAGGGAGTGCACGGGGGTGCATGTGCACCCCCTGAGAGCACCAGTGCACCCATTGTCAGTCTGCACTCCCTGTTTAGATGGAGGGCAGGGGGCAGGCAGGAACACCAGTACCCCCCCTGCAAGCACCAGCTGGAGAGCAGAGCCCCCCCGCCCGATCAGCACGATCAGCTGCTGGGGACCCCCCAAGTCAGTGACTGGTGTCGGGGGGGGGAGGGGGCCCCCCCCCCCCCCCACCCATTACCTGCTTTGGGGGGGCCCCCCCAAGTCAGTGACGGGTGTCGGGGGGGGGAGGGGGCCCCCCCCCCCCCCCACCCATTACCTGCTTTGGGGGGGCCCCCCCAAGTCAGTGACGGGTGTCGGGGGGGGGAGGGGGCCCCTCCCCCCCCCCCCCGACTCAAGAGGCATCAGTCAGCCATGCCTCTGGCTCTGTGACCCAGGGGGCAACATAGCCTGGGATGTGGCCTGGGTGAGCTGCCCTGCTGGGGTAGTGTCCTGGACTGCACCACCCACTGAGGTGTGGGCAGCATGGCCCAGGACCCAGCCCCAGTGGGTTGTACAGGCAGTGCTACTTGGGACTGGACTGGCCCCCACGGGTGGTGCAGCCTGGGGCCTGGTCACAGCAGGTTGCTCCACTTGCTGCTGGTCCCAGACTGTGCCACCCATTCTGCCCACTGGAGCCACATCCCAGGCTGTGCTGCCTGCACTGCTCACTGAGGCATGGGTGGCACAGCCAAGGGCCAGCAGTGAGCAGCATAGGCAACCTAACCTTGGACTGGCCCCAGTGAGTGGCACACCTGGGACCTCACCCAAGTGAGCACTATAGGTGGCACACATCCCAGGCACTGCATGAGGGGGGGGTCAGTTTGGTGCAAGAAAGACAGTAGCACCAGGGGCTGGATTTTTGGGCTCTGCAGGCTGCATGTCTGACACCCCTGTTTTAAGGAATCAAAGGAATGGAACCAACCACCCACCACCACAGGTCTTGAGAAGGGACTGATTTTGTTAGGTGGCAGATCATCCCCTATTCCCCCTTTAAAAACACTGGAGAAAGCCTTGCAAGTACTGTAATGATCCTTTATTTAAATGTTATGGCATTCAGATCTCCAAGTATTATCAGTGTTTCCCTTTGAACTGATATTACACACTGCATGGGCGTTTCCTGTTGCAGTCTATAAGGGTATACTTAAGACAATGCCCCCATGAACAGAACACTAAGCAAGAGGTTCAGACACAGATTTCCAGAGGTCAGTTTTGCCCCATTTGGGAAATACTTCTGATTTACATATTCAATGATGGTCATCACAGCCACAGTAGTCTCCTCACATGTGGGTTGGATTTGGTCTACTGGTAAAAAAAATGCATGCGCACCTCTGTCTCTCAGCTCCAACGTATAAGAGAACGGAATGCCAATCATGTGAGCCCAGTCTCGTGAGGAGCCAGAGTTCTGGTCTATGAAGTCAAAAACAGAGGTGAGGTGAGTGTATTAGGCACTTTTTTGTTAGAAATTTCTCTTGCTATAATTTATGCAAGATCACTACAAGATCCCTGAACCAAGCAGCATAGTGTGTCATCAAAGCAGACACAACAGTGCTTCACAATGGGAAATGGACCTAGGTTCTGGAGTTCTTGACTGCATTAAAATCTTTACATAGCCCTTTCATAAGCAAAATTGCTCCCTTCTGGCCTTTGCCCATGGTTTTCTGCAGGGTGTTCTTAGTATTTCTGTTGTTTTGCCCTGGAGTTGTGCATGAGGGTCTGAAATTGTGATCTGGGGGAATCCTTAGGTAAATGGTTGCCTGCAAATGCAGGGGACTGAGCAGGATGGCCCAGGAGGACTATGTTGCTATAAGATAGCATTATCCAATGACTGACTGAAGCATTTTGACCTGGCTGCTCTTGTAGACAAGATATAGGGCAAGGTGGATGGATTATTTGTCTGTTCTGATATTAAATTTTCTGCTTTACTAGGTTTTACTCCAAATCTGAAAACTTCCCAACTGTAACCTGTGTCCAGACCATATCATTTCTCTGCCTTGCAGTTCTGTCTCTTTACAGTTTTAAAGTATCTACAAATATGGGCCCAGCTTCTTAAAAGTGGATGATCATTTCTAATCATGCCATGCCTACATGAGCAAAATGCCTTGTGTGTCAACTCAGAGATGCATTAAGTACATGCAACTAAGGGACTGACCAACCCAGGCACTGGACATGCATATCTTGGAAATAAAAAATATATACAAAAAATTCTTCTGCTCCATCTATCCAACATGATTCATTCTTATCTGGACAAGAGAAAAGCTTTTATGGGTAAAGGAAGATAGTTCTCCATGATTTTTCCATACTCCAGCAGAAAGCATCAATAAGAGTGCCAGCTAATATCATCTGTGATAATGGTTTCTATGATGTGGTCTTCAGTCTAGTGGGCCCCAGACTGAAACCAGCTTATTTCACACTGAACAGCAAGCTGTCATCAGATGATAAAGTCTGATTGTCACTATAGACTTGATTTGGATTTGAACCTCTAGCAGATGGGCTGAAATCCTGGCTTCTTTCATATCAGTGGACATTTTTCCAAAGACTTTAGTAGGAATAAAATGATTAACCCATTTCTGGGACTTCTGATTATTCAAATAAGCCATTCTTTTTAAGAACCAGCAACTGACTGATACTGCCTTCATGTGGTCAGCTATTTAACATACAAAATCATCACATATTCAAGTGATCAGTATATGAACCTGCTTATCCCTTACTATTCTAAGTGGCAACTCAGTGAAACAGCATTAGAGAATCAAGATGCTCCTTATTCCTCTGTGACAACAGAGCAAATAGGAAAAAAAACACAAACTTTCATAAAACCGAAGAGGCTGGCCCCACTGTGAAATTGGTCCCATGTTTTCCCTTCAGTACAGTTGCTGCTTTCTGTGCAACATCCACCTATGAATTTGAAATGAAAATAAACGTGTTGTTATCTGGTAAATGCATGACCTATTCTGAGTGGCTCAGCATTCTTATCTGTTTCAGGCTACATTTCTATATCACTGATTTTGGCAACAGTTTTTAGTTCAACACTCAAGCTGGTAGGGAACAACTTCCAAAACCTTTGGAAAATTTTACACACATTCTTTTTGGGTGAAAATGTGTGGGTTGTTTTTTTTTAAAATGATGTAGAAAAATTGCAAACTTAAAAAACTGCCCTGCTAATAGTCAGCAAATCCACTAGATTAGCTGCACATCTGAAGAATGAGAATCTGTGTTGTATCTCTTACCAACGTGAGTTCAGAGGACTGAACTAGTCTTTTGTGGATAGAAAACATATCTGTACAACTAAGTACAGGCTTGTTTTTGTGTAGGGCACTAGATTTCAAAATTTTGAGAAAAGAATTTCTACAATGCTCATATCACTCATAATCCATGAATAATCATCTAAGGTGAAGAATCAGGATTAATTGTTGCAGTACATAGGCAAAGAAACCTTCTCCTATAACACATGGATACATGAATAGGATAGGGAAAGAGAACGTAGCTCTAAATTCATAACTGAAGAACGTACATGCTTCACAAGTTCACCCTCCCCTCAGGAAGTTGTAGTGTTTTCTTTAAAGAAAAACTATTGATTTCGTATCTTGATATATCATTTCTCCCTTCAGAGAAATGCCATATCAAAACCAACAAGTACTTTGTTTGCTACTGTCAGTATTAAGAAGAGGCAACGAAGATAATGGGCGTTATTAAACAGACACATTATAATCATCAGGGAGGTGATCAGGATGCAAGAGCTAATGAAAATGTAATACTTGACTCCAACATACATTATGGAACTGTGGCCTTACCAGTTCCTGATGGTTACTTGCATGTTCCTTTGTGTATCCATATGGGGAGAGAATGAGCTGTCCAAAAGAATGAATAGTCAAGAAGCACAAAATATCACTTTTCCTGCTTTCAATCAATCTAGCCACAGCTTTAGTTTTAGGTTCTGATTCTGCCTCAGGCCCACAAAAAGTTGAACTGGAACAGTTATGGGATGTACCACCACCTGTACAGGAAATCAGAGGCAAACCAAAATAAATATGTATTTTGAGAGAACGGTGACATTTATATGAGAGTCTGAGAATGGGGAACTATGTGGTTCACATAAGAATACTGATCTGTTAACTTCTAACTCCAACGTAAGTAAGGATTAAAAGCAGATGCTAGGTTGATGTGAAAGTGTTTGGGGGCCATAAACCTGCTCCAAGTGCTGAACTGCCTATGTCACAAAAACACTGCTGTCATTTTTACACACCTCCAAAACTGTCACCCTTCCAAAATCTGCACAAGAGGGCGAGGAACTCTGTACCTCGGAGAAGTGGTGTCTTCAGGTTAACACTGAGCAGTCAAGTTACATTTGGGCTGTCTCAGGTCTCCAGTCTCTTCCATAATCAGACTACAGGCTGCAGACTACTCATGGGACATAATGCTTCACTTCTACTAGTCAGGAAAGGAAACCATGAGGAATCACTGAAAATTGTAGTCTGACCTAGAAGCCTGTCCCACAGAGAAGAATGCAGGCATGAGTCACCCAAACCATAACTTCCAAGTGGCTCCACAGTAGCATAACTGAATTCAACCATTTGGGTTTTAGGCTGAAATTGTTTGATTTTTGGAAAAGTTGGCCGCAAGACGAAGGTTCCACGGGGAAAATATTACTCTATCTTCACTAAACAGATATCCCAATAATATAATGAGAGTGAAATTAATTATTTTTAAACCTTGGATTAACCAAAGGAACCAAAAGGAGAATCATTTCCACTTTTCAGATATTTTTTCCTACCCTCCATTTCAGAAAAAATCAGGGCTCTTGTGGAATTTATACTGGAGCCCAGCCTTCCGCCAAGAGAATATGGTACAGCACTAGTGAGGACATCCCCTGAAGTAAGAGAGAAGTAGTGGGGGAAGTAAAATATATAAAAGGGAATCAGCTGAGGGTAGGCCCTGTTTTTCAGAGGTACATGAGCAATTTTACACTTACAAATAACTGCCCTTGCATATTTGCACCTGTAATTCTCAGCAGCACAAATACTGCAGTCTAAGGAGATTTCTGCCTAGAACTAATGATTGTACCTGCAGTAGATTGGAGGCAGGGTTATTTAAGAAGCAAAATTCTGCCTGCAAAATCAGACGCTATGTTGGGGCCAAATTGAAAATCAGGACTTAGATATTTTTACAAGTTAGCTTCTACTTATAAGTCTCTCTTGATGGAACCAAAAATGTGCATTTTCTATCTTACAACTCTTTACTCTTTTAGAGTAAGAGATATACATAGCTCAGAGGCTGTTCCACCTCCCCCTTCGTATATTTTTCTGTCTAGTCCTGTATCAAATCTCAAGGACTTAAAACTTACCACCCCAGGAGGAATTAAAGTTACGATTAAGGTCTGTCCCAAAGCAGGTGCCATTCATATAGGAAGAACGGGATTTCCTCCAGAGACGTGCCTGAACAGAAATTGCATCATTGTGTTATAACATAACTGAAACAAGAGAATAACGATCAAAGCAACATCCTATATAAACCCCTAGCACTTAAATCCTGCCATTCCGAATAACACCTCCATTCAATCTAACTGCTGTGCGTGATGCATTTCTAAAGAGTGGCTAGGGAACGTGCTTTACCTCTCTTTTCAAGTTGGGAACTTTTATACACAGTACAATAGGAGACAAGTGAACTGTGGTACAGCAACTTCCCCTGCCATTCCCCTGCAGCAGGGCAGGTGACCCTGTTCCAAAGCAAATGCCAGATTACAGGAGGTGTTTTATTGTCCAAGATTGATTCTATTGAGACCCAGGTTTTGTCAGGGATACAATAAAAGAAAGGTCGAGGGGGGGTTGCCAGTCAATGCTCCTATCACTCCCCAGTTCCTTGCCTCCCCTGACATTATACCCCCTGCCCAAGCTTAGTCACTGAGGTCCAGCGCACACTATGCACAGTCTGTGCATGCTTCTCCAGAGAGCCACCTGCACAACAGAGTGCAGAGAGTGGAGCTCTCCAAATGCTGATGTTGCAATGTCTGATTTTGGAAAGCTCCATGATGAAAGACAGATTCAACTCAACAAGGAGACAGACAGGATATAGACTGGGGCAGATGAGCCTACAGGGCCCTGTTAAGGTCCTGAGTTAAATAAGAATTCAGAAGGGGTTTCACTTGATTCAAAAAAGGGAGCTACTGGACACATCCCTTTTAATTCGCCACATTACCCAAAATACCCAGAAAAGAAATGGGTATAAGAGGATTTGCATTTGGGAGATATATTTGGGAAGATACATATAATTGAGGAGTCCAGTAATTATCTACTGTCCTTAAAAGACACCCTTCCTGCTCAGGTGTCCAGTGACGTGCTTTTGCTTCTCTGTGGGGAATGTGTAGTACTGCATTCTACATTTCAAAGTATTGTAGTCATTCCCAGACAACAGGAAAAAATGGATTCTGGATCCTTGAAGCTAGTGCCTTTACTGTTGATCTGCATCCCTCTGGGTGTATCTACACATGCAATTAAGGCAGAGCAATAAACTCTATGACAGTTCATGCTGGACTCAACTGCTCCCAGGTGCAGTGTCTACACATGCGCCTGAGACCATAGCACTTCAAGCCAGGGCAAAGCAGCTCTGGGCTGGCAGGGGGTCTAGGCAGGCCAGCCCCAGGCTCCAGGTGATGATGTTGGGTGGTGGAGGGGCTGGCTGTGGCATGAGGGTGCTATAGTGTGGGTCTAGGCAGCAGACAGTCCCCCACACTTTAGCTCCCTTGTGCCCCAACCAGCTGCTGTCATTGTCTACACATCTATTTCAGCACAGGTAAGTACTGTGCTCTGGCAGTACTATCTTATGGCAGAGTTAATTAGTTTACTGCACCCTAATACATGTGTAGATGATGACACTTTATTGTGGAACTAATTAATCTAGATAACCCAGTCTCAGTATAACCCCAGAGATACACCCTCTGAGCTCAAAGAAGTGCTGATTTCCTGAGGTGGTGGTACCTTTGTCCCATGGATGAGTGGTTATGTGTAACAGTTATCATTCTCTTCCAGCAAGAGAGAGGCTTTGACAATTCTGCCTCTATGTAGAAAAACTCACCAGCAAATGTAGACTTTGCTGCTGACTATGCCCTCCAGAAGTATAAAATGAACATTTTGCTAGTTCTTGATTTATCCTTGCACAATTAACAGACAGATTTTCCTGCTCTTGGGTTTTCTTTACTTACTGTGGTCCAGGAATAGATATACCCATCAATATTGAAAACAGGCAGGATGTACAAGTCT
>NW_017729031.1:101402895-101425615 GCF_001723915.1 Gavialis gangeticus
TTTGCAATTTTTTTGTGTTTTCCTTTGAACATCCCCATTACATAATAAAAATCAGTTGCCAGTTTCCCTTCTGATCTTTATGCAAGAAAGAGCACAAAAGACTTGCATCAGACAACCTGGCATTAATCAATTAAGATCATACACATATTAGTTTAGATCTAGCACAGAAGAATCAGATGGTCTTAGATCCCAAGTGGTAACCTCAATTCCTCTTGCCCATCAAGCACACTAAGACATCTACTGCAACCTCAAACACATTTCAGACATGGCACTCTATTAAATTACATGTATAATTCACTCTAGTACTTTTATTGTTGTAAGCTGCACAGATAAGCAGGAGCTTTAGGACAGCTATACACAAAAAGTTAAGGAATCTCTCTATACTACATCTTCTAGTATTCTACTCTTAGGATCTTAAATTGTTCCACACGGCCTGGTGGCTCTGGGATACACACAAAAAACTTGATCTATAGCCCACTATAGTAAATGGCAATCTTCCCATTCACTTCAATGGAATTTGGATCAAATTGAGAGGACAAGGTGTCAACCACCAAGCCATTGTATGAACTTGGGCCTCCAAACCTGCACAAATAGTAAATATTACCTATCGCTGAGAGTGAAAGCATAGCGCTTTCTCTTAAAGAGCAGATGATAAGAACTGAAGTATCCAGTTGTATGTCCTTTTCATTACTGAAAACAGGAAAAGAATGACTCACTTCTTTCACAAACCACTGGCAGAAGGCTGGAGAGATCCATTCTATGGCATGAATCCCGCAATCCATCCAAATAATCTTCTTGGCTTTATTTGTGGGTTGACTGATCTAAGGAATGTAAAAAGTGATCAATAGGAAAACTTATATTACAATAAAACAGGCCAGCATATTATAGGATACAAAGTGTGTTCTTTGGTATACTTCTGAGCCATCCAAGATCATTACTATTACAGGTTTCATTATGACCGGCTTTCCTCCCTGATAACCCAATCTCAGTATAATCCCAGAACAAAAATTTTAAAGTGCCTGTTGAAAAAAGAGTGTCAATAAAGCCATTTTTTAAATCAATATATACTGGTCATATGCTGGACTGTTTGTTCATACTTTGATGTTCTTTGGAAGTAGACATGCAGAAAGAAAAAGTCTAATTTTACTTGGCATTGGAGACAGATTATATAATAGCCAAGCAAATGATTAAAACTGTCATTTTGCCATGACTTCTTGAACAAATTGTCATGAAATAGTCACAGTAGAAAGGTGGTGTTTCATAGAAGGTGTTAAAAGCAGACAGCCCCTCTACTAGAGAAGCAGCTATGACATATACAGCTACACAAGGTTGATTATGGTCTCTCCGCTATATAATATTTTAGCCAAACCTGGTGTCTTCACATTGTAACAGTGATCTCAAAGATTTTTTATAATCCTCTGAGAGATAGCAGGCATCTCTAATATACTATCTAAAAGCAAAAACATCTGTTTTTTTCAGTTAATCCGGACAATAATCCTTTTAGAGAAGGTTTGAACCTTGACATTTACAACTCCAAGGGTGCATCTACACAAGAGGCTTTTTACCATTGGCAAAAACCAGGATGCCTCCACTACAGCGCTGTAGCAACACACTCCCTTGTTATACTATGTTGCTATGGTGATGTAGCAGCCAAAAATAACCGTGTGCAGGCAGCATGGTGCAGTACAGGCCATTACTGCCCCATCTTTTAGTACTTCCAAAAGGAACTACTAAATGATGGCACAGTAAACAAAGGCACCATATGGCCACATTAGACATGCCCCCGTTTATGAAGATGCCCTTTATTTTTAATAACAGATCCTCACTCACCTTAAGATAATACATTGGCCGTTTTTCATATGTTGTTCCTAGATAATGCTGAGTCACCAGTTCCCTGTTGCTTTCCTTTATCTGATACATCCAATGATAAATCTGAAACGGTCAAAAGGACTTGCTGCCGTTAACAGGGAGTTCCTTGTGCTCTCTCCCCCCATTTCCAGATATAAATGTTTTTTATGTTGCTTATGCAGTATTTTACTCAGTGCACAGTTCAGGCTGTGAAAGTACTTTCCACAAGATGAAACTATTTCACTTGCAAAAAAAAAAAAAAAAAAAAAAATCCAGGTTGGGCTTGTGTCACTGCAGGACAAGACAAGCAATCCTTTGTACCCTAAGCCAAAATTCTTGATCTATGGGCCCCTTTCTACTGACTTCACTGGGCACTGGATCATTCCACCAAATCCTAACACTGCCTTTAAATCCATCCTTCCATTCAGATTATTATTAGTTTTAACCGTATTTCAATTGAACAGCAGTTCTCCACAATGCAGCCAACAAACCAAAAAATGCAAGAGTTTACCGTGCTCTCTCCCTCATCTTCTACATCTGCAATACCATAAGGTTGTTTTTGCAAGTATCCTCTAATCAGACTGTAACACAGATATGTGAGCAACAGTCTAGTTGTCTCAGTCCTCTAACTCTGACTTTAAGTCTTTTCTAAAAGCTGGCTACTTCCACAGAAGGGAAGCAAACCACCAGATGTGGAAAAACAGGAAGATTTGCCTCTCTGGTTTTCTGAGTACATCTCATTCCTTCTATGTTATAAACTCATCAAGACAGGAACAGTCTTCAGTGGATTGGTGTTCTATTCACTACCAAGCTTTTCAGAGCTTAATTAGTGCATTTTCTTGCATACCCCGCCCCCATAAGATACATGCCTTGTTTTCGGAAGGCAGGTTGAAGGAAAAAAAAAGGGTTTTTTCCATAATCAGAGCTGAAAGCTAACTCCATGAAGTAGCTTGCTTACCCTCAACCAGCTCACTGGTTGCTTCAGACAAAAGCTCAAGCTTTAACCCCATCACAACCACTGCCAAATTAGCAGCAACTTTTGGCAGCGGCTTCTGCCCTGCTGAATGCTGGCTGGAGAGAAGGGAGAGAAACAGAGACCCCTAAAGCCATTTCAACATCTCTATCCTTCTCTATCCTTCTAAATAGCTTTCCTGCTCAAGATACGGACCCCAATTGGAGGGCTAGTTTTGGAGGAAAAACCATGTGTGGTATGCAGGTAAATATGGCAAATAATTGTCATAATAATGAAAAGGCATATTTAAATATGACAGTATGAACTAGAAGTTATGAATATTGGCTTGAAGCCAGTAACATTATTTGGACTCTCATGATCCATCAGTCCTTCACACAGAGTATTTACCTTATGGAGAATCAAAAACAAAGAATGAAATTCTGGCTCCACTGGGAGTCAGGCTTGGGTCCCTCCTCACCTCTCCCATTGGATGATAGGCAGTATAGTTATAACCTTTGAGAACTCTCCAGAAACTGCTGTTTTCTTTCTGTATACCACTGTCAAATTGTTCCTGTTCATTGTTTATTTGGACTCTGGAGACAAAAAGAGAAAAACTCGCCTAACAGTAACTAAAGATTGATTTGGGTTGATACTTTGCCTGATGCCTTGTTCTGATAAAGCAGGAACCTTGCCTTTGTACCAGGGACTCCCTCAAACCAGTGGCTCTTCTGGCCACTAGGCACAGTAACAGCAACAACAATGATTACAGCAGGCTGATATTCTGAAATTTAACATGTTTGTGGGATTTTCCATAATGAAGTTCAATTTGTGAACAGAAAAATACTATGACAAAAATTACTGAAAATATTAAAGGACCATTTTAAGATTTTTTCCTTTTTAGCTGTAGCATTGGATGAATTTTTTGGTGATCAAACCTTGTTGACATGCTGAAATTTCATCACTTTAAATAAACAGTAAAAAAAAGTTATATATGCACTATATTATTAGTGTGGAGTTGTTTTTGTTTTCATTTGGCATGACTAGAGTGGTGCTTTATTTGCTAGACATGTTACCATGTTTTCTCACTTAAACTAAGCACCATTCCTCCCAAACCTGGGGAGCATATATTAAAGGGCAAGCTGAATTTCTGACCAGGAGAGAAGCACCCTGCTTTGATTTCTGCTCTCCAGGAGTTGCATTTCTATTCAGGCAGCTGAGAGAGTCAATTAACTTAATGGCTTATTGTCTTTCACTGGTCATATTAAGGATTGTCTCTCCTTTTTCATTGACTTGGTGTTCCACTAATCAAGACAACCTTTCTTAGGGTAATTTTACTGTCCGCTACTTCTCTTTATCTCTCTCCTCCTATTTCACGATCTTGGAGAGGCTTTAGCTCATTTCAAAATCATAAATCCACTCATGGAGACCAGTTTTCAGCAACAGCTAGGGTTTCAGCCAAGTCATCTGAAAATTAGACTCCCTGCTTTACACAACCATCTCTCTGGAACAATCTTTTCCCCTTCATTCTGCCTTTCAAAACACGGTGTTTATTATATATTAGAGTGTGTTGTATGGTTATTATGGAATATGATTGTTCTGAATCCATCAGTGTACAGACCTGAGTCAGTGACAAATGAATCTGACACAAGACTTCTTTTGGCTCCAGTGGTCTTTGGACTAGATACCGGTTTCATGGAGTTATTTGAACCTGCAAACTCTGTAACGGTGATAAAACTGTGTGTAAATGCTCTTACTAAAATTATTACAAAAGCAGAATAAACTCCACTTGTTGATTTCAAGCCCTGAGCTCATGAGTAAGTAGCCTGATCTGCTGATGTTAATGCTGAATGCCATTTAAAGCCTGGAAGAGTTAGTTCAGCTAAGTTTTATTTTGAGATCTGATGGTTACCCACATCTAAAACTCCAAGTATAATTTAGGCAGCACAAAATCACATGAACCAAAACTCATGGGAGCCAAATCCAAAAACAAACACACACACAAAAGATTGTCAGAGTTGTGTTCAATTAAAATCTGCAAGTTGGATACAACCTGAATAATAAGGATTCCTAAGAATAATATGCCAGTTATGTGTCCATCATTACATAGCCCTAAGTGGGCTTCCTGAATACCAAATACCTTCAGGGAAAGGCTCCTCCTTAAAAACTGTTTTAAAGAAATCAAATGAAATGCTGTTTCTCATAGGATACAGACGCAATTTTTCAGCCTTGCCTTATTTAGGACTGCCTTTTGTGCACTCCACAAAATATGGGCACACATAATTATGAGTGCAAAGCAAGAGACCAGCTTTAGAAAATCTGGTCCATAATTATTATTTGACCATAAATTTGCTATAAATATATATTCCACGTGCTAGATCGTTTGTGTAGCAGCATCCATCCATACCCCACCTCTCTCTACCTGTTGTTGACAAGGCATTGTTACTTACTTACCAAAGAAAACTTGACAGACAGGATATCAGAGATTGCCCTGTCAAGTGAACAGCTTCAGAGTGGCCCTTAATCCTCTTTCAAAGTATCTTTGATTAGCAAGTGTCACTGCAGCTGGGCTGTCATCAATATGTCTATACAGCATTTGCCATCCTAGTGCTGGATGGCTATAGAGATGTAATTCTTCTATGAAATATTATAGCTACTGGATCTTTTTCAATTTTGCATGGGGTATGTGACAGTTTGGGAAACATGTCCTTGCTCAGTTACAAATTCTATTTGGCTTTATGAACACTATTTGTACTTGTAACTTTCATTGAGAATTAGATCATCCATTTTGAAGCTGGATCCCAGCACATAGGAACAAAGTATGCCTGGATAGATGTGACAAAGCAATAAAATGGATCACCAGCCTCAGATGGACCACACCTACCTGACAACTGGGTTTTAAGATTTAAGTATTTAGAGTACTGAGTTTTAAATATAAATCACAAATAGTTAGCATTTGACTTATTTATTCATTGTTCAGAACAGCTTGATGCAGGCTTATGCAAACCCTGTTTAGTCTTGTGAATATCTCATTGGCTATTTGCTATGTGCATGGCTGACCTTTCACTATTCATTATGCACCTGGTCAATTAAAATCACAGGGCATTATTCCTGCTCTCTGACTGGAAGACTTTATTAAAATAAAATTAAACAAGAATACAGAAAAATAAAGATATTTTCAGATTATAAGAATTTCCTTTCTGAATATGTTTGCACAAGAAGTTGCAAGACTTTCATTTTATGCATATGTTCATCTGAAAAAAAAAAGCTTAAAGAGAATAAAATTAAAGAGTTGCAAATACAGATGAGACAAACTTGTGGGTTTGATTCAGACAATATTTTTGAGTGTTTCTTTTAAAGTGTTTGTGCAGCTCATCTTTCTGGATCTGCTAGCAAGCAGATGTGGAATTACAAATTACAAGAGTTTTAAATCAGTATATGATGTGAGAGAATGTGCTAGTAGGACTGGAAGTGGACTTTGACAGCTATATGGCATGTAAACTATCCAAAGGTAAGTTAGAAGTTATCTGCTAGGAGCATTATAAAATTAAAGCACCAGAAATATTTATATGTCTTAGCAACCAAGAACTGCAGCCTCATAATCGGCTGATTTTAAAGGACTTTGGATCAAGTCCTTGTAGTACTTTATAGGACTATGGATAAATACTTATATTTAGGGTAACCGTACATCCCGATTTGGCTGGGACGGTCCCAGATTCTGGAGGGTGTCTCAGTGCCCTAGCCAGTGGAGAAAATTGAACCAAAATTCCTGGATTGGCACAAACCTGCCTGCACGCGTCCAGCTCTGGACTTAGGAATTTTGCTTCAGTTTTCCCCAACGCTGGTCCCTGGTCTGGACTCTATTGGAGTGGAGTCACTTGTGCAGTAGAGTCAAGGTGGGGAGGGGGGAAGGAGCAACAGGGTCAGGGTGTGTGTGTGTGCATGTGCGTGTGCACACACGCATGTGCACTGCTGTCATGCCTGGCCCCCTGCGGCTCCCCTGCCCCCCGCAATCCTGGATTTCCCTCAAATTATAATGGTCACCCTACTTGTAGTACATTTGCAGTAAGGAAACATTTTACTTTTAAAGATTCTATAATGGAAACTCTTATTGCAAGCATCTTACGAAGTGAATCATCAATGATCATCAATATAATATGCAGTTTTTGGTTGAGCTGTAACTGCTACCATTTCCATTTCCATACACAAATGTACAATATCAGCTCAATATACATGCAAATAGAATTTGCTATACTGTCCCATTAGCCACTGAAAAATATAGGAAACATTAAAAAAAAAAAAAGCATCAACCTCTACTCTTTAAAAAATATGACCTTTGCTGATTGGCTGAAACACAAAATAGATTGGTTTTCTCTGCCAGTTAGAACTGGCTGTTTACTACCAGTTCAAAAGAAAGCTGTCACTGTTGCACCTTTGGCTATTAGGCAAAATGATTACATTTGCATTGCTAACTATTTGATACAACAGCAGTAATGTCTATGCAGACACAGGATAAACATCTCCCACTTTGAGAATAAATATCTCAGCTGCAGTTCAGAGTTTATTCTTCATAAATGCCTAGGCTTGCTTTGTTCTTTGTCTATCAGGAGAGAAACAATATCCTGTAATATCTCTCTATCCCCATTGACATTATGTCTTAATTACACCAAATGAAAGAAATGCCAGACAGTCAGATTGCTGCCAGATGGCCGGCTCTTATTTACTGATAAACCTTTTACAATAGCCAATGTGGAGACAGATAATTTTTAAACAGCACACTGAGATGAGAAAGCATCCATTCGTTTATGATTATGGACTAGGTTTCTTGATGTAGAAGCACAAAGTTGATCCATGTGGCCAATCAAGAACAACATTTTTTCTTATAAGGACGCGGTGAAGCATTCTCACCCTGCTAAACCAACGGTCCCGGTGCAGGCCGTTTTCCAACTGGCTGCTCAGAACTTTGTTATAGGTAGCAAATTAAAATAAAAGAGTTAAGCCCCGCTGGTCTTTTCAAATGACCTTCCTTTCACTTAAGTGCTGCCAGGCAGCATCCTGCTCTCAGCCTAAAACACAAGGTAGCTGGACTGGGCTGTTTCATAATCTTCTTTTTGCAGTGAGCCTAGTCCTGAACATAGTTAAGGCAGCAGCTAGAAACCAAGCTAATGAGTCCATTACATTCTATGTGAGTCTTTCTACTGAATTCAGTATGCTTTGGATGAGGCTCCAAAATATGTATATATGGATAGTCCATATAGAAAAAAAGAAGGGAGGGCAGGGAGAACAGGAAGCTATGTCCATTGTGCAAGAGCTGCTGGTGGAGGAAATAGGGTTGGTCTCACACACTGGGCGGATTCCAGCCTCCTGACATTGTCCTGTTAGGACGGACATCCCCGGACTGTGGTTACTTTGGCAGTCCCCAGCACTTCCATTCACATCTGTGTAATTCTGGTTTTGCAGTTAGACACTCAGACATCTTGCTTTCCTCATCTCATGTTCCTCCATCCATACCCTGCAAATTGCAACCTTCTACAAAGCAAGCAGTTATTAGTGAGATAGAGCTAGATTTTTAAAGTTTTCAGGCATCTTAAAGTGCAGATAGCATTGCAATGGGAATGAGTGGCCTAGTGGCATTTAAAAACTTGCCTGAGCATGGGAAGCAGCAAGGAGGTGGCAGAGGACCCACTCAAGCTTTCGGGGACTTAAGCAGGGTGCAATACAATGATACTTAGACACCCCATAGGTAGAATAAGAGCTGGCCTTTTCTGTCCCTTGCATGAGTCAATAGCACACAGAAGATAACCTGGCCTGCTGTCAGGAAGTTTTCCCTATCTCAGTCTTCCTCTGACCACTCCGAGTTTTCTTAAATATACCTCCATCTATGTTTTTGGATCATTCCACACCACTGAGACATTTGTTTTCATTTTAAGATTGAATTTAATTCTGTAATGTCCCAATTGAAGGATCTGGATTTTCTGTTTCCCACGGAAAAATGGGAAAAATGTGGATTTTACCTTTTATCCAAGAAAAGGGTGGATTTTTCATTTTAAGGGGAAAACAGACAGATTTTTTACTTTTGCAAAGAGCTCTCTGCAGGCTGCAGAGTTCAAGCCTGCAAAAGCTTCTTGTAAAAGGGAGGAAAACCCTAAGACCTGTCCTGAGTGGGGGAGAGGGGGAAGGAGCAGAGCCTGATATTCTCGAGTCAGCCAGGGCTTAGCTCAGGCTCATTTTCACTCCTGAAGCCTTTGGGGTAAGGAAAGCTTGCAGGGGGCTGGAGACCCCTCTGGCAGGGTTGAGGGAAGTAGGGAGCTGTGGGTCAGGAATGAAGGGCACCAGCAGAGATGAGGGAGGCCCTGTAGATTGGGTGTGGGTGTGGATGCAGGTAACTGCCAGGGCTGGGGGCTGTGGGAAGAGCCAGCAAGGTGGGTGAAGGGCATGACAGGGGTGTGTGGGTGAGGGATGAAGGAGTAGGGAGGAGTCCACAGGCAATTTCAGGCCAACATGGGAAAACCCAAGTAGCATCTCCGCTCCCCGCCAGGGGTAGGGTTGAGTAGGCAGGCAGGCAGGGTCTTTTATCTGCATACCTAGGAGTTTTGAACAGGAGGGGCATCTGCCCCTGCCACCCACTCCCACAAGAACGAGGCAGTGGCCATGGTGCTGTGCTGCAGCATGCCAGAGGCTGGGGCAGGTGCTGAGCTGCTGCTGTGATCCATGAGCCATTGGGTTAGGCTGGGCCAGTCCTCCACATGAAGCTTCCAGCACGAAGCTGAATGTGGAGGCAAGCAGGAGCCGGCTTGACCCAATGGCGCATGACTCTGTGCCCCATGCCTCTTTGTGCAGCTTCCCACTGGAGCGCTGGAAGCCCCACATGAAGGGCTGGCCCAGCCTGGCCTGACGGCACATGGACCAGGAGCTGTGTGCCATCAGGCCAGGCAGGAAGCCACACATAGAGGCATGGAGTTGCATGCCATTGGGCCAGGCAGGTTCCTGCTTGCCTCCACATGCAGCTTCCCACTGGAGTGCTAGAAGCCCCATGTGGAAGCATGGAGCCCACCCGGCTCAATGGCACACAGCTCCTGCATGCAGTGCCATGATCTGCATGTGCTGGCATGTAGCCAGCCTAAGGAGTGTGCCAGCAGGCTGATCCAGCTCTGTGCCAGCATGTGCAGGCGCTGGGACTCAGCCAGAGGCACGTGCCACTGAGGGCCTGCTGCCACTGAGCCACCAGCCATGGGGGCTGTGCACCACAAACCCCATAAACACATCTGCCCACAAACCTGCCCCCACACACCCCACACCCGTTCACAACCAACATACCCCACACCCATTCACAATCCCCCACCCATTCAGTCCCCCCAAAAAACCGACACCCACCCACAAACCCCACATACATACCCACACCTTCACAAACCCCCCTACACACACACTCCATATCCATCCTCCACCCATAAAAAGTACCTGGATATACTTCTAAAGACAGTTCAAGTAGTGTTATGTTTAGTTTAATTCATAAAACAAAAAAGTAATTAATTCTGGATACTTTCGAGTTTTCCTGTGCATCATTTTGAATTTTTCTGTGCATAATTCCCTGGGATGTACAGAGTGGTCTCAACAGGAGCTCTAATTTTCCATAATGAAAAACCCAAAACCAAATGCCAAAATACATAGAATTTATTTTATTATAGTGATTGAGGCTTCCAAATTGCTTTGAAATTTTCAGCATATCAATAAGTTGTGTTCAACTGATACCTATATATAGTGGCCTTTCATTTTAATAATGAAGTTTGGGGTTTTAAGCAAAGAATTTGCAATTTTTTACCTGCGTATTTGCAATTTTTAAACAGAGAAAATCAGGATTCCTGGTCATGTGCAGTTGGGGAAAAGAAAAGAACAGAAAATATTGCATGCTTAAGTTTTTGCAAAAGCAATTAGCAATAGTGCAGTAACTTTAAGATCTAATTTGCTTAACAGTTCTGAATAAACTCGTTTGGATTGGCTGATTTGGGAATTTTAAAATTTCCTAAGTTCTTCTTTCAGTTACTTTTATTACAAGTTTTCTTTTGCTTTCTATCCGAACTCTATTTCCCCCTTTTCCTTACTGCTGATTTTTGAGAGTTCAGTATTCCACTTACTTTTGAGACATCATTGTTTTCACAGTCTCCCCCCTCCCCCCATGTATTAATGTTCAATGTATTAATATCCTTCCTCCTGCTACCAGCATAGTTGTAAAAGACATCTTATTCCCATAAAGCCCAGTTTTCATGAGTTCCTTCCCTAAGATACTGAGCCAAATGGATTTCAACCAAGTGCACACTTCCTAAAGGAGATGCACTTTACCTTGGAGGACTGAACCATTATCTGCCTTGACTTGCATTAACTCATTCACCATTTTGTCCTGTCCTTATATTCTCTCTCTTAATCCTTACTTTTCTGATTTTGATGATGAACCTCACTTTGCACTTCCAATGTACAGTTGCCTTTTTTGTTGTTAACCTTAAACTCTTTCAGCAGCTCCCAACACTGCTGTCATATTTACAGGTCCTTCTTCCTTTCACTACTGATTCCATAATCTGTTGTGCCTTAATTGTGCTATTTCAAGACATAAACCTTGACTGCAGTCTTTTGTCAGCATTCACACTCACCCATCATATTGCATTTTCAGGCCAAGTCTTCCCGGGACCAGGACTCCCATGAGGCAGATAATTCTGAGGAAAAACAGCATCCTTCTGCAACAAACCCCCTTCCAGCATTGTGAGACCACGAAGTATAGAACCAAGTGAACTCTATTGTTAATCTAGAATTATTATTGACACTTGATTAGCACAAAGGTGGCTTATAGCAAGTTGCCTTATCTCAGCAAAACCCACAAATCATTAACTTGGTGTCTGATCACGTAATGGATATCTTTCCATGGAGAGATTGTGGGTATCATTTGGAATATAATATGATAGAGATAAGCCACTGCTGAAATTTTCAACCCAATCCTCCTTCCTCCACCAAGCTTTGGGTGTTAAAATGAGATCTGGTTCTAAGCCATCCCTGTTTTATTAAATGCAACACCAATGAAATGTTGCAAAGCAGAAAAAAAATGTCACCAACACTGTTTGGAACAGAGATACTGGCCTAAACACAAGCTAGCTGGGCCTTTCTGAACGATGAAAGAAATAGTACATGAACCTGTCAGTCCAAGAACAAAGATTTTAATAGAGCTAATACTGTTGCTGCTCAAGCTAGCAGCTCCAGCATGTTTTCCAACAAGTCCTGCAGATCACAATGTAACCAGCAGGTGGACAGCCCTGAGATAAATCATGGTATTCCCTGAAATTAAGCTTCACATGAAAGTTGACATATCTACCCTGAAATGGAGCCCTGACATGACCAGGGCTCAAAAAAACCTGCACAAAAAAGAAGTGGAGCAGAGTGGTTCACACAGGGGCAGTGCGTGCAGGGCTGGATTAACGTACAAACTAGACACATACTTATGGCACAGAGCTGGGTGGAGGCCCACTCCTTCCCTCTGTGGCTGTGGTGCAAATGGCCCTGTCTGCCCTTGTCTTCCCTTCCCCTCCCCTGGTCTCACCACTGTGGTCGCTGCTTCCTAGGAGCAGCAGCAGGGTGAGGAGGTGGGTCTCGACTGGCCTGGGGCCCATGAATTTCTTTACCTAGGGCCCACTAAAGGATTAATCTGGCCCTGAGCATGCACCACTCAAAATGGGAGCCTGGCTGACCAGAGCCATGCTCCAGCTCCCAGCCAGGCTCCAAGCGGCAGGTTCACCACTGCTGCAGGTTGCACAGGAATACCACTGCAGTACAAGAAATAAAAACTAGATCTCCTAACTCTCTGTGCTATAAACACACGACCCATCTGCTCTTCTGCTGGAGGTATGGATGCCATACGCTGACTCCAAGGAGCTGGCTGGCTAAGCCTATTATTTAATCTTTTTTTAATCCCATACTGATATAATCTAAAGACAAGCTTTTGGCCCCAAATCAAAGTGATTTCCAGTGTGAACAATCTGACCTGCTTGTAATTTTTTAAGCCATGCACTATGCACATATGCTCAGTTGCCTATGTTCAGTTAACCTATAGCCTTAAGCCTAATTTTTTTAAAGCAGCGTGCTACAGATTACATATTAAAATACACAATGAAAGCAGTGGTGTGCCTACATGGAGAGCTTGATCCTGCCCCGAGCCTTTCTACATGGATTTCTTACTGAATTGCATGGAAATTCTGAATACAGGCACTGAATGTAAAAACCATCCACCACACATCCACCTCCTCACTCATTATTCATCACAATCATTTCCCCAACATCTGCAGCTAAATCTAATGCCATTTTCACCTGGATTAATAATCAAAGTAAATTTAATAATCAAATTAAGTGGAACTCAGTATGTGAAACTCCCTTCCCTAGTCCCCATTATTACCTCAACTGGGACTAAATTATCCTCCAGTAAATTGCTATTGATGCAAAACACTTATACTGAGTATTTGGGGCAGAATCAACACTCATTAGGGTTAATACAATGGGTTACTGCTATGACTTAAATTACTCCTACTTTGACTAATATGGCTTAAGTCCTGGTCTTCTGCTGTCACTGCAGCAGGAATATAAAACGTGTCACCTGACTCTTTCCAAAACCACCTCTGTGCCTCACCTTCACATTGTCTCTGGCTCCCTAGGTTGAATTAGCAGCAGGATTTCCCATTCATCTGTCAGAGGTGCCTTGGTCTATTGATTTTGCCTTTTTTTTGCAGGGATTGCAGGGTATTCGTCACGCACTTTTTCCATCAAGATTCCTGAGAGCACATCGGCATAGCACTTAACTTTGATAAGAACTCAGCTTAAGCAGTAAGATACCTGCTTTCTAACTTGGATCAACGTTCTGATACACACGCCATGTCCCCAGCTTTTTCCTACAGCAGGTCGCTTTCACCAGAGCCTCAGTTTCCATCGGTGACAAAAACTCTCTGAGAATGATTGCAGTCCACTGGAAAGAGCATTATGTTCATCTCCATGTCTCTGTTGGTGTTCACAAGGATTATAGCTTTTATGGCTGGTGCAAACATTTCCCAAAAACTCATTTAACATCTTTACTAACTATGCAGTCTATCCCAATAAAAGGTATCACTAAAAACCTTCACTTCTCCCATCCCTTCCAAGGGAAATTCTGACATTATAAAGTAGATTGTTGGACAAAAATCAAGTAAATCCAAGACATACCAGGAAATAATTACAATGATAATAATTTCATAAAATTAGTATTTTCTGACAGAAAACTGGTCTTCCTGAAAAATACTGACCCACTGTAATGGTTTCTGGATTCTCAAACTTGAATGTGTCCAAGCACTGGTTCCAATATAATTTAGAGTTGCCTAAAAGCTGCTATAACTTACTAGAGCAACTCATGCAGTTTTAGTTATATATCACACATCTTCAGGTTGCACAGAACACACTAAAGATTTTACTGTTTGATCATTAAAAAGTCTTAAAATAGAAAGGATTCCAGCCCAAGCAATTTGCAGTTATCCTAATAAATATAAAAGCTGGTTTCACTAAAGTGAAGTTTAAATACCCACCATGTGATGATGAGGTTGGCGCACGACTTAGGAACTGTCAGAGTTACTTATTTAGGGACGTTTAGAGGTGCTTTCAAAAGCTTCTCAATAACTGCTAATACTATTAGTAAACAAATTTAGGTCCAGAATCTCTCATAGGTCTGGACAGTCTGTGACATCCTCAACAGACATCAATCTCTGTACATGGTTTTTTTAGGCAACAATACCAGCATCCTTTGACACGGATTATGGGCAGTTCTGTTTGGGCTCTGCATCCAAAGCTAAGGTGCTGAGCACTCAGAAATCCACCAGAAATGTCAATGGGAACTTATTCAGTCTCTCTGAAAATCAAGTACAAAGAGCATAATCCAGCAGTCCTTAAGCAAGTAAAATTCTTACAGAACATTTGAGTACTTCTAAATCACAGCTTGGCATTTGTTTTGGGAACAATCTCTGCCTCAGATGCTGTGGTAACCTGGGGTACATCCATGCAAGCTACCTGAAAAGTTTAGTCCTTGTTGCTTGATCAAAGACTTATTCATTTTGGTGACAAAGTTAAACCATCTGAGGCTGATATGAATGCATGGAAGATTTGTCATTGGCAGCTGTCACATTGTCTAACTTTTATTCCAATGGTGAAAACTCTTACTTGTAAGAGAAGCCTTTTGTTTTACCCAAGTCAAACTAGGAATGTCAATGGCACTGCTCTCCTGGGTAAAGATTTGCAGAACTGGTGCCAAACCGGCTGCAGTTTAGCAGGGGGAGATTTAAATGAGTGGTCCCTGACTGTGCAGAAGTACACACAATCCCACTGTTTTCCATCATAGAAGTTTCAAGGTAGCCTCTTCAGACAAGTTTTTAAGAGAATTTTATAAAAGGTTGCTTTAAAGCCCATTTTACTCATGTGTTTGAAATAAAATAATTAACTTTTTAAGTAAGTAAATGAACAATTATTTTATCACTACCAGCAAAACTGTAAAAGACCACACATAAGCCATTATTACTGTTTAATGGTTAAAAAACAGCTTACAGCACTGCCTTCTAGGGTAACCAACATTATTTTTAATGGGTTTTATTACAAGCAGTAAAATGGTTTATTAACTAGTCAAACAGCATAAATGATTAGATGCAAATATGCTTGAATACAATTACGAAAAAAGAGCCCAAACCTAATCTATTAATTTCACTTTAGAGTAGGAAATCATCTTCTGTGGTGGTAAAACATTTTTAATATAAACCTTTGGCCCCAGTCCTGCATTCACTTACCCATGTAGTTAACTTTAACCATGAGATTAATACCATTGAACATAATAGGACTATTCACATGCATGAAATTAAGTATTTGCTCAGATTTCTGCAAGACTATTAATGTGAGGCCACCCCACTGCTGCTTCAGGAACTGATAAGATGAATCCCCAGTGCCCCTGAGGAGTTCTAATGATGTTAGGAGGGTCTACATGGATGAAGGTGCATAGTGGAAGATTTCAGTGCTTACCTGAATTAGAGTCTATACCTGTTCCACTGAAAGTAACAATGACCCCTATCAGCTTTAATAAGGCACATAGTAAAGAGTTGTACATCTGATTTGTTTGTTGTTTCATAGATTTCATAGACATTCAGCCTGGAAGGGACACCAGAGGATCAGAGTCCAGCCCCCTGCCCCAGGGGCAGGAAGTCAGCAGGGATCATAGGATCCCAGCAAGATAAGCATCCAAATGTATCTTGAAGGTGTTCAAGTGGGTGCTTCAACCGCCTCTGGCAGCAGTCTATTCCGAACCTTGGGGGCTCAGACAGTAAAGAAGTTCTTCCTTATGTCCAGCCTGAATCGGTTACAGTGGAGTTTGTGACCGTTTGATCTTGTCATCCCTTGGGGCGCTCTGGTGAACAGATGTTCCCCCAGATCCTGATGAGCACCCCTGATAAACTTATAGGCGGCCCCCAGATCACCCCTGAGCCTGTGCTTTTCTAGGCTGAAGGGTCCCATGGCTCCCAGCCTCTCATCATAAGGTCTGTTTACCTGACCTCTGATCATGCACATGGCTCTTCTCTGGACTCTCTCAAGCTTCTCCACATCCTTTTTGAATTGTGGGGCCCAAAACTGGACTCATTTTTTAAGTATGCGATAGCTAGGAAAATGCAGTTGGGGCGGGGTGTCAGCTAGGTTGCAGAAAGTCTGACTGCTTTTTTTAGAAGCTGGTAGTCTTGCTGCATGGCTGTTCAGGCATGCTGTTTTTCAGCATGTGTGCTGATTAGGGGTTTTTGAGTAATTAGCAAACATCTACCTCCCATCACACATGCAAAAGGTACTATCCACACGGTGTAGATGGGAACAGGGGCAATTCAGTGGCTAGTCACACAGGACCCCAGTGCAGAGCAAGGAATTCTAAACCACAGACATAAGCGTAAGAACAAGACCTTCCCTTCTTTTTCTAGTTTGGGAAGGTGGCCTTGGTACTTCTGGCTGTCATTGGCTTTGCCTTAAGCATAGCATTTTTAGATAGAGCAGCTTGATTTTTAAACAGGATGCTGTGCAATTATTTTTGAACTTAACCTCCAACTGAAGCTAGAGTAGTCTCTTTTCTTTGTATGGTCAGGAAACATGCAGAATGATGCTGCAAGTATTTCATCACATCCACTGTTGTGGGATGCAGCCACCTAGCAGAAATGAGCCCTTTTTCTCTTTTCTGCATCCTGTCTCTTCTGGTAGCAGAAACTCTTTGCAAACAGACAGGTGAGATGCCACCATTTTTATATTGTATTTCGGACGCAGGGAATTACAGAGCAAATGAATAATCTCTCCTACTCGGGCACTGTTCGTCTTTGTTTTCCTTTGTCTCAAAAAGTGATCTAGCCTGACAAAGCACTTAGTTCTTCATTTAGGAGACAATGTAACATCCAGTATCCAGCACCTGTCTCATTCCTCTGGTAGGCCGCTAGTGTTAATTTCATGTTCTAAGAATTGATACAAACACAGAAGTATTAAATTATCCCCCGGTATCTTCAATATATCCCCACTGCTAAAGTGTGGATTATGCCAGCTTTATTCCATCCCAGGTGTTGCCTCAGTAGAGCACCAGTCTAGCTGGTATACCTTTTGAGCCAGCACAAAAGAAGGCATCCAGAGCCCAGGACTGAGCCCCACATATGCAGAGAGAGGCAAATAAAGAAACCTGCTATTCACAGATGAGATTATTGCAACTGTGAGATATATAACAGTGGAAGAAATAACAAATGCAAGGAAGGTACTTAAACATGGATATTTCACAATGGTCTTCAGTAAGTTGGTTTTTTGTTGTTTTGTTTGTACCAGTATTGACCCTGTGTAGGAAAAATTGGTCTGGCCATAATCCAATTTGTGCAGCTACAAATCAGAATTGGGTGGCATTACTCTTGCTTTATACCAGCTTCAACAAGATCAGAACCAGGCCCAACCTGGTTCATGACTGGGCCCTCCCCCCATTCATGACTCCAGTAAGAAAAAAAATGCAGTTTGTGTAACAAATTTTTCTTTTTTTGATGATCAGACTATAAGGTCAGAACCTCAACTGGTGTTTGTTGTTGTAGCTCCAGTGACTTTAATTTAAGACAGTGATGATCTGCTTCCCCTGTGCAACGTAAGGCAGATGAAGCTACACGCAAGGCACCTGAAACCACCACACACACAAACCAATACAAAAAACTTAGCATACTCTGCAGAATGGACTGAGGAGACTAAGATGTGGCACCTATTTGTAAGTGGTAGAATGAACAATTTAGCAAGTATTGTCTCTGTCTGAAGGCATCAGTACATTTCTACACATGAAACAGTGACAGATGAAAAAATGTTCCTATTTATCAGAATTCCATCATGCAACATAAGGCAAGAGCATATTTGCACTTGCTGGGTGCTATGGTAACCATACTATCTACCACTGTATTGTACAGGAGTGTTTTCATGAATGGGGAGCAGAGAAAAATGGAAAGCTGGACTTGCTCTCTGTGAGAAGAGGAAGACTTGTATCAGTCGCTTGCTGCAGACACAGAGCAATTCCTTGCTGCTTTGCACATTGTGCAATTATGCCCCTGCAAAATAGGTATATAATGTCATCAAATCACATGGATCAGCTACCATGTTACTAGAATGGAAAGGGGATCCATGGTTACTTGGCCCTTTTCCTCTCCTTTCATCCCCCTCCCTCCACCTTGTCCTTTTACCTTTTGTGTGTTTGCCAGCCCTGGTAGAGGTCCTTTCCTCTTGGATTCCTCGTTACATAGTTCTGGCCCCTGCCCCTCCCCCCAGAAACAAAACAGCCACTGGGCCCAGGAGCAAGCAGAGCCTGATGACAAGGGATCCTGGTTTTCTCTTCTCAAAAATCACGAATTCTCTAATTAACCTCCCTCCCCCATGCGAATTCTCGGATTAAAAAACTCCAAATCCACATTTTTCCACAATTAAAATGAAACACTGCTACATATTGAAAACCTATCAGTGCCTCAATCACTACAATACAATAAATTCTAAATACTTCTATATTTTGGCATTTGATTTTGGGTTTATCATGGAAAATCATAGCTCAGTGAGAGTAAAATTGGGACAAGGCTGGGGGGTGGAAGAGCCTCAGACCAGACAGGGCCCACCTCTCCAAAAGCATGCCTTGCTCTCTGTACAGCCTCCCTTATTAAATTTTAACATCAAGATGTGGCAAGAGACTACCGAATAGGAGAGAGACCAGAGGGTGTAAGCACTAGTAGGTCTCTAAAGGCAGGTACCCAGTAGCAGCACTCATAAGCAGCCTTTTACCCTCATTGTACCCGGTTGAGTCAGAAGATGCCAAGGTAAAGAGAAGGGCCAGATAGCACTACCAAAAAGGTGGATCTCACATACTTAGTTCAAATATCAGTTATTTCAGTATTACATAAAAGGTATGAGCAGCATGACTGCTGCTCCAGTGCTTCTATGGATGTTAGCAAAGAACAGAAAGAGAGCATTTCACACCAAGTAAAATTATGATTTTGAATATTTGAATTGGGGGGGGGGGTTGCTAAAATGCCTTGTGAGCTTCAGACATTAAGTGACAATGAATGAAGCTCAGTCAGATTTTCTAAGTACAGCAAGAGATGACAGATTGGTTCTTCTTAGCATTCATCCTCTCTCCCTGCAGAATTCCTTAACATGTCTCCCAGCACAATGTGCTTCTGTACCTGAAAATGACCTAAGGTAAGGGTACTTGAGCCCAAGCCTACAGCCCAGATCCAGCAGACCCATGCAATCTGGTCTGCGGGTCTCCCCAAGGGTCTGGAAATGTGGTAGGGGATCAGTGGCAACTAACATTGCCACAGCTCCCTCACCACCAAGTTTCCAAGCCCCATGGGCTAGGTGACATGGCCCTGTGCACAGTCAGGCCTGGGTCAGTGGGGGCCAATCCAGTGCACATATGCAGCTGTGGACAGAGTGAGGGGGCCCAATCCCGTGCATCTGGAGCTGGGGCCAGGGCCCAGCATGGCATGTGAGGGGCTGTGGTCTAATCAAACACACGTGAGGCCAGGGACCAGGGGCAGGATCAGGCCCTGGCCCCATGTGAGTCAGGTTGGGCCCACAAACTGGTCTCATCCCAGGGACCCACCCCACACACTAAGCCAGACCACAGGGGCAAAAAGTTGGGCACCACTGACCTAAGGCTTTAAAAAAGAATAAAGTATTATTTTGTACATATAATGCATGGGATCAGAGGATGTTATAAAATATGAATTTGGGGGATTGCATGCACATTTTTTTCCATTTAACAAATATGGACAGTTCTAAGTAAGGAATATAATTACTGTCAAAAAAAGGTGCTCAGGCACCTCATGCTGCCAGCATTTTACTAGCTCTAGTGATGTTGACAGAACTAAATAAGTCACATGAAATGCTGCAAAGTTAGTCTCAGTACAAAGCTGCTATTGCTACTTACAAAACATCACTAAATACTTTCTGAACATAGATATTCTGTTGCAAACCAAACAGAAAACAAGTGTTGTGTCTTATTCAACAGAGGCTATTTGCTTTGTAATTTGCGTGGAAAGAGGTGAACATTTTGGTATTAGTAAATGTTCAATATCAAACATTCAATAGCAAATCCAATAGATCTAGCACTCAGTTTTAGTAGCATTCTTGACTATTCCAATCCCATTCTGCAATTTCCAAGTTCTAGACTGCAGCACATGCAAAGAAATGGCCATCATACCCACGAAGAAACAGCTTTTGGTTCTCAGGTCAAAGAACTTGCTATTTTTTTAAAATTCTCAATGTCCTTGGTTCAAGCCACCTCACAGACCTTTTGTTTTTCCCTTACAGCTCCAACTTCATTACAATTCCTCCACATCATACTATAGTTGTAAGATTCTCCACCTTGGCAAGACATTGTCCCTACTTCCTAATCCTTCTCTTCATGAATTCTTCAATTATTCTTATAAATACTCAGGCTTTAATATGCTATGACACTTAATTACTTCCCTGTGCTATCTGTCATTGAACTTTGTGGACTAATTTAAGGCTGTTAAACATTTGAAAATGCCTCATAAAAATACTGCCTAAAAACCAAGGACCTGTTAACTTTACTCATCCAAATAATTCATGTGATGATGCCTACTCATTCCTCACTCATATTAGATGAGTTGAATTCAACTGGTGAGCTAGGCTCACAAACTCAAGCCCATATGTGTACCTATTTTTAATGAGAAACTTGGCACTAGTAGACTCCTGCTAGTTACAGGATGCAAAAAGTGGAAGTAAACAAGGCAGTATCTTACTGTCTTGTGACTGTTTAGGCAGTGCTTAAGTTAAGATTTCATAGATTCAAAATGAGGGGACAAACTGGAGAGTCCAGAGGGCAACAATAATGGTTAGGGCCTGGGGCACATGACTTCTGAGAAGCTGGGCTTATTTAGTCTGGAGAAGACTGGGTGTGTCTACATGTGCATTAATGCACTCTTCCTAAAGCACATTAAATTTAGTACCTCCAATATGAGGTACTAAGTAAATGTGCATTAGGTTGCCCTAGTGTGCAGTACTGAAAGCAACATTCTTAAGTGACGATGACCAGCAGCCTATTTTACTGTGCATTAGTGTAATTGCATGGTTCTTTAAATGTTGCTTTGACACACAGTAAAATAGGCTACTGTGCATTAAAGTGCACCCACTGGAGGGTGGGGGGATTGAATAGCAGCCTTCAACTACCTAGAGCATGATTACAAAGAGGACGGAGCTAGGCTGCTCTCAGTGGTGGCAGATGATAGAACAAGGTGTGATCGTCTCAAGTTGCAGCAAGGGAAGTTTAAGTTAGATATTAGAAGAAACTGGCTCACTAGGAAGTTAATAAAACACTGAACAAGTTACCCAGAGAGGTTGTGAAATCTCCATCCTTGGCGGTTTTTAAGACCTGGATAGACAAAGCTTTGGCTGGGAAGATATAGTTGGGGATGGTTCTGCTTTAAGTAGGGGGTTGGACTGGATGACCTCCTGAGGTCCCTTTCAACCCTAATTTTTATGATCCTATGAATTAATTGTAACATGGGTTTCCTGTTTATAAGTTTTCTACTTATATAGCCCAGGGAACAAAATTTTCTGCTCAGGTATGCATGAACTCCCATGTCCCCTATTAATCTCATTGAAGTGTCAGCTAAAATGACTGTTCAATATCAACATTAACTGCTTAATTGCCAATTGTTTGATGCACAGAAAGGATAAGAGGGAAGAAGAGTGCAGGATGCTGAGACCATAGGTACTGCTATAAAGAAGAAAACTGAAGCTAAAGAAAAGAGATCCATCTTTTCTTTAGCAGCAAGAGGGCACAGCAGCCCCCCTGGCTCTCCAGGGATCTAGCAGCCCTCCTGAGGCTAAAAAGAAAGGCCTACAAAGGGTGGGGGACGGGATTCACCTCCAAGGAGGAATACTCTGCACTGGTCGGTCCTGGAGCAAACCAGGAAAGCCAAGGCTGCAGCTGAACTCCAACTAGCTTCGAGCATCAAGGACAATAAAAAGTCCTTTTTTCAGATATGTGGGGAGCCAGAGGAAAAGCAAGGACAACATTGGACCCCTGCTGAACCAGATGGAACAACTGACAACTGGCGCCCAGGAAAAAGCCAACCTATTAAATGGGTACTTGGCATCAGTCTTTCATCAGTCCCATGGGACGCCCATGCCCGCTATGGGACAGGGAGGTCTGGGTGAGGGAGATCCCCTGCCCTCCATCAATGCTGACCTCGTCAAGGAACACCTTGAGAGGCTGGATACCTTCAAGTCAGCTGACCCTGACAATCTGCACCCCAGGGTACTCAAGGAACTGGTGAGCATCATAGCCCAGCCTCTGGCACGGATCTTTGAAAACTCCTGGTGCTCTGGTGT
>NW_017729031.1:101430615-101432562 GCF_001723915.1 Gavialis gangeticus
GAGAGAGTCCAGAGAAGAGCCATGCGCATGATCAGAGGTCAGGAAAGCAGACCTTACGATGACAGGCTGAGAGCCATGGGGCCCTTTAGCCTGGAAAAGCGCAGGCTCAGGGGTGATCTGATGGCCACCTATAAGTTTATTAGGGGTGACCACCAGGATCTGGGGGAATGCTTGTTCACCAGAGTGCCCCAAGGGATGACGAGGTCGAACGGTTATAAACTACTGCAAGCCCATTTCAGGCTGGACATAAGGAAGAATTTCTTTACTGTCTGAGTCCCCAAGGTCTGGAACAGCCTGCCATTAGAGGTGGTTCAAGCACCTACATTGAACACCTTCAAGACTAAATTGGATGGTTATCTTGCTGGGATCCTATGACCCCAACTGACTTCCTGCCCTTCGGACGGGGGCTGGACTCGATGATTTTCTGAGGTCCCTTTCAGCCCTAATGTCTATGAAATCATGATAAAGAAGAAAAATGATAGTGAAAAAAACCCAAAAGAAATGGGCAGAGCCCCAAAGTAGTTGCATGGCTATTTCCCTACTGAATGAGTGAACACTACAATTAGCTACTTGATAGTAACCAATAAGTTTGGTTACCAAATAGTAGCCAAGTTGTACTTGATCTTTGTGCAAGCCTCTCATTTGCAGATGTGGAGCAGGAAGGGAACATGTTGTCATAAATATATACTCCAGCCTACACGCAGATTTTGGACTTCCCTAATTTGATACTCAAAAAAACCTTGTACTCCTTCGAAATATCATGATGATCACTACACGGTGAATGACTGTTCATGATACAAACCACAGGGAAATGCTAGATTTTTTTTTTTTTTTTTATAAGTGCTCATGATTACTTACATGTTCATATCAAAATACAAATAAGATGGAAGAGTAATAAAACTGACAGTAGTATAAGCATGATACTATCACAAACCATCTGGCACAGGAAATGTGCTTTCTATGTGGATCCATTAGATTTTAACAAACATAATGAGGTGCTTCACTGGTTATAAGACCAAGTACTTTTCCAGCAGTCATCAGCTCAGTGTAGTGGATACACATTCTCCCCCACTAGGACTTAGCATGACTAGGAAGAGTAGTAGTTAGTAAGCATCCTTGCTTGATTTAAAAAGGCAAATTCACACAATCAGTATTTTTTGTTGTATCTGATCCAGAGAGGGGGACATCACAGCAACAACCTAGGCAAATCTCTTCAGTCTAGAAGTCAAGTTCTACATTTCACAAGATCACTTTTTACTGGCAATATTCCCAGACTTGAGGGTTTCAACCAGACTAAAATACAGTAAAGACAGCTCTTCTTGTTGTATGTCGTTCCCAAACCATCCATAATAACTCTACATTCATAACTTTAGTAGCAAGATTCTCTCTATAAAAAAATATACTGTATTCAACTTATCTATTTCATGATGGAATGGGCAGCAACTTAGAAAAACACATGCTTTCTTTTCACCTTGGTTTTTATCACATCATTGAACCACTTCAAGCCAGATACTGAGGCTATATTCAGAGAGACAAAGAATGGTACAGCTCTTACTGCTCAGCATATGAAGCAAGAGCACCACCATTAGGTCAGATAAAGTCACTGTAAAAGGGTATATCTGCTTGTTCTGATAAAACAAGATCATTACCATGGGACAGAAATAGGCAACAGATGCATCTGCTCACATAGGAATACCATGTTTCAACATTAACAAAATGCTCAAAATAATCCATTCAGAAGTTACATTTGTTTTTTAAACCTATATTTAATACCTTATTTTTTTGGTCAAATTTTCACTGAAAGGCTCTGGAAGGCACCTGTCAATAAACAAACACTCACAAGAGCAGAGTCGAAGACATACACTTGCCCCTAAAAACTACTTTGACACACATCACATCTGCTTTACAGTTCTCAGCTAGTGAAACATCTAACTTACACCAGCCAAC
>NW_017729031.1:101437562-101438507 GCF_001723915.1 Gavialis gangeticus
CTGCTTTACAGTTCTCAGCTAGTGAAACATCTAACTTACACCAGCCAGCCAATACCACCAAATCCATAGCACTACTATATCCCTCAGTTCATTAACAAGCTAAGGCAAACAATGCTGCATCATATGATGATGAAACCAAAAGGTTCACAGTTGCAAATAGCTTGGTAAGAGGTAATATTAAAATATGAACAAATATTAGAGGCAAGTTCACAGCAATATGTGAGACATATGAATCTTGCATCTAACTCACAGTCCAGGGGGGAGGGAGGTTGGGGGAAGAGGGCTGCAGATCTGAGGAAAAGCATGCAGAATAAGGAATACCATGCTGTTCTACCTTCTGAAGACAAGACTACAAAGCTATTTCCCTTGCTACAAACTTGTCAGGGCTTGATGTTTGGAATTTACATTCTAGGCAACAGCTAAGAATGGACTGCTGTTCTGCATAGAGTGCTTACACAACTGTAATGAAGAAGCACAACTCACATTATGTCTTCCCCCCTTACAGCAACTGCAGACACAATCCCAACCTACCCCAATTCAAAAAACACACGAGAACACATTACTGGTTTCAAAGGTTTATTCTACATTATTTCATAGCATACTTATGCTTTGAAAGTATCTGCTTGTATTGCTGAGTTCAAACCAATACATAGAGTTGAATTTAAAAATTTCTTCAGGCTGCTGTGTCACCAGACATTTTTCTTCTTAGAATATTTTCCTTTCATTTTACTATTTTTTCTGTGTCCAAAATAAATTTACAGATTAATTATCTGCTGAAAAAATTTTTTCCTTCAAAAACTTAACTGCTTCCTCCTTCCCCAAATCCTGGAATTTCAGACAATGAATCTTAAAAAAAGGAGAGAGAGAGAGAGAGATGCATTAGTTGTGCTGTAAGCAGCAAATCACATTGCCTTGTGAACCAAAAAGGGCTTGATGACTGGAAAC
>NW_017729031.1:101443507-101445836 GCF_001723915.1 Gavialis gangeticus
AGAGAGAGAGAGAGAGAGAGAGAGAGAGAGAGAGAGAGAGAGAGAGAGAGAGATGCATTAGTTGTGCTGTAAGCAGCAAATCACATTGCCTTGTGAACCAAAAAGGGCTTGATGACTGGAAACAGGAATGAGTAGCTGCTCTTTAACAATTCCACATATAACAAGCATATGAGCCAACATGTGACCAAATTAATGCAAGTCTTAAGTATAAGAATTCAATGGCTTCTGGTTTAGTTGTTGGTGAATTTTGGCTTCTTTCATGCAAAACATCCATTTGCTACAGTGCAATGGAGTTCCCTTGCCTTTTATTATGCCATCTCTTTTTCATGCCATCAGTTCTATCACCCATTAGAAAGGAGGTGTTCCTCATGAATTAAGCTCACAACCCACAGTTAGACTTCACCTATCCCATATATGCTGTACCAATATGATGTAATTATAGAGACAACCTCTCTTGCGAAGCCTCTTCTTACCAGTATCACATGATATCCCAATGCTTTTAAATGCCTCATTTTCACTGCCAGGTTCCCTCGGGGACACATGTCCAAACAAAAAGAATTTCGAGAAGCACAGAGAAAAACGACTCTGTAACAAAGGAGAAGGGTAATAGTCTTTAAAGCAGTACAGAAAACTATTGCACTGATGCAATTCAAGTGTTCTTCAAAAGCTGACTGTTGAGTGACTACAATTAGTACTACAGAATACTGCTGATATGATTATTGCCATTATTGTGCCCATTTTTCATTTAATCATTTCTTTCCACCTCCAGACTTGACAAGCCCCACTAGAATAAGGTACATGCAGGTGTAGAGGTCCATCCAAAATAGCCAAATTCTTAAACCACTGTTTATTCTAGAAAGGCTCAAATTACAATTATGTAAAATAGATGTTTCATCTGCATGATATTCATATCCTGCTTGTTTCCCTTCATTTATTTTTTACTACTTGCCATAGAAGCCCCTTTCCTGTCTGGAAGGTGCATAGAAGACCTGCGCTTTAATAGCAGGATAAGGAGCATTGGTGCAAAGGTCACCAACTCTTCTTTTCCTGAAAGGCAAAGGGAAATTCTTCACCCCTTTGCAGGAACCCAACACAAGGTTTACATGGCACATAAATCTCACTTAAGCTTTCCCAACAGCACTGACAGATTTTCAGCACAGAATTAACCTGGTCTCCACTGAGACTCATTAGTGTGCAATTATTGCTACAGGATGCTGTTGAGGTCAGGACTTTAATTCTGCATTTTCTTTTAGAAATATTCAAAGTGGATGACAAATGCATCCAGAGATGTAAGAGTCAATGAAAAAAAGGAGGGATTCAAAACCTCATACTTCATGGCTTAACCCAGAGGTTTCACACTCACTTGCCCTCCTGGGCCATATCCAGACCCTGAGGAGCCTTGCAACCCAGATCCAGACCTACCTCCAGCAGCAAAGAGAGTGGCAGCAGCATTAACTGCTGCAGCTATCTTAGTCACTTCATTGGCACAGAGCCACAGGGGTTAATGCAGCCATCATTCGTCTTACAGCTGCCAAAATGCACCCCCAATGGGGCTCCATACCCCAGAATTCAGCAGTGGGCCCTGCCCTTGAATTATTGGCAACTCCCTTAGCAACCCCACTGGCCAGATGAGAGGGTTTCACAAGCCAGACCCAGCCTGTAGTCCATGTGTTTTAACACCCCTAGCTTAACCTGATCTCCCATTATCAGGGAAAGAGTGCAAGAGATTTATAGGGAAAGATCACCCCACCTATCTGCCATGAGATTGTTTATACCTTTTTCTGAAGATTGGTGCTGGCCTCCCATTGGCTGCAAGCCTTGGTCCAGATGGACCATTGATCTTAGTTTCATAGTTTGTAGGGTCGGAAGGGACCTGAGCAGATCATCAAGTCCGACCCCCTGCCTTGGCAGGAAAAAGTACTGGGGTCAAACGACCCCAGCAAGGTTTTCGTCTAGCCTCGTCTTAAAGACCCCCAGGGTAGGAGCCAGCACCACTTCACTTGGAAGTTGGTTCCAGATCCTAGCCGCCCTGACAGTGCAGTAGCGCCTCCTGATGTCTAGTCTGAATCTGCCCTCTGCCAGCTTGTGACTTATTTCTAGTCACTCCTGGTAGTGCTTGGGGAACAGGGACTCCCCCAGTAACTGCTGGTCCCCTCTAACTAGTTTATAATAGGCCACTAGATCTCCCCATAGCCTTCTCTTGCAGAGGCTGAACAAGTTCAGGTCCCGTAGCCTCTCCTCATAGGGCCTGCTCTGCTGCCTCCTGATCATGCGAGTGGCCCTCCTCTGGCCCCTCTCCATGTTGTCCACATCCCTCTTGAAGTGCGGC
>NW_017729031.1:101445958-101446899 GCF_001723915.1 Gavialis gangeticus
GATTGCAGCCTATTCCTCCCGTCTAGCATGCCCACATCCCCCCACATTTTAGTGTCGTTAGCACATTTGAACAGGGTGCTTTTTACCCCCTCGTCCAACTCACTGATGAAGATGTTGAACAGTGAGGGCCTGAGGACTCAGCCCTGAGGAACCCCACTGCCCACATCCCTCCAGGTCAAAAATGACCCATCCACCACCACTCGCTGGGTGTGCCCCTCCAGCCAGTTAGTGACCCATTGGACTGTGTAGGTGTAGACAGCACAGGTCCCCAGTTTTTTTAATGAGAATAGGGTGAGAGACAGTGTTGAGGGCCTTCCTAAAGTCCAGAAAGACTACGTCCACCGCTACCCCTGCATCTAAGGATTTGGTGACCTGGTCATAGAAGGCCACTGGGTTGATCTGACAGGACCTGCCTCTAATGAACCCGTGTTAGTTGCATAACCTAAGCATAACCTCCCCTGCTGGCCCCTCATGGACATGTGCCAGAATAATTCTCTCCAAAGGCTTACTCAGGATTGAGGTAAGACTAACTGGCCAATAGTTTCCTGGGTCCTCCTTCCTTGCTTTTTTGAAGATGGGAACCATGCTGGCTCTCTTCCAGTCCTCTGGCACCACACCAGAGCACCATGAGCACTCATAAAGCCGTGCCAGGGGTCCCGCAATGACCCCAGCTAATTCCCTCAGCACTCTGGGGTGGAGAACATCCGAACAAGCTGATTTAAATATGTCCAGTCCCTCCAAAAGTTCCCTGTCTAGATCCTCACTGACCCCTGGCCTAGGTGCGCCTCCCCTGGGACCTGTGGGGGTCCCGGTAGGGGGGCTGATCAGGAAAATGGAGGCAAAGAAGTTGTTTCATAGATTTCATAGACATTAGGGCTGGAAGGGACCTCGGAAGATCACTGAGTCCAGCCCCCTGCCCAAAGGGCAGGAAGTCAGTTGGG
>NW_017729031.1:101447729-101450080 GCF_001723915.1 Gavialis gangeticus
GTAGCACTGCCAAGCCTATAAGGATGCTGCAGGTTTTTCTTCCCGAGGTGGAGAACCTTGCATTTTTCAGTATTAAACACCATCAGGTTCTCAGCCGACCATTTGCTGAGCCTGTCCAGGTCAGCCTGGATCACCCACCTGTCTTCTGGTTGAATAGGTTAGCTTTGTCGTCTGGTGTGAAGCCCAGATTTCCTAGCATGTCTTGCAGGAGCCCTACGTTCCCCAGGTACCCTCTTTTTTCCCCCTTTGTATTTAAAAAAGGACTTCTTGTCCTTGATCTGGGTAGCTAGTCCCAGTTCCATTTGATGTGATCGGGTATTTTTTTCATACTTTTATGAAAGCAAAGTGAATTATTTGCTTTACCTCTGCATATCAATGAACAACAGAAATAAACTCAGATAAAATGGGCTGCTAAGGAAAACCTGTAGCTGAATAAAAGGCACCTTTGAGCACTTAAATTTGCAGGGTCATGTGCTTCTGTTACAGGGAGGAACTTCTTTCTTTCTGCATCCATTTTTATTTCAAAATCTGAAAGCAGAGCAATCAAGTATTAAAATCATGTAAGAAGCCTGAATATATTTATACCAGCGTATCAAGAAATCAACAGAATATGGTTATATCTATTATGTTTCTGAATAGTTTACTTGTTTTTTTCCAAGCAGCGAACAGATGCCACTACTGTTTTGACACACCATTCGAAAAGGTGCTTTGAAAAGTGGCTCATTCAAAAGGTCAACATAAATTTAAAACAGCTACTGACTTTGTAACATCAGCCACAAAACATTAAAATCAAACGCCCAAACCAATTCTGCAAAAGAGGAGTAACTCTCCAAATATTTTAGCATCACTTTTCTACAAAATATAGCCACAGATTGAGGAAGTCATTTGCTAGCAAACTTCTTGTTACCAAAATTTTACATTTTAGTGGTATTTAACCACTATACACCAATTTAAAAATTATTTATAGAAATATAAAACCTGATTATAAATCATGGCAATAAAATGGCTTCATACGAGCATAGTAACCATGTTCCAGCTGCACGTTATGGCGAAACTTGCGCGTATCTTGTAGAATTGTCTGCAGTACCTCCCGAACCTCCGTGGATGTCAGCGCTATGGGGAAGGAGGATTTCTGTTGCAACATGGATGCTGGCTCACTGAATGAATTCCTATCTACTTTCAAACACACACTCACAGTGTGTAGCATTCTTTCAATGCGTTTTAGGTTAGCACCACCTGAGAGAAGGAGGGAAAGAGATGCAAAATAAGGCAAACATTGGACTTTTTATTATAATGTGTTATCTCATAAAATCCCCAGTTTCATAGGCTAACATTTGGGATGAGAACAGATTTTAGATTTGCTTAACAAGAGATTAATTCCAATTTGAGGATAAAAGAATATTGTTTCTTGAAAACATATGTTCAAGGATGTTGTTAGTCATCTTGTTAATTCACCATAATGGCCAACAAAATTTTGGGGGTCTTTCATATCTGATGTTAACTACTACTGCTCCTCTTAGCTTGTGATCTTGATCCACACCTCAGGATGCGATTGTGTTAAAGGCACACTACTGAATTCAAGGAGATAATACACCCGAACTACTGCTTGACCTGGTTTTAGAAGGTCACTGAGGACATCCTTTTGCATGAGGTGATTAAGTGCAGCTTGAGGAAAATATCCTAGAATGCAGAATGAAAACACTGCTTTCAGCAAGTCTACATTACAAATCGTGAGGAGGTAGGAACTCAAGGAGCAACTGAGGGCCTCAAAGAACCTTCAAAAAAAAGAAGGGGGAGGGGAAAAAGACATCTTTATATACAAACTTATGAATAAATGAACTCAATATTGTTAATAAAATCTGTATTTCAGATAACATCCCCAAACAGGGTTCTTATCTAGTTCATATAACCAGAACCCAAGTCCAGCACACAAACTTTGAAGCCTATAAGGCAGTGCTTAAGACCACCAGTGGCCAAACTCACAGCTCTCAAATTGCATGAAGATCCCAGAGAGTTTAAACAAAGCTCCTGAAGAAAGCAAAGTAGTTAAATAAAAATGTTCATTTTCATTGTTTAATTTATTATTGTGTGAGAACAGCACCATTTCAAGTTGCTGTTCACACACAATTCCCTTCCATGCCCCTGCTGGCATCACTCAACTACAAATAATGATCTGAACTGGGGCACTGGGCAGATTATTGACTCGAACATATAGGCATATGTGTCCATGTGTGTGTACACACACACGCCCCCTCAAAAGTTGTATGTCCTGGGCCTCTCAGCCATGTCAAAGTTTTGGTTGGGGATAGAAGGGATAGTAGGTTTGGCCACCCCTGACCGCAAGACCTCAG
>NW_017729031.1:101455080-101470542 GCF_001723915.1 Gavialis gangeticus
AAGTTGTATGTCCTGGGCCTCTCAGCCATGTCAAAGTTTTGGTTGGGGATAGAAGGGATAGTAGGTTTGGCCACCCCTGACCACAAGACCTCAGAGCTACCACTAATCTGCTTGCTAGTTTGTCAGTCTAGAACTAAAATGACAGAGCCCCTTCCTTATTACATTATCTTGCTATTTGGAAAATATCTACTAAAATAACAACACTGACAAGCACAGCAAACTTATTTCAGAAATTACTGTATTTACAGGAATCTAAGATGGTTCTGAATTTAAGATAATCCCCCAATAATTAGATTCTATACATGGAAAATTCATAAATATAATAATTTTCCTTGTATAGAATCTAATTATTGGAAGGTTATCTTAAAATTCATCCCACACAGTCTCTGCCCCTTCTGCTCCCTCCCTGGAGCTGGGCCTGGAGCAGACACGTGCTCTGTGCTTCAGGCTGAAGCAAGAATGAAGTCTGTGATGCTGGAGAAAGGGTGAGGGGTGGAGGTGGAGCAGCCAGGAGGTAGGCAGCAGCTGCAGCTCCAGCCTCAACTCAGTCAGAGCCAGAGCCACAGCAGCTGTCTGTCCTGCATCACCTTGCATTTAATTCCAAAACAAGGGACTTTTATTCCCTCTGCTTCCTTTCCCCCTTGTTAAATGCAGAGAATACAGCCTCGTCTTGGAAAAAAGTAAATAAAATAGTAAAATGGACCACATAAGAATTATTGCACAACAGAAATCTTGTATTGGTGGCAAACAGCATTTCAGATTGCTGTTCACATACAATTCCCTTCCATGCCCCTGATCCCATCTTTTATGCTATGCTTCATAATTCTTTCTACACCAAAACCTACTGCTGATCCTGGCCTTTGGGAACATAGTTGAGCTGTGAATACACCCAAAGAATTATGAGAAGATCCTTCAAATCCAGGGATTCAGGATGGTTTATCACCATCTCAGCCATAATATCCAGCAATTTAGTGGGTCGAAAGTGAAGATTTTCAAAGACAGACAGAAGCATAACAAGCTAAAACAAAACAAAAACAAGAAAAAATGGTATTAAAAACAGAGGAAGAACTGCAATATGACAACTCAATCTGCTGGTATCATAGAATTAGAGAGATGTTTATTGGAAAAACAAAACTTTTTAAAAGGTTAATAGCTATATTATCCTGAGCCTGACCTATTTATTACCATACTGCAACAAACAAAAGAGTGGTTGGCTGCTATATTTAAATCCTAATTAAACACTATTACTAAAACATTAAGACTAGTTATTATATCAATGTTATTGCAGATTCACCCTCTACCAATTTGGGTAGCTACACAATGCTGCAAACATCAAAAAAAGTTACAAATTAACATGCTTTAGATGCAAAACAAATTTCAATGTTATTCCTTTTAAACATTTAAGAAATTAAAACTAAGTTATTACTTTATGTCTTTTAAACTTTTACACCAAAAATCTGACTAAGTAGAACAAAACTGGAAGTTATAACCCACTGCAATCCCAAATCAGAAGACAAACTTAACTACAAGTTATAATTAGGAATTCCATGAACCAGAGAATGCACACTTCTTTCTAATACCAGCCCTGCTTGATACCACTTTAAGTCTTGTGGTCGTATCCTCACCTGTTTAATGCTCCGCAACTTGATGAATGTAGTCACATAGCTTTCTATGGCTAAAAACATTTCTACATTGTAGTAGCGGAGAATATAGCAAGTGTTCAGAATACGGTTGAAATCAAAAACTGTACTACCAGGGAGATTCGCTGCAAATAAAACAAAAAGAACAGATAGTATACAGACTGGGAATGTAGGCTGACATTATTGGCACTGGAAGAACGAGGGGAATTGAAACTCGAGTGAAAAACAAAAAAATCAGATGTGGAACTGAAGGATGGGGGGCTAGGCAAGATGTTGAAGAAAGGAAACATGAAGAGTGCAGAAACATGAGCAAGTGAGGATAGCAGCACCAGATCAAGGGCCTGGGATGACTAGGAGATATGACTAGTCCAATAACGTTGGGTCTGGGCAGATGGGTTCAACACAGGCAAACATGAGAAGTACCAGTACCCACTCAAGCATACTTACCACCCTTGCAGTAAAAAAATATCTGTGAAATGGTAAAGTATCTTATTCCCCTCGTGACAGGGGACCATCTCAAGACCAAATCTCACCTTTGAACTGCCCACCTGTCTGGGGCAGTCTGTCCTGTCTCACCTGCCACGACTCAATGAATAAATAACTGGATGTAAAATGCAGGAGGCTGCCCATTTATACCCTGATGCCTAGGGCATTATACACAGCTCCAACTTCCCCTATACCATGCCTCGCAGATGGCATAAGTTGGTAATAGCCAGTCCGTGGCTCAAAGTCTGCCCCTTGCTGGGCCTCTAGCATTCTTCCCTAATACTCTGCCCTTCACAGGGCCTCAAACACACTGCCTGCTTCTGGGCCTCATTCATATTGCCCCCTCACTGGACCACTCTCAACCCGCCCTATCCCACAGCCTCTTCGGGCCCCCCGTGAACCCTACTCTATACAGCCCTTCAGGCTTTACAACTAAAACTCCAGCCGGTCCACATGCAGCCCTTCAGGCTTCCCTCACACAGACCCTTCCTCTACATGACCGCCACTGGCCTTATACCTCACACTGGGCTGAACTCAGCCTCTAGACCCCCTCTGGGCCGCTTCTTTAGGTTCACACTCTTATGGGGGTTGGCCCGTGTGCTGCCCTTCAGGCATCCCCTGCAGCCCTACTCTACACCTCTCATGCACAGTCCTTCAGGCCACCACTGCGCACCCTACTGTGTGGGCCTCCACACACACTTCCGCCCTCTCGCTGCTCTCTCTCTGTCCCCTCTCTCGGGTCTCTGGGAATCTTACACCCGATGGGACTCAGGTGTCTGTAGACATGCCTGGCCCCCATGCCTGTCCCTACATCTGGGTAACCCACCAGGATGTTGGGGCTGAGGCTTTAAGGTGCCCCATACTTGCCTTTCACTGGAGAGGCAACTGGCCTGGCATTTCCTGGGGACCATCCTACCACGGGCAGATGCAGCAGACGATCCTACCCCAGTAGGGTGTAGTTTTCGGTCATTCCCCAGGACCAGGAGCCTCCTGCCATTCCCATAGCTCCTGCCCTGTATCTCCAAAGTGTTGTGAGTAGCAGCTCCAACTGGGTGGTGTTCTTCCAGCTGCTTACAGCAACTGCTGCCTCAGCCCTGAGGGCCTGGGTTTAAAATGGAGGCTGCTCAGCCCCCTCCTCCTATCCCAGGGCCTTCCTGCAGTCATGTGACTGCCTCATCAGAGCTAGCCAACACCTGCCAGCTGCCCTGCTGCCTGCTCGAAGCCCTTAAAGTGGCAGGCACCAAAAATGTTCTGCCACACCCCTGTAGAATTAGTCTATAGACAGGATTACAGCCTTTCACAGTGTACTCGACTTGTATGCATACTCGGGACCAGTCACTTGCATAGCACACTGCCAGTCTCCCTGTTAACTTGTTGCCTACTGCTTACTTTGCAGTGAGCAAAGAGAAGCCCTCAAACTCTATTGAAAAACCTGGAAATGAAGAAGGCAAGTCAGTTTTAAGATTGCTACAGCCACAGCACTGACAGTGCTGGATACTTAATGAACAATGCTTACCTCAAGCTCAGGTAAGTAAATACACACCCTCTATTCAGTTCGAAGGCTACTCGCTTATACACACTTCACTGTTTTTCAGCCCGTTATTCTGTTCGCTGCTGTGCCAGATGTCTGTGGAAAGGTTCTAAAAGGTTGCAACCCTGCTGACGACTAATGCAGGGATCACTGCGATAACCCATCGTGTTGTTTTTGCTTTTTCAGTTTGATTTTTCTTTAAAAAGTTAGTAAGCTTCACTTTTACATACACACAAAAAGCCCTACTTTAAAAGAACACTACATTTATAAAGTCAAGTGTTCAAAAGTTAGGAAACGTCAAAATTAAGGTTGCTGCATTATCTTCATCTGACCCCCTTGCACGTATGTATTATAATACAACTTTTATTAACATGATCGCAGACCATTTCCCCAAAAGACTGCTGCCTCATTCAGTGAACAGGGATGAGCCTGCTCTTAGGATGAAACTAGGTCACACTGAAAAGGCAGCTGTTGTCTGTAAGCCCTGCTTTATTTGTTGCAACAACTGGAAGGTACATATTGAAAAAGTGGTGGCTGAAGAATGAGAAAGGACAACTGCATGGTTAAGGCAGTAGGAATGTTGTCCTGCATGAGCCACCTTAGGTCCTAGGTGGTGCTGAATAAATCAGTTTGACCAAACTCCATTTCATAGACACTAATCATGTTTCTCTTTTCCTAAGTGCCCAACTTGAGAGCCTGGGGTCTGCTTTACAGAAGTACCAAGTGTTTACAAACAAAACTATACTATTCTATTTGTAAGTCAACACTCTATAAAAGCTAAACGCACAGTTTTGGGTTCAATTTTAGGAAAAACAGCTTTTCTCCTGAACATAAATTGCTATGTACTCAACAGGACCCTGAATGCCTACTGCCCTTATAAAAATTACACTGTAGAACCCAACAGCCAAGAACACAACTCAAAGGTTAAATACACTAAGGATCATAAAAAAACAGCTCCCAAAACATTCTGACTTTATATATTTATTTTCTGCATAAAAATACTACAGGTATAAATGTCAAGATTATGGGACAGCCTGATTACAGGTGGAGTCTATGTATAACTGTATTATTTATAATTCTCTGGAAGGAAAAAGAAAAGGTAAATTTATATCAGAAAAACAAAAGCCAAGTCAATGGACTTAGCACATATAAAAGAGCTATACAATGATTCATATTCCAAAAAGGGGGGGAGGGGGAAATCAGAAGACAAACATCTCAGAATTTGAATTCTGGTTACCCATTTCTCAGTTTCACATAATTAAAATGCAAATAATACCATCAGCTCACCTAATGGATGATGTGAGAATGATTCAGTGAATGTTTCTGAGCACGTCAATACAGCAGTAGGGAGCATCATTGAAAATCATCCAGTAGAAACTAAGAATTCTGCCCCTAGAGCAGTGGTTCTCAAACATTTTTTTTGTAGACCACTTGAAAATTGCTGAGGGTATTGGCAAACCACTTAAACTTTTTTTTGTTTTATATGTCAAAACACACAACTCATATTTTAATATCAGTAGTTTTTACCTTACAAGTACAGATATTCTTGATTGTTCTGCAACCTTTCTGCGGACCACCTGAATGGAGCTCATGAACCAGCAGCGGTCCACAAACCACAGTTTGAGAACCTCTGCCCTAGAGGACACCTGAACAGCATACAGTAAATAAAGCATGGGACTCCAGAAAGAACAATGAGGAAAAAAACTGGTGAATAGCAGTGCCATAGCCATAATGGTCTAGTACTGGACGGTCCAACTGGAAGCCTACAGGCTGCATGCAGCCCACAAGCGGTTAAGCTGAGGCCCACTCAGTCCTGCCCAGCCACAACTCGCCCAACTGCTCTGGCTGAACAGCAGCTAAGGTCTCTAGACTCCCTGTCCTCTAGCCTTTACATTCTACATCTGCCCCAAGGGGCAGCACAGTGTGGCAAGGCACAAAGTGCTCAGCGTAAGACTGAAGCCCTACAGCACATGATGCATCAAGAGGGATGGTAGCCCATGTGAGTGCATGCTGCAGCAATGCTGAGGTGCGGGTAGGGAAGCATCCACATGGGGTTGTTGCACCAGTGGGTACTGTAATGTGTCCACAGGTGCAGCCCCCAGACCAATGTGGAGAGAAGCATCCACAGCGGGCTGCAGGTTACATTCCAGCCTGCAGACGTCACTGTTGGAATGACCCTGAGCGAATGCTCCTCTCCGCAGTGGCATGAGGACCCGCACCTACTGGCCCAGGGCCTGAAACACCAGCAGGGGTGGGCTGGGGCTCCTGGCCTAGTGGGTGTTCTGTGTCCACATGGGATCACTGCAGTAGTGGAGACCATGCAACTCATAGGCCAGTAAGCACAGCTCCCAGGCCAGTGTTGGTTGGATGGGGGAGGAGGGCAGGAAAACATCCACACAGGGTCATTTCAGTGTTGGGGGCTGTGCAGTCCTCAGGCTGATGGGTACAGTGGGGAATAGTCATGCAGGGTCATTACAGCAGTGGGGATCAGACGAGTCTCAGGCTGGTGTGAGGGGCAACATCCATGTAGGGCTGTTACAGCAACGGGACCATGCAGCTCCCAGGCTAGTGGATACAACCCATGAGTCAGCTGAGAGTGTTCATAAGAGATGCCTTTTCATGGCATTAAAAAGGGCAGAGATCACAAGAATTACTTTCTTTTGTTATACACCCATAGGGCTCCTTGTCAGATGGAACTGCACTGCGATGATAACATTATCTAAAACAATGTTTCTTGAATTTTAAAAGAAATCGGAAAAAAGGAAACACCGCATTCTCATCAGGAAGGACTTGTGCAGAAGAACTGTAAAGTTTTACTCACCAACAATTTTCTTACTGCAGCCATCTAGGATTGGAATAGAGGTGTAATTCATCACACCCAGCGTGTTAAATATACTTTTAGCATTTTCTGAAGTCAAACTATGCATCTGTTTCAAAACTCTATTCTAAAATGAAATAAATGTTGTTATACTTATTATAGACTGAAGCAGTTCAAGTTTTCACTGACTTAAGACAAAGTGAGTAGGGAGATCAAATTATGCCAAATCCTCTATCTTTACCAAATATGGGGAACTTAAAAACTCCTTCTATTAAAACAAACAAAAAAAAAAAAATCACAATTTACCACAAGCACAGTATGAGCTGTCTATGATCAACCTTCAAGCTGCTGCAGTTTCTTTCTTGAATTAACTAGGTAAAATGACTGCATAATTTTTGTTTGCCAACCAGAATGGCAAATCATTGCTGGTGTATTTACTGCTATTGCAGTCTTGCCTACGTGCAAGATTTCTAAGCCCACTGTTTCCCGTTGCACTATCCCTTGACACAATACACCCAATTAAGCTAGTGAAATAAAAGTTAATGGGCTCAAGCTTAAAGACACTTAAATGAGAGTAAAACAGGAGTAACTGCTTTCACATGGACAGTTATACTAATACAACTATTCCTGCAAATCAAGCCCACTAACTTTAGCATCACCAGATGTTAAATAGAATGTAATTCAGTATATTTGCACATCACGTCATACAGAGCAACGAAGGAGAAGATCAATAAGAAAACATATGTCAAAATACAGTTCAAATACCTTTGACCAATACCAGGTGCTTTCATTGGACTTAGAGAATATTACAAGAACTCCATTATGCTGGGAACAAACAGATCTGTTCCTTGCCTCTTAATACCATCTTCTCTAAATTTCAGTCCCTCTTACAGAGACACGTCTTTTTGGACCCTGACAGCAAATATTGCTGGTGTATGTTCACTAAAAAAAAGTTTTGCTATCGCCAACCTACTGTCTAAATTCTGACCTGTCCTTATAGTAGGAGCAGTCACCATTTATTCTCTACAGCTGCAAAATGCTACACAGTTGTTACACACCCAACCAACAAATAGCCATGCCATAGCACTAGCTAGATGGGAGTCACAGAAGGCCCAACCAAGAACAATTCTCATCTTTTACCTCAAATTGCTTTTTGAGACACAGTTTGGCACCTTTTCCAAAATGCTTCATCATGGATTGCAAAAGATTAATGTCACTGATCTCTGGCATCCGTTGCTTTACCACCATCCTGATAAAAGGAAATGGAATTTGTTAAGTGAAGCCTGAATCAGAACCAGAGCAAGCGCACACACATACATTTGCCTCTACTTGATACAGCCTAAGTTAAACTGATATAATTCACCCTTTCTCCAGTCTTCCTGTTAAACTGGTACAGCTGTACACTGATCCAACAGCAGTGTGGATGTCTACCTATACTAATGTAATTATTCTGGGAAAAGAAATCTCCCAATGATACCTTACAATGTGCTGCCCTGTGAGAAACTCTCCCCCACCTTTTCTAAACTTCACTGCTCAGTCAGTGATTGTTACTTATATACTCCAATACATTCCGTTAGTAAATAATCCCAAAGAAAACACTAAAAACTTATTCAGAAAAATAATGTTACTCAGTCTCCTTTCAAGTCATACTTATATTCCACAGAAGCAAACATTCATATTACATGACTATAAGTAAAAAAAAAAAAAAGATGCATTTTTTTCTTACTGTAGTCCCAATTGAAGAGCATCTACATTCTTGCATTTTTCCATCTTTTGTATGGTACACACCAGATGCAAAAGACAGTTGTCACTAAATTCATTGAGACGCTCCTATTAAAAATATGTTCATAAAGTTAATAAAAATACTTCAGCCTTGTAAGCAGAACAGCCAATTTTTACCAGCCACTTTATCCAAGAAAAATATCAATTCACTGAGTCTCATTCTCCTTTGACCTACAAAAGAGTCCGGCTAGTATATTTTACTGATTTCAGCAGACTAATTCCCAACTTACCATTAATAAATCAGAAGAGAACACAGGTCAAAAAGAAAAAAAAACCCCACATTGTGCAGAAAAGAAAGCTTTGCACCAAACACTGCAAACAATATAGGTAGAAGTCAATGAACAGATCAACTGGTCACATAACAAATATCATCATCATTACTGGTATGGCAGTTATTAAAAAACTAAGCAGTGCCAATGCATTACATCTATGGCCTCCTATGAGGCTCAATTAGGACTCCCTTATCTAATTAATTGTTGCCCCGTTCTGCCCTCAGAATTGTGGACTGCTTTATTTCCATTCTAATATAATACAATATAATAAAAGCCTTTGTCTGTCCGTAATGCTCCAGACCAACTGTGTATGCACTGCTGAGAGGGTGTGCGTTGATAGGCTGCGAGGGCACAGAGTGTTAGGAACAAAGAAGGTGAGGGAGCCATGGCACCACCCCCACCCCCAACAACAGCTGGCTGGGAGGGGAGGCAGCAGGAAAGAGGGGAGGAAGCGAGTGAGGGGAACAGGAAGGGGGGGTTCCAGTGGTAGCACCCACCCCCTGCTGCTGCTGTGCCCCCCCACCTCTGCTGCTGCCGCCACCCAACCCCAAACAACAGCTTGCAGAGAAGGGGAGGCAGCAGGGAGGCAGGAGAGGAGGGGAGGTTGGGGGCGTGCGGGATGTTGCCTGCCACTGGGTGTTGGCGGCTGCAGGGGGTGCAAGCTCCTCTCCCCCCACCTGTTCCTGGGAGCTGGCATTAGCGTGGGGTGGAGCAGCAGGGGTGCACGGGGCTGGATGTGGGGCTGCATGGGGCCGGAAGCAGAGCAGCAGCACTGCAGGTCACTGGGTAGCCGGGCTCCATCTCCACCCGTCTCTCATGATTCATGACAGGCAATTTGCTACTTTTATCAATAACGTTTGGCTATTAGTAAGACAAGATGGCTAAGGGTGGAGAAACAGAGGTGCAGGATATATTGAAGGGGTGATGTGGATAGGAACAGATTTTAGGAAAAGGGAAAAATGGTGGAGGAGGAGAGGGAACGACAGCTCCCCAGACTGGGTAAGAGCAGCAATGTAGCTGAGGGTTTTGAGGGAGAAAAAGAAAATCAAGGAGGAAACGTCAGTCAGAGGATAAGCCATGTCCTGGAAGTGACAAAACCTCTGTGGTAAAACCTGAAGCTGAGAGAGAATGACCAGAGGAAGTCCATGGTCAATGGTAGTAGCAGCAGCACCCTGGGAAAGTGCTAGAAAAAGAGGGCAGTCTAGGGAAGCATATAGCCATAAGTAAGCTGATTACATAAAGTTGCCAGGAAGGTACAGCAAGCAAAGTAACTGGGAATCAAAGAGAAAAAGAGGGTCTCTGGATCCTCCCATCAGGGTGGATAAAAAAACAAAAAAAAAATCAGACTTTTTTTTATTTTTATTAATATCAGATTTGTATTTACTTAATTTATTTTATTAAGGTGTTTAAAAAATAAACTTTAATTTTATAATATGTTAAAATTCAAAGATATCATCATGGAATAAGTATTGTAATTTCTAATGATATACTATTTGAGACAATATATTCATGTAACCTTTTCAGAAGTTTTATAAATAGATCGCAACAGGCCATAGTCTATATTAGGGGCCCAATATTATGGGGTCCCCAGAGGCTCCTCTATAGATTAGTAAAGATTAAAGAAAACCACTCTACCCAATGGGACTCAGTGCTCAGTTGAGAAGAACCCATTAAGCATCTCTGTGATGCTTAGTTTCAGCTCTCACACTGTGGATTTGGGTCTCCAGAGATCATAGTTATTTGGGTAGATGTGATATCTTTTATTAGACCAACTAAATAGTTGGAAAACTGTTCTTTGCAAGCTTTTGGGCATAAACGCCCTTCTTCAGGCATAAGGAGAGGTTTTTTGTCTCCAGAAATAACTTTCTTGTTAACAGCGGTATGTGGAGATGAGAGATAACAGACCTGATTACCCTACTGTCTCTCTGCAAGCCTGTGTACACACAGGCACACCCTTACCCTTCTCTAAAAGTGCAGTTTTAAGAAGTTAAATGAATAAAGGATATCAAGCAACAACAACACACTTTTTGTAGAAAACAATGATTACATTGAGGCTTCCTGACATTTAAATAATGATTCAAATTGATTTGAATTAAAACAAATCCACCCTGCCTCCCATAAAAAAAATAGCAAAAATCCCTTCCCCTCACTATTCTCCTCCCCAAACACAACTGCCTTATATTATGAGAAGAAGAAAAAAGAGGGGAGGTGGGAACAAAGGGGAGAGAGCTCTGCTTCAGGCAAATCTGGTTTCAACACAGCTTAATGAACAAGTGTTCTTTGAGATCAAGAGGTTCAGCTCATCTCCCCTCATAATGCAGCATAGCAAGGAAAAATGCAGAGAAAGCTTGGACCTAACTCACACTGTTTCTACCTTCACAGACTTTCAGACACTATGATATCTACTGCCTGTCAGAACTGTCCCAACAATTTTATCCCAATATTAAAAAAGAGGTTCTGATACTTACGTGACAGACCCTTAACAAGGTCTGAATTAGCAGCGAGTTCTGGGAAACTCCTAGATTAAATGCAGCATGCAGGCTGCACACCAAGTCTTTTCCCCAGATGTTTACAGAATGCTCCAACAGATACTGACTTGCCACAACAAAGGCAGGATGCTCAAATATCATCTGTCTTTCAGAAAGCTTATTATCTGCAGGCATATTTTTGATGAGTTTCCACAATGCACAGAAACTGCTTGAAATAACCTTACTGGAATAACCAAACGTTGCAAGTAGGTCTAATACATCACAGGGCGTCTTGCATGTCTCAAGAGCATCAGTGAACAGTTGGAACTGACTTCTACCCTCCATCTGCAAATTCCTTTCATCACCTGCACTCTCTCGTATGACATTCAAAGCATTCATAGAGCTTTGCTCATGTAACTGAGTCTTTCTATCTCTCTGTTCATTGACATCAGCAACTTCTGTACTAAAATCACGTGTCTCTTGAGGCAGAAACTGGAGACGGGATTCAAGCCAGGAACCAGGAATATTTACCAGGACTTTCTTTAGGTTCGTACTTTGTACAGCACTCTTATATTTATTGGTCCCCAACATATATGTCCTCGTAGGTCTAACTCTGAAACCACCACAACATCTCACTGTCCTTATCAAATAAACAATGTTATGATTCATCCTGTTCAGTTCTTGTTAGCAGTTTTCAAACGCCAGCTTAGAACATACGGTCTTGTTGAAATTCTAGCAGCAAGCACAGACCTGAATAACACGGTAAGAGAATTTACTGCAAAATAAATTCAACATTACAGATTCACTAGAAAGCTTTCAGTTCAAAGATAAAAATACCATATCTTGAAACACCTTTGTAATGGAGCATTGAGGAACGGGGAGGAAGGGGATAAAAATAGGTTTACATCAGGGACTTGAAACTGGACTTGCCACATCCCCACTGAGACCCTTAATCACCAAATCACTGACTGTTACAGAGTTGCAACTCTTTCTGGTTTTGACCAAAAATTCCATTCGGGGACCAGGAACCCCTTCCCAAAGGAACTACAGGCTTCCGTGAGAAGTGCTCAGCAATCTCTTCCAAAAATAGGAAATAATCCAGGCCTCCTTTATGGAGCAGGCACAGACCCTGCCCTCACCACTCCATTATCACTAGTTATCTATAGTTTATTGCTGTTATTGATATCATAATCAACTCCTCCATGCCCCCCGCCACGCTTAATACATGCACCCCAATGGGAGGGACAAATATTGGTAAAAGGGCATGTGATTTTGTGAGACAGCACTTCCCTGCTCTGTGTCAGTACTACAGAATAAAAACCTGCTGGGAAAAACCGGCCCAGCCTCTCCATCCCTTAGTATTGCTAGCGCCCGGGAGCCAGCTCGGGCACAGCCGGCACAGCCAGGTCTCGCGGCAGCACACAGAGGCTGGAGAGCGTCTAGCGGGGCAGCCAGGAAACCTGGGGCGACCCCAGGTATCCCGGGACCTAAGAGATAGGGGTCTCGTTTCAGCGATAACGGAACAACACGTGGGGGGCGGGGTGGGACTCTGCCCCGGGACAGCGCCCCTCCCCCACGCGCCGCCCGAGCGAGCTGGCGCGAGATTACTTGTAGGCTCCAACCGTCACCCATCCGGAGCACCTGGGCCGCCGGCAGCGACCGAAGGGAGAGAGGAACCAGGGCCGCGCTACGGATCTACCTCGCCGGCCTTCTACGCGGAAGCCCCCATAACACTCTCGTCACATACCCGCGACGCGTCTCGCGAGAGGACGGGGCGGAGTAGGGGACAATCTTTCCTCGCCCGCTTTCGCATTGCGGCGCGTTGCTAAGCGACCGCTGGGGCGCCGCGGCGGGGCCATGGCCCGGTTCGTGCTGGCCGGTGAGGGACGCGGGCCCGGGGTCCGGGGCCGTTCGGGAGCGAGGGGCAGGGGCTACCGGGTCATTAGCATGTCGGCTTCCCCCACTGTATTTTCTCGCGTACATCACGCCCCAGAATGTAATGCAGCCCGGGGGGGAGGGGCGGTCTAAGGGCACGACCACACCTTCGGTTAATGTGCTTTAGGCAACGCACATCAAATCTGGCGCCTCCATTGTGAGACACTAGAACAATGTGCAGGCGCCTATTCTAACGCTCATTAGCTAAAGGGCACTTTTTTTGGTGATGCTGTAATGCGCATTAAAATAGGCTACTGCGCATTAAATCCCATGTGGAAACGTGCCCTAGAGGACTAAAGAAATAACAGCTTACGTATTTTCAGATCCACCCCTGAATACATCCCCTGCTTTTTGATGGGCAGAATGAAGGGGGGGAAAAGATGTTTTCTAGAGTTAGGGCTGCACAGAGCAGGGACAGAGCCTAATGTTCAGCTGCCTGATCCTCCTTTTCCTGCATAAGTAAAGCTTAATCCCTGCCCGCTGCTAAAAACTGGTCTTCTGTGACAGATTGTGCCACAGAAACAGGGAACAGATGCATCTGCTCACATAGGAATACCACATTTCAACATTAACAAAATGCTCAAAATATCCCATTCAAAAGTTATATATTTCTTTTTAAAAAAAACCCCATATTTAATACCGTATCTTTTTTTGTCAAATTTTCACTGAAAGGCTCTGGAAGGCACCTGTCAATAAACACTCACAAGAACAGAGTCAAAGACATACACTTGCCCCTAAAAACTACCTTGACACACATCACATCTGCCATACAGTTCTCAGCTAGCAAAACATCTAATTCACACAAGTCAGCCAATACTATCAAATCCATAGCACTACTGTATCCTTCAGCTAATTCATATGGTAAGGCAGATGATGCTGCATTATATGATGATGAAACCAAAAGGTTCACAGTTGTAAACAGCTTGGTAAGAGGTAATATTGAAACATGAACACATATTAGAGGCAAGTTCACAGCAATATGCAAGATGCATGAATCTTGCATCTAACTCACAGTCCTTCTAAAGAGAGGGGAAGGAAAAGGGGACTGCAGATTGAGGAAAAGCATGCAGAACAAGGAATACCATGTTCTACCTTCTGAATGTTGCCCTAGGATTCCTTTTACCAGAGACCCCCAAGGATTGACATGGCCACTCATCTGATTTGGTATCAAGTGAACTTTATTAGTAACCCATAGGCTTATTACAAGATAATTATTCTTGCAATATGACCTGGCAAGTGGTTCCTTAGAAGTTACATCAGCGATCTTTGGTGGTACCAGCCTCAGATCCTCTGCTGGGTGTGTGGGATGTTAGTTTTAGTATTCCTTGTTACTCAAAGAATTCCAAGGCTGCTCCTGTCTGCTCAGGGTGGCAACACAAACACACGCTGTCTGTGTGTCCGCTTTTGTAAGTTTCTCATCTCAAACTGTCCAATCTTCAAGTTTCTTAGCTCATATTTGTAGATAAGTTACTCCAATCCTATTCCGTTTATGGTTTTCTTTCCTTTTAGGGAAACTACTGTACCTGGTTAGCCCACCATACCAATCACAGCACTCATTTTTTCCAGTGCCTTATAAGGCCGTCTGTACAATTTAATTGCTTAGTTCCGGGAAGGCCCTAAAGTTATGCTAAGAGCGTGAGAATAACTCACTTTGCCAACTACACTCCCCACCTTGATGCCCCAGAATATGCTGGCATCACACAGACATTGGTTGACCTCTCACATGCGACTCAAGGCACGTGGGCTACTAGGGCTGTGCGAAATGGAAGTGTTTCATTTTGATGTTTCGACAGAACAGTGTTTTGTTTCGATTTTTATTTCAAGTCAAAATGGCTGTTCTAGTTCGTTTCGTTGAAACGTTTTGCCATTTCGACCCTGTTTCGACGTTTTGCCCATAGGATATAATGGGGAAGGTTGACACAGGATATAACTTTGTCATTTCTGGCCAGAATTGAATGAAACTTGGAGGAATGGTAGCCTCTTCTGAGGGTATGAGGCGTGCCAAGTTTCAAAAAGATACGTGCAGGGGGTTCAGAGAAACCACCCCAAAATCTAGAGAGAAAAACTCACGTCACTTGTATGTGTGAAGCCACAGTGGGGTCAAAACTGCAGGCTTGCTAGCCCCTGCTGTGGCAACGAAGCCTGCCAACTCTCAGTGAGGTGCAGCAGGCTTGGGGTTCTGGGGCCCTGCACCTCTGGCTGTCGACAGGCAAAACTCGTGACATAGGTGTTTGCGACACTGTGTCTGCATTCAGGTGCGCCCTTCCCGGTGCTGGGGCCTCTGCACAACATGGCAGTGTGCCCCAGTGAGGCTTCCTCCTCCCCTGCAACCTCATCCCAGTCCACCACTTTAAACAATGGCAGGTGAAAAAACCTGCCAGACATCTGACTCCCCAGGTACCTCTGCACTTTTGCCTTTGCTGCTACATCCCCCTTTGCCCCCGACCCCCCACCCCAGCCTGTCCCTCACCCCCTGACACCTCCATTTCCATTTTCACTGACTGGCTTTCTTGCCTGCCTTACATGCCAG
>NW_017729031.1:101470628-101472087 GCF_001723915.1 Gavialis gangeticus
TCTGTCTTCTTTGCTATTCCTTCCATCCAGGACCAACTGCAGGTACTTCCTCAGCCTGACAAAAGGTTTTTCAGCCTGAAAGCTGGCATCCCAGGCAGCTAAGCTGAGCACACCAGGAGCCTTACAACTGCACAGCAACCAGCAAGCGTCAGGCCTGTCAAAGATGTGACAGCTCTGGGCTTTCCCCAGCCTGGACTGTGTGTGTGTGCGTGTGTTAGCTGAAAGTTATGGTGCCTCCTACCTGCCTTTCACCAGAGGATCATTGGTCCTGGCATTTATGGGGCTGCCGCACTGCCAGCAGTCCCACCAGGCCTCCCTACCCTGGCAGGGTGCAGTTTTAGTGGTCATGCCCAGGACCTGAGATTTCCTCCTTCCCCATAGCCCGATTCCATACCTCCAAGTTCGTCCTGGCAGGGGAACGAGCTTCACCAGCAGCCCTGTCCCCCTCCAAGGTGTCCCTGACAACAAGGTGCAACTTGTGTGCCACACAGCGGATGCCAACAAAGTTGGCATCATGGACCGCCTTGACCATATTGGCCCCATTATTGGTGACCATGAAACCGCAGGTGAGCTTGCCCTGCCCAGTGACCCACGCCTGCACCAGGCCTGACTGGTCACACTAGTGCCCTGTGTGGGAGAGGTAGACATGATCTCCACCCCGGCTGCTCCAGATGCCTGTGGTGAAGTGTAAGCCACCTGTGGACCTGCCTTGCGCAGCTCATCCCTCAAGTACTCCACGCATGCTTCATACAGGGATGGCACCACCTTGGTGGTGCTTGTAGGCACTTGGTATGATGGGACTGCAAGCACCATGAGCCGCCTGAACCCTGGCCACTCAACAAAGGAGAAGGGCTGGCCATCAACAGCAAGCATCTCCCCAATGCTCAGGGTGAGCTCGCTCAGCCTTGCAACGCGCCCCACTTTGTCCGCTTTTCCCCCACTGTTCCAGTGTAGCCGGCCTCTGCTTTGGAGGGACGGGAGCTTTGAAGTGCACAGAAGACTTCCCTTTGGGCATGCTCCTGCTGGTGCCAGGCTGAGGAGGAGTGAGAGCAAGGGGGTGGTGCCTGCAGAGATGCATCAGCATCCCTATAGTGGTCATATGTTTTGTTCCCTTGCCCCAGCTGGTTTTGGCTTGGCAGTGCAGGCAGATAGTGTACGCAGGATTGTCTGCCAGCTCAAAATAATCCTAGACCACACTACCCGCTCACTTCTGGGGTCTGGGTGCATCTGTGGATGCTTCTGCACTCCCCCCACCAGCAGGCAGAGGCACAGCAGGAAGGGGAGCAGATTCAGCTGAGCCACTTGCCTCCACCTCTACGTAAGCCTCCTCCAATGTACTTTCTGGAGAAGGAGACCCAGCTTGAAGGGAAGCTTGAGGGGTATTGAGCACACACCCAGCTGATTCCCCCTCTTTCCCCATAATTTCCCTTGCTAGGGCACTAATATCCAAATCCAGCAC
>NW_017729031.1:101477087-101477341 GCF_001723915.1 Gavialis gangeticus
AGAGGGAGCTATTTTTAGAACTACTGCCATTGTCTCTCAAGCACCCGCATTCATCCCTATTCGTTCAGGAACGAAGTTACATAGGAGGGGTAGGTGCAAGTCATGGGTTACACAACCGGGCTTGGGGATAGGATGGAGACTTGACAAACAAACCAGAAACTTACATATGTAGGCCTAAGTCATGCCAAGTCATATAGTACCAGTAAAAACACAGACACACAATATAAACATTAGATAATATAAAGGAGGAGGAA
>NW_017729031.1:101482341-101482581 GCF_001723915.1 Gavialis gangeticus
CTGGCACTGGAAGGCTCAGCATGGGAAGTGACAAAGGGGTGGAATGGGCTTCTGTGCTGGAGCTGCTGGTTGTGGTTGTTATCATGGTGGAGGTACGGGGGCAGTTAGAGCTGCTGCATGTGTTGCCCTGTGGGGTCGGGCCAACTCTCAGGATCTCAATATTGCACCATTAGACAGGAAGGTGAGACAATTGCACATATACAAAACACACAAATCAATTAGTGCACCCACACACACTGC
>NW_017729031.1:101487581-101487810 GCF_001723915.1 Gavialis gangeticus
CACTTATACTTATCTACAGGGAATAGAGAGGGAAAGAAAAAAAAAGTTAGAAATGTTGGGGAAGGGGAGGGAATGCATTTTAAAAGAAAACAAACAAACCCGGGGGTTTAGCTACACATGTGGATGGGATGCAGTCTTGGGCACAGGCAGTGGCTGTGGCACTGCTACCCTCTCCTTGCTGCTTGTAGCAGCCTCATTCTTTTTAGCTGAAGGGAAGAGGCTGCATATC
>NW_017729031.1:101494481-101494963 GCF_001723915.1 Gavialis gangeticus
AATATATAAAAATGTATTTGCTTTCCTATATAAAAACTGAAAACTGTAGGTGTGGTGCAGTGACAAGATTTATGAACCCAATAGAAATATGTCCACGTGTGTAGAAAAAACACTCAAAAGCATTGGTGTTGGAAAGAGTGACCATATAAAAAACAAATATATATAGTAAATTCCCCACAGAGCAAATTCTATTGTAACCCGATCCAATATAAGATTCAAAAAAAAAATAAATCAATGAATAACAATAAAATAAAAGCACCTACAAGAAGGTATTCTGAAATCCCTCTTGCTAGGGTAGCAAGCAGGGAATCTTTTAGGGAAACAAAAAAACAAAAAAACAAAAACAAAAAAACACCAAATCAGTGCTCCTGGCCATAGTGGTCTGACAGAGCTGCTAGAAGAGATAGCTCACTAAGTGACCCCAAAGTAGAAAGCAGGGCAGTTGAAAAAAAATGCTATGAAGTTTTTCTGTCTCTGCCCTG
>NW_017729031.1:101500930-101526270 GCF_001723915.1 Gavialis gangeticus
AATATATAAAAATGTATTTGCTTTCCTATATAAAAACTGAAAACTGTAGGTGTGGTGCAGTGACAAGATTTATGAACCCAATAGAAATATGTCCACGTGTGTAGAAAAAACACTCAAAAGCATTGGTGTTGGAAAGAGTGACCATATAAAAAACAAATATATATAGTAAATTCCCCACAGAGCAAATTCTATTGTAACCCGATCCAATATAAGATTCAAAAAAAAAATAAATCAATGAATAACAATAAAATAAAAGCACCTACAAGAAGGTATTCTGAAATCCCTCTTGCTAGGGTAGCAAGCAGGGAATCTTTTAGGGAAACAAAAAAACAAAAAAACAAAAACAAAAAAACACCAAATCAGTGCTCCTGGCCATAGTGGTCTGACAGAGCTGCTAGAAGAGATAGCTCACTAAGTGACCCCAAAGTAGAAAGCAGGGCAGTTGAAAAAAAATGCTATGAAGTTTTTCTGTCTCTGCCCTGAGAGCACTGGGGTTGGAAGGGACCTCAGAGAAGGGTGACAGTCACTGGCCAGCTACATATGACAATAACGAGAGCACTTCTTTCCCCGTCCCTCGCATCTTACCCCTCCTCCCTCTCCCTCCCTTTACTTTACATTCTGTTTCCCTGCAGGGAAGCCATTAAAGGCAAGCCCAGCTTCAGTTGAAATTCGAAACATTTCGACCTGCCCCATTTTGTTTTGACCCTGTTTCAAGCCTCTCCATTTCGTTTTGACTTTGCTGTTTCAAGGTCCAAATAGACCACGCAGCGAAATTTTACAGCCGTAGTTGCTACCACATCCAAGACACAGATCTTCTCACAAGCAGGCCACCATGCCCTGTGTGGACTTACTTTATGGAGAGTTTCAGAGGACAGCCTTTAACTTTTTCACTCTAGCTTCAAATCTGGTTAAAAGCCTTCACGTACAGGAAAACACACATTGAATAATTGATAATAGCATTCCTAGAGCTAAGACCACCACAAGGGGGTTGTAGGCCACATTGAGGATATAGGTTGCAGTAGGCAATGAACTGAATAGAGGTTTGGGGTTGGGGGGCTTGTTTGTTTGGTTTTTTTTAAACCAGCAATGGAGTGATATCTGTAATGTCTTGTAGGATTGAAAGTTCGCTTTGATTTTTAGGTGTCAGAGATTTTGTTAGCTTTACCTCAAACCTTTTCTGATCCTGTTACAGAAGATCAAATCTAGTAATACTGAATCCTTTCCGGGGCAGGGCAGCGGGAACTAGACATGTTTTTGGCAATTCTACCTTTATATAATGGACAATGCTTTCTTTGTTTTTTTAAATATTACCAGTGCCCCTCTGTTTTGCTAGATGATGGGTAAGTGGTGACATTTATGCCCTTTCTATACAAACAGTATGTCTGGTTTCTATGGGAGATCCCATCATTTCATTTTTTTGATTTAGGTCTTTACACAAATTTTAAGAATTAATAAGTTAGAGTATTATATTATTTCTATTCTAAAGAGCTAAAAATACGTATTTAGCACAAACAAAATAAAGCAAACAAAAAGGAAAACAAAAGAACGACTATAAAAAGAAATGGTCGATCTGGCTTTCTTGATCTTTGTCATAGCTAAATTTTGAGGCCTGGAGGCAGTGCTTCAAGTGATGCATCATTTTCTATAGCTGTTTTGCAAATATTTCATAGCTGATCAAGAAGTTCAGCTTACATGTTATTGTTTAGCACAGTTAATATTACTACCACATTTTTCCTTTTATATAGCAAAGCAAGCAAGACAATTACTACTATGCTTAACACAATCAAGCTCGATTCTTCTTTATATCAAGTGAACTTTTTGATGCTTCAGTGGTGGTTTACATCCTAGGACCAATTTTTAGGCTTTTCTGCTCTGGTTACCTTTGCTCTTCATGGGCCAAGTCTTATTTCTAGGCGGCAGACCTCTCATCAGATTTTTCTTTCTTTTAGGTCCAGAGGCTCAGAATGGAACCATCTGGTACACTTTTCAGCAGTTCATTGAAGTTTCCATATTTAAAAATATAACATATTATGCGTTAATATAACATTTAAAGCTTGTTACCACCAACATTGTATCTGATATTTACTATAGCTATCCAAAGAACATTATACCATTGCTGAACCAAATTTAGCTTTGATTAAACTTTTTTTTTTTTTTTAAATATAGATATAACACCAACATAGCAGGGGTGTATGTATAAATAGCATTTAAAATATCAATAAGATTTTTCTTGATAGTTTTGACAACATATCAAAAGGTAATATGTGTATTTTTAGGAAACAACCTAGTGAAAAGTGCAATTTTGCTAAACAAGTGGAATTTATAATTTAGAACTTTCACATGAATTGCTACCCTTTGTTTCAGGTATAGAACAACTTTCCAGTCCAAGCTGGATGGAAGTGTCTTGGTCTGAGATCCACAAACTAATTTAATTTTTAGAGGGGTTATAACTCATGATTTTATTGTATTCAAAAGTTTAAATACTTAAAGCAAACCAAGCAAATAAAAAACACAAGACAAACACAGAACAGAAACAATTTTTGCAGTGGTGGTAAAATAAAGCCGTGGCCAAGGTAAAGACGACACTCTTGATGACAATGGCGAGGCCTTGTGGTTTATGCTTTGCTAATGGATTGAATTATGCTATAGCGTCTGCAAAAAGTGACAAAAAAACCCACACACAAACCTGCCGAGGAAAACGCCTCAAAATAACATATTATTCATATTTATAAATTTATAATGCTGGTGTGCAGTGGCAATGCACACATTATTGCAATTCTTGGGGTGTTTTTCTTGTATATACACATATAATTATAATGATTATTTACATTTATTTTTACTGTTTTCAGTGGTTCATTGCACCATTTTGACAATTGGAATTGGAACTTTTACAACCCCCCACCTTCCCTCCCCCCCCAGTACAAGATCAAGGGATGCCAATACCCTTGTTACAAATTTAACCAAATTGCCATTTTAAAAATACATTTTTTTTTTTTTTTTTTGCTTTTACTGGGATAGTTTCTCCCCCCTCAGAGTTTTTGCTTGGAAAGCTTTTTCCGTGTTCTTATTGTTGGGCATTGTGAAACATTTAAGATATTTGGATAAAACAATAATATTGTTCCCATGAATATCAGTTCAAAATTATACTAGCACGTGTGCGCCAAGGAAATAACTAAAAACTATATTAGCCAAGTTCAATATTAAAAATAATTTTACCCCTCCTGCTATAGAGGCTGGAATTTCAGAGTATTCTGCTATACCAGGAGCTACAATGGTTGTTACTGCATTCAAAACTCTGAAGTTTCCTTGTTTGCCCTGAAAACAGACCAAAATCAGGGTGTTATACATATTAAACATCTATCCTAGTATCTCTTAAGTTAGAATTCTATTTCAACCTCTAATAAATATTTAGACTGCCTTTATGGTGAAAGTTTGATTCCTCATTCAAAACACATGCCTATGTTCTGTAACATTTAACTTTTTCTGCCTGAGCCATAAGAAATGCCTTCATTTGTCTTTATTAACCCTATTAAATGATAGCAAGAGCCTTAATATTTGTTACTAAGTTTTCATAAACACCCTTTTTCTTGCCTTAACAAAAAACTGTTAACACTTTCCTTTCTAGGATCTACACTATTCCTGGAAAGTGAGGGGAGGTAACAAAAATATTTCTCACTCCCCATTATCAATAGGAATGCACACTTACATTTCCAACAGTTCCTCTGCCTTGCAACATATACACAAATCCAATACACCACACTGCTCACTCTGGTTTTGTACCAACACCTTAACCATCTTTGCAAAGCCACTCACTCATTAGGCTCTGTAACAACTTTCCCTCCCCAGTGGCTTTTTTTTTTTTTTTTTTGCCTATAAGGGCACCCCTGAAGTCCCTTACTGTTTTACTTCTCTCTTTAGTCTCATATCCCGCCCTTACCCACCTGCCATGTCTTGATGGAAATATTTAGATGTTTTTACAAGCAGCAGACTGCCTACTGTATTTCCATGCTGAGTTTCTCAGCCACCATGAGCCTTCCCCCAGTCTCTCTAGCTAGGCCTACCAGTCTAAACCCACCAGATAGGGTTTTACTCTGAGGCTCTAGCTGCTTAATCCTCTCAGGGTCCATGGCCCTCCTTTTGCTTTTGCTCTAGAGCCCAGGCTTGCTAGCCTAGAGGCCTACTTGCTAGGTATGGAGCCAGTAGGCTACAAGTTCTAGTCTAGGCAGCAACCCAGAGCTCCCACTACACCATTTCTTTTAGTTTGTGCTACTAGCCAAAACCCCCCCCCCCCCACTGGGACCCAGCTTAAAAGTCCTGCAACCAGCTCTGAGCTATTGGCTGTATATGGCCGCACCCAAGGTGCTAATGAGGCCTCCTCCTCCCCTACAGCCTCAACCACAAGCCACCAGTCTCATTCAAAAAATACAAAATAGTAAGTCCATAGGCTGTAACCACAAAAAAATAAAAAAGTAAAGAAGGCAGCATGCCAGCTTACATTTTTTCCATAGTTGTGCTTCTGCTTCCCACTGTCTGTGACACTCCTCTTTGTGGGGCTGCAGCCACTTCTCTGAGAGTCATCAGGAGTTCCCCTCTCACAACAGCCAGACAGGCCACCAAGCCTTTCTGTAGAGTTCTTATGTACAACCTCCTCCCCCTTTAACTGCTGTCTGTTACTAACACCAAGCCCAGTGTTTTTATAGTTCTAGCCTGCCCCCTTCCAGTCACCTGACTAGCTGGCCAGGCTCAGCTCTTAACCCCTACCCTGCCAACAGGCTGTGCCCAGAAAGTTCTGATCTTAAAGAGACCAGCCTGCTTTCTGGTAACAGGGCTAGGGTTCCCTGTTACAGGTTCCTTAGGTTCTACTTTGTTACAAACATTCACACAGTTTCTAGCACAGGAGTTAATTTTCTCAGCTACTGACTTCTTATGGGACCAGCAATAGAAGGTATTTTACTTAACCACCTCAGACACTTTCTGAGATCAAGTTACAACTCTCTCTCTCAAGATTGCTATATTTCTCCCTGCTATAAAGCAATCATTCCTAAAATTCCATTCTCACTCTCCTCCACTTATCTTTTTATACTGCATTTTTCACTAGCAACTTCCACTCCTTATTAACCAGTGAGTTTTCTAACTTTCCAAAATAAGATTGCTGTTACAAATGATTTAGGGTGTATCATAACCCTGTTTAGAACCTATCACTGTTACAAAAAATGCTGATCAAGGCCCCAGTATCAATCAGCATTGGATTTTTTTTAGATTTCCCTTATTTCCCACTAAAGCTTGAATGGTTGGGCACCCCTAGTAGTCAAAACAAACTCATCCTATTAGTGCCCCTGGATGCTTCCTTCCCCATGGTGGATTGGGAGGTACTGAAGGCTGAACCAACTGAGGTGGGTCTGGCTCTGCCTGCTGCTGAAAACTGGTTTCTATGGGTAGATCTGTGGCTTTGAAAAGAGCTAAAGAGGCTGTGAAATAGATCAGGAGTAGCGAGCACACAGCAGAATTATCCTAAGAAACATACCTTGATTAATGGAAAATCAAGACCATTATAAAGGAGAGATGATCCTCTACAACTGCGGAGTGATGGATAATGAGCTGTTAAACCCATCGACTCCCTCAGCTGCCTCAATAGCAGAGCAACAGCTGCTGCCCTATGGAGCAGGAATCAAAGCTGGGTGTTTCTATCCCATGCAAAAAAATTAGCTACATCCTCATCACTCCATTATAGTTCATTATTATTTTTGTTGATATTGTGATCAGCTTCCCCCACTTAATACATGCAACCCAATTTTGGGGAGGCGGGTAATTTCTGGCAAAAGGGTTTGTGTTGTAGGTGCAAAAATATAGAATCACCTTACCTGTTCTTTATCAGTACAAAAGAATAAAAACCTGCTTAGAAAAACAGGTGCTGCTTCACCATCTCTTAGCAATAATACAGTGTAGTGAGCTCACACATAACTAAGTCTTCATTACATGTACACAAAATTCTGTAGAACATATATCAGGGAGTACTGGTATTATCATACACAACTAAAACATTTTTTTCATAGAAACGGACAGAGCACTCTTCATGACTTTATATTCTGGTATACAGTATTTAAAAAATGCTTGTTAACTTAGGCTCTGATCCTGTGAGGCAATCCATGTGGATGGACCCCTATTGATACCACTTCCCTCCTTACTGACACAGCTGTGTTGCTGGGCAGTACACCATGCAGTCGTGAAATAACCAATGAAGTTCAGTTGTCTGGATTAAGGTGTCCCAGGCAAAGTGAACCAGCTATATTTTCTGAAAAGATTTAATTTTTATTTCTGAATTGTTCATTGTTATTTTATTGTAAAAGACAGACTTTTTCCTTTATAAAAAAAGGATATAGTATTTAGCCATTTCTCAGTTTTCCTTAATTTTATCTCCACCATCATGTTGTAATGGATCTTCCTCTCTAATGCTACTTTTCTTTACATATACAAATATACTCCTTAATCCTTTAAAGGTTAGTGTGCCCTGAAATATTTGTGTCAAATTGGGACTTAGATTTCTTGCCTTCCTAAACTTTCATTTCTTTGATACCTAATATCTTTGTACTCATATTTTCTATGAATTTACATAGTTTTGGTTCTCTATGGATCCTCCTTTTTTCTTCTTTTGAATCAGGATTATTTGTTTTTATGAAGCTGTAATCAATTCATCTTGTAGTCTTACTCTTTTTTAAATGTAATCCTTTCATTTCCAGGTAGAGCAGATTGTCCATATTATGCTAAGGCAGAAATTTTAGCTGACTATCTGCAGGTTAATTTGCCTAATTTCAGGATATATAAGATTACTCAGCACCCTGACAACTGGGAGGTAAGAGAAATTAAGTCAGTTCATGAATCTATGCCAACATAATCCAGACAGAGAAAGAAATATGCCTGTGATCTTTATTGTATTGTGTATAGTAGCAATTTGCTAAACTGCCAGGGATGCTATTTAAGCAGTCCTGGCTATAGGAGTTTGAGAAACAATTTAACACTTGCAGACATTCTGGGACCTCCACAAATAGCAAATATGGACTCCAGTAGTATGATGATGGCCAGACTAAGATTATATTTTGGTACTAAAATGTTGATTTTGCTGTTTCTTTTTGTTTATAAATGGCCATCTAGTTTATTCACTTGTCCATTTAGGCATTCAACTAAATTGTGTCTTGTACTGTTTGCATACAGGCAGTTTTATGACTTATGACACAATTGGTTCCTGAAAACCATATCTTAAGTCAAAACATAACTCAGAACTGATTTTCCCATAAGAAACAATGTTATAATGCGGTTCCTGAACCAAGGCCCGATACCCTGTTTTCACCAAAAATAACCAAGAATTTTGTACTCAATCAATTATAGATGAGAATATAGTTATATTAATGTATTTATATTGTAAATATCAATCATATTGATCTGGAAGGACTTCTTTGAGGTGACTTTGCTGGACTTTTTTGAAGGGTTCTTGGCTGGAGTCTTCTCAGGAGTCCTGGCTGCAGATTTTTTGGAATCTCATCTGCTTTCTTAAAGAAAGTGTCCAAGGAAGTTTGGACAGATGTTCTCCAGGGAGGTGGGGGAACGCAGCGAACTTGTTCACTGACGTGGCATGGTGTCAGATCAAGCATTGTAAATTTGAAACTGACATCAGAAATTTGAAACAGGGTGTCAATTTATAAACGTTTTAAGTACAAAACGTTGTAACTCGAAACGTTGCAAGTCGAGGACTGCCTGTACTATGATTATATATTCTTTCTCAATCATTACTAGTCAGTGCAGCTGCAGAGAAAATATTACAGACCCTCAAATCTTTTTGTATTACAGTGTTTGAAAGTATTAAAGTAAAAGCCACATTCTCATGTATGCTAAGGTCCCTTTACAGCCCTTCTGCAGCACCGTATACAGTATTACCCTTTAAAGCCCCTTTACACTGCCAGTATTGTGCCCCCAGAACTAGCTTTAAGATCAGGTATTGCTAGCAGTTTAAGTCTAGCAACATGTTGGTCAGAAAAATGCACTTAAGAATTTGCCTGTGGTTTGTCTACAGTAGAAATGTAGAAATACCTATGATTTCCTGGTTTTTTGTCAGAGCAAATAAAACCATGCTGAGTGCTGGACTCTTCATTTACCACATCACAGGTATCTGTACTCTACACAGCAGTCTGCAGTGTAGACATACTCCATCTGAATATGTCTATTCATTATCTTTTGTCTTAGATTGCAAGCTCTTTATGTTAGGGACCATCTTTTTGTTCTCTGCTTTTGTGCAGTGCCTAACACAATGTACGTGACTAGGGCTGCTAGGAAGTACCCATAACACAAATTATCATAATCTTAGGGTGGGAAGTACCCATAATACAAATCACCATAATCTTAGGGTGTAACATAGCTTTAGTATAAATGAGAATCTTGCCTAAGTCTATCAGCAAAGGCTAATATTTTTGGAGAGTTTCCATTGAAGACAGTTCCTCATTTTGACTATAACATGCTCAATTACATTCAAAGTAAATCAACCTGAATTGACTGCCTAGGAATCTGGGTTGTCAAATTGTAAGATTGCTTATAAGATCAATGTGATTTCTGCTAAAGCTTGTAATAACTAATTAAATTCCGTCACCATGCATTTAAAAAAAATCCAGCTTAGTAAATAAAGGCTGTAGTTATATAGATACAAGTTAAAAAATAGCTTGTTCTTAAATGAAAAAGCTACACAAAATAACAAAGCAGTTCTGTCAGTGCATCTGCAAACCAGCTTGCAGTAGGCGTTTAAAAGCTATATAAACAGTAACAAAATTAATCTGAATCTAGAGACCTAATAATCAAAAGGGTTATCAAAAAGACAATGGAAGAAGACAGTTATCTATTTCAAATTCTACCATATTCAAGTGGATTCTCTTACAAAACAGTTGCAACTCTTGGATTTAATTTCCTTTATTATCAAACCAGTTTACTGCTGATAGCCATCTAAGGTAATGTAGTGTGTTGTTAGAAAAAAAATCGCAGTGGTGCCTCATAAAATAGTCAGTTCTATAAGAAAGGATTTACTAATCTCATTGTTCCTTATATTTAAGCACCATAAACAACTTTAATGCTGAGACATCACCTCTACCCTCATGTGAGGCCAAATAGAAATCCTGAATTGATTCATGTTTTAAAATGGTCTCTTGGCACTGCTTCTTGCTGCTCGTAGTATTACTAAGCCAACTAAGCGATATTTTTATAACAGTATGGCCAAAGAGAAGCAAATAAGTGAATTTCCTGTCTTATTAATTAATTTCTTGCACAATACGTTCCAGGCATCTAGTTGGTGGCATTCCCCTGCCTTACATACATTTGTATTTGGGAGGTTTTGGAAAGATCTTGTCATTATGCATTTGGAAAATAACCAGTATTTTTAGAAATACTAAAATGTTACTAGCTGTAACATTTAAATATTGCATTATCGTATGTGAAAAAAATTGTTCAAATGTGTTTTGGATTTGTTGCATACAGCAGTGGCTTCATGACATCTGTGAAAAGAATGGATGGAAACACAAATGCTCTCCAATTGTTTGGAGAGAATTGTTGGACCGTGGAGGGAAAGGCCTACTTCTAGGAGGATTTAATGATTTTCTGGAGCATGCCCAGGTAACAAGTTTCTTTCAGTAAGCACCAGGAATTTATATCTTACATTCTTTTATGCATTCCTTTTTATCCCTTGCTCTTTTGTCAGATGTAAAATGAAATAATAGGCAGTGAAGCTTAGCTGTGTTTGGGCCCCCTTCTGATTACTGATCACATTCTCTTGATCTTCAGCATTACTACGGCATCACCTCAGACTTGCTAAGTGAAGAGATGCTGCAAGTTGGTGAGGAGAACTTGCAGACTCACATACAAATTGAGAAAGAGGAGGAAGAACGAAAAAGTCTTATCAATCCTTTGCAGGTCTGGATCAGCAGGTAAGAGAGAGAACAGAATCTGCAGAGTAGAGTTTCACTCAGCTTTAGAAGAGTGCGTTCCTCAGACAATATTGGTTTCCCATCGCTGATAAGCTGTACTGAGGCTTGCATATGAACTCATACATTTTGATTTGGTTTATAGAAACACATATTTTATAAATGATTTGTATTTTTTCTTCTAATTTTCTTGTCAACTTACAGTACATTAAAACAGAAACTTCTGATGGTTCAAAGTATAATATAAACATTCCGTTATTACAAAATATTCATGTGAACCATTTCTTTAAAAATGCTATAGGTAAAGCATGAAATTGTTCAAATCTTTGCTGATTTGTTTAATTGGATTAGGTTCTGTTTGTCTAACTGTTTGTACTACTGATAAGTAAGCACTCAGTAGATACTGCAGAAAGAATTATTACCTTGGTTGCAGCTTGACAGCAAATAAAGGTGAAAAAAACTTGAAGAGACACTGCCTTACTAAATTTAGCCCCCATATTACCCCCAAAAAAGCAAACTCTGAAAAAAATAGAAAACATAGATAAAAATGTATAAAGGTACTAGTGAGCATATTTGCATAAATAAATTAATAACACTTCCTTGTAATGTCTGCAATCCAGCAAATGCAGCATTATGCTAATGCATGAATAAAAATTAAATGGACTATAAATAAAGAGATACTGACCATCTTTTTACATATTCCACTGTGAGGAAAATGCAAAATAAGAAGGAAGCAGTTTGGAAGTATAAATTAGACCTCCAAAAGTCTTGTATTTTTATTAATCCGTGGTATTATTAGTTATACGCCTAGGATAATTTGTTAGGTTTTTAAGCATACTTTTTAACCTGGCAGTTTCCCTTTAAGGATATAGGGTGGAAAAATCTTTAAGCAAAGGGAAACTTGATCTGTATTAATTTTTAACATGTTGGCATGAAAACAGATCCAGAAATGACAGGGCCTAATAGACCATTTGAACATTAATCAACAACGAGACAAAGTTCTATATTATCTATTTTTATAATACGTAAATTTGGCAGCATTTACTGTTTAACAGAGACTTTCCATATCTAAATCTTTTCATTAGTGCATCAGCTTCTGCCTGCTACCATCTGATCCCGCTTTTGGCAAATGGAGAAGTGTTTGGGATTACAACAGAAATCAGCATCCATCTGCTTGATAGATACGACTGCAAAGAAGTTCTTCGTGGTACTGTGATGGAGGCTCAAGATTTGGCATACCCCCTCCTCCGCAGTGTTTCAATGCACGTTGAATTAGATGAGGCCTTTCTTCAAGCTGACGTTATCATTTTGCTTGATGATATCCTTCTTGAACGTGATACAACATCCTTTGAAAATTGCATTAGGCAGGTGAATGAGCTATGTAAGGTGTATGGTCCCCTGATTGAAAAGAATGCCAAGAGTGGGGTCAGAATTGTTGTGGCAGGAAAAACTTTTGTGAACCTAAAGGCATTAATGATTATGACACATGCCCCATCCATTAACCCTGGGAATATTATTGCCATGGCAATGTTACTGGAAAGTGCAGCTAAAGCCATGCTGGCCAGGAAACTGAATATGAATTCAGCAGGTAAGTGATACGTATTTGTTTACTGTAATACAGATGACCATGTGGGAATCATGGAGGACAGAATTCTGCTTGACACTTGACATTCTAAAGCATGTATTTTCATAGCAGGGTGCAACTGGAGTACGTATAAAAATACAAGCATAGTGAGTGCACTCAGTTGCAAAGGATCAGTATGGGCCTGCATTGAGACTGCATAGCTAAGTGCAGACAATCAAAAAGCCTGAGGCTGAATCAATTCAGTCTTTGCAGGTTAGTCTAATCCAGGCGCAGCTGGTGAACTCAGACTGGTGGGGTGGGTGGAGTGGCATACGGCATGACCCAGCCAGCTGCAAACTACCTTTCCCGCTCCCCACAACCTACACTCCTGGCCTGCTGCAAACCATCCCTCCCTGCTTCCATGCGATGTTCCACCCGCCCCACCACTCTGAGTTCACCAGCCATGCCTGATTTAATCTGCAGAGATTGAACCAGTAAGAAAGTGAGCAGACATTCACTTTTGGTTCCAAAAGTGGAGCCACATGCCTGCAGTAGCCCAGGCCAGAAGCCGTGGGGGACGAGGGGTGCTAAAGCATGCCTCCCTGCTCTGTTAGAGCAGACAGCTTTGGCCAAGGCTAGGCTGCATACCCTGCCAGGGCGGGATTGGGGGGGAGATGCAAAGCATGCTGGGAGACTGAGAGTTAACTTGAATCTGGAGGGGATCTGGGACAGACATTCAATAAACCGATTTAACCTAAATCAGATAAGTCTAATACTACATCCATCCAGGTTTATCTTAAACTGGTTTCACTCATTTTGAAAGTGGTTTATGTGCATTGAATTTCTGTTGTATTACAGAGTTGAATCAGTTTCCGATCTCTTTTACTAATTGTGTGTAATTTCTGTCCCTACCCCATGTGTATTTCTACAGCTGCAATCATGGTATATGCCTGTGCATGAGCTTCTGAATATGATCTTATTCATGCTAACATTTATACTCTGCTTTATCATTCTGGCACATTCACAATATTTTAAATATGCTAAGCAAGCTTCAGAACTGCACAGTGCAAATTAGGAACTTAAACCCCAACAGTCTATTGTGTAGTAAGGTTCCTTGTTAGGGATTATATTCCCAGGCGAGCATACTGGAAATCACATTTAACAGAAATTGGTAATCAGTGGTAGGTCTAAGCATTACAGGACCTAATAAAAAGGGAAAGGTAAAGGTTAAGTTAATATGCTGAATAGTTTATTAACTGCTTATTTGGGAAAATCACCATGCATCAAAGTGGTTTGATTTTTTTTTTTAATGTTTTTACAGGCCATCATTTAGACAGTCTGGTTTTGTGCATCTGAGGCTTTATAAGAAACATTGCCAAGTGTTTGCAATTTGGCTTGATTTGTTATCCAATAACTTAAATATGCACTATGATTACTCAAATGTATAAAGTAGCACCAATGTTTTCACATATTATGATAGACAAAGAGTTTTCTGCAACTTTGAGATTAAATTACTTTCTTTGTAAGTATTTGGTGTTGTAAAATTGCCTAGCTTTCCGTACATTGATCTGTATATATGCTGTTCTGTTACAGGGATTAAAGATGTGATTGTCTGGGGTAACATCACTGGTAGTAGCTACATTGATTTGTCTAATGCAAAGGTTTACCAATATGACAGTGCTATCTGGGGTCCACCTAGCTTTTCACGCCCTTTGCTGGACTTGATATATGATAGGTACAGTAAAGCTATATTCTTCGTGGTGAGATCTTATATACCAGCTGTTTTCTTTTCTTCATCCATATCAGCCTGTGGTCTCTCTCAAACATAAAAATCTGTGTGTTTCTTTGTTTACTTCTTTACTTCTCGGTGAAGTACTGAAAGGACACAATCAACTTGAAATAGTCAGTTCCTAAAAATGAGTTTAAAATAGTTTCAAGCACTATGCATATCTTGGACATTTGGGGCCACAGGGATTATTTGTGTTACAGTGACTTGTCCCTCTATATTAAAGCATTTTTTTTCTCTCATCATCCTCTGACAGGCTCATAAAAACAACAGAAGTTGAGTGAGTGCCAGATTTTCACAGGGATTTAGATACCTAAAGAAGCAGATAGGTGCCAAGTGGGATTTTCAAAAGAACTAAGGTGAAGTACATGTTTAACCTATTTTGACACTTTAAAATCCCACTAGACATGTGAATGCCTGTTTAGGACCCTAAATTCCTTTAATAATATGAGCTCAAGTGACTGGTACCATCAAGTTAACAAAAAAAAAATGCCCTTCTAAAGAAATGGTACACTCAGATGCCGATAACATGTTCCCAAAGAGAACAGCAAGGATATGGGAGAGATGTTGCAAATCCAGCATATTCCCCAAGCTGTCTCCATCTTCTCTTACTGAGTCCCTGAAGGCAGATAGTTAGACTGAAAGCTCTTTGAGGCAAGCAACTTTATTTGGATTTATGTACGGTGCCTAGTATAGTGGGATATTGGTCCATGACTGGGTCTCCTTAATGCTATCACAGTGTAGTTAACCATTAATAATAATGGTGACACAGTAATGTAGGCACGTGAATAAGTGGTCCCATGTTCATAGATAATGAGCACTTGCCCTTTCCTTTTTGAAAAACAGGACACCTGTATAGGTGCTCCTATCTAGGACTTTCAGTATTTCACTTCAGCATCCATATTTTAATTAATCCATACTAATGTCTTCCACCATTTCAGTTCTTACTTACTCTAAGACATGACCTGGATTTCAGTTTTCTTTAATGTTGACCTCTCCTTTCCTAATGGCAGCAAGTGGCTCCGTTCAGAATTTGTGACTGCCCTGAGTTCATTGAATTCCCGGGAATATCACTGTGTAGGCATGTCACCTGCGCATGTAATAGCCACTGTACTGAGATACTGGTATCAAGATTCTCCTCCTAGGGAGATTGTCTCTATGGGAGTGCTAAGTGAAGGTAAGTCTCTGTTTTTAGTTTATAAATTATTGAAAGATTTCTCTTTGCTCTGTTGCTCCTTCAGTAAGTCATTTTTATCAAAATATTTATTTCAGCAATTAAAAATAAATCATGATATACTTTGAGACTAAGCATTTCCAAATCTAAGAAACTGCAACCAGGGATCCTAAAATGTGGCATGCAGGCCTTGAGTAATTGATTAACCTCTAAAGTTACATGTCTTGTGGGTTTTTTTCCCCTTCCCTCCCTCTATTTCAAATGCCTTTCTGCAGTGTTTTGTATAAAGAAAAGTATTTATGTATGACCTGCATTTTAAGAGAATGCCTGTTTTTGTGATTTTCCATTCATATGCATTTAGAAATATTTTCATAAGAGTCATTAAAGCATAGCTAGAAATAAGGGACTTTCCATATCCTGTTTGAAGGGGTACAACAATTTTAGGTACTTCAAATTGAAACCTAAAGTTATAGCAGGCAATTCTTTGTATTATAAACTGAGAAGGGCAGTAATCTCTCTGTCTTCATTATGGTTCATGGGTGGACCTAGGATTTGGTAAAGGCAGGGGTGTGTGACAAGCATCCGGTGCTGCAGGGGTAGCAATACCCTTGCTCCCAGCTTATGCCTGCCCCTGGGGGCAGGCATACCATGCTGTAGGAGCAGCAGTGAGGGAATTCTTTTGAAGTCTCCAAATCAGGTAAAATTGCACCCTGCCTCTTGGCACCCCCTTTCTTCTCCCTTCGTGCTTGGTGGCACCTTCTCACCCCTTCCATTTCTCCCTCCCCTCCCCTTGCTGCTGCTGCTAGTGCCCCTGCTGTCCCTGGTTGCTCCTATCCCACTCCAGCTGGGCTTCACAGGGAGCCAGGTCAGTCACAACACTCACTGTGGGCAGGTTACCCCTCTTGAGCCTACTTCCAGGCTGACAGAGAACGTCCAGGGGGGTTGGACAAGGAGGAGGAATCTGCCTGCTGCCACTCTCTTCAGCTCAGCCCAGCTCCCCGCACAGTCCAACAGTAGCAGGGAAACCAGGGGCAATGACAGCAATGTGCGGAGGAGGGGAGGAATGGGAAGGAAAGAGACATGACTCTAACCACAAAAGAAAAGGAGGGGGTGGCATTCTTACCTGCTTTTGGGATCTTAAAGTCCTTGACTGCTACTGTCATAGTGTAGTCTTAAAGGAGGGTGCAGCTGTCCTACTGTACCCTCTTTAGATCTGCTCCCATTAGGGTTTTGTCCTGCAGGACAACATAGTATTTGAACATATCACTGCTAAGTAGCAGTGCTTTATTCAGAAAGAAAAGCAAGCTTTGTGGGATTTTTCCCTTTTCTTTAGGTCAGTTTTGTATCCCTGAAGGTATTGTTTTCTCTATGCCTGTGAGTTTCCAGAATGGAACCTGGGAGGTCATTACTGAAACTGAAATCAATGAAAAAACTCAAGAAATTATGGATTGTTTAGCCTATGATCTGATACAGGTGAGGTCATCTTCACTCTAACATTATTTCCACTCCCTCATCTTTGGGTGCATGATATGACATAGCTTTATACCAGGGGCAGGCAACGTTTTTGGCCAGTGCCAAAAAACCCACAATGTCTACCTTGTAAGGTGCCGGAGTGCCGCGTGCCAGAAAAATAAAACCGGGGCAGGGGGAACACAGCAAGATGCACTGTATATTAATTTAGTTACTAATCATAAACATTGCATTTTTTGTTACAGTAAATATGAGGTTTTCTAAAAATTCTAAACCTGGTGGCAAAACTTCATATACTACCTTGGTTCTTGTGTATTTTTTGTTAAGCATGTTGTGATGAGGGAGGGAAAAGAGAGAAAAGAGAAAGAACGGAGAGAGAGAAAAAGGAAAGGAGAGGAGAGAAAAAAGAAAGAAGAGAGGAGAGGAAAAAATGGAGAGAAAAAGGGGAGAAGAAAAAGAGAGAAAGAAAAGGAGACAAAAAGGGGAGAGAGAAGAGAGAAAGAGAAATAAAAAAAGGAATGAAAAAATAGGGGAGAGAAGAAAAGAAAAGGAGAGAGAAAAAGAAGAGAGAAATAAAAAGAAAAAAAGAAAGGTGTGCCCCTTACTGCTCACGTCTCCCACCACTACCGGCTGTAGCTCAGGCCTATTGGTCCAAAGCAGTGTCTGGCGGAGGCAGGCAGTGACATGCCAAAAGTAGCCACCAGGGCTGGGGCACTCGGGGCTCCCCGATGGTCCTGGAGCAGAGGAAGCCCAGGGCTGGGAGGGAGGGCCCAGCCAGAGGTCAGGCAGACAGACACTCCATCCCACCTAGGCAGGGGCAGCAATGGGACACTGAGTATACCCGGGCAGGGTCCAGACAGCACAGGGAGAAGTAGGCATGGGGGAGGCGCTGCGAGCAGGCCAGCCCAGCCAGGCACTTGGGAAGGCAGGAGCCGGAGGAGAGCGGGAACTGAGTGGGAGGCGGGGGCTGTCCTAGGGCATGCAGGGAGGCTGAGCCCAGTGACCTGCCCTGGCCAAGTGGCATCCCCTCACAGGCAGGGCGGCTGAGCCCCATCCCTGCAGAGCTGCACAGGCTGGGTCCCTCCTCAGGTACCACTGGGCACCCCTGCCTGCAGCGGCCCGAAGCTGTGAAGCCCTGGGGCAGCCACACTTCCCACCCAGCCCCTGCCTTCCCAAGGGACCAGCCAGGCCGGCCTGCCTGCAACACCTCCTCCCACGCCTGCTTCTCCCCGCACTGCCCAAACTCTGCCACAAGCTCCCAGCCCCGGTGCTCTGCACCCTGGTGCTGCATCCACCTGGGTGAGATGGAGCGTTTGTCTGCCCAAGCCGGGCCCAGGACTCACCCACCTGCGGGAAGCCTCCAATGCAGCGGCCCTGTGGGCTGGAGTGTGCAGCTCAGGGACACGAGGCAGAGTCAGCAGAACATAGACTGCATCCCTGCCTGTCTTCTCCTGACTCCACCCCCGGTGCCTGCCATGGTGCTGGGACCTGTGGCTGCTCCGGAGAGCCTAGAGCAGCAACTTAAAAATAAAAATATTTTAAACAATTTCCTCGCATGCCTCCTGCTGTGCCAGGGAAAATGTCTCTGTGTGCCACTAATTGGCATGCATGCTGGGGGTTACTTATCCCTGCTTTAGACACACAGGCCCGCAGCTAGATTCCAAAGGTGAAACCTCTATAAAATGATAATACGCAAAAGATATAGTACATTAGCTCTACAATCTATGTATACTCTGCTGTATAAAGTCTCTTCTTTGCATGTCAAATATGGATTAATATAAGTAAATGGGCATTTAGCTATTCAGTTGCCCAATTAGCGCATGATAAATATTAGTTTACAGTCTAAATACACTGCATTATTGAAAATACAGGATTTCTGCACTGAGCTTGTATGCATTTCATACTGCACAGGACAGAAATTGTCTCAGTTCTCCAGTAGTATTTTAAGTGGCCAATTTGGCCATTTTGGCATTCCTAGTGCGTAAGGAATGCTGGGATGTTGCCTATGCAGATAATGAAAGCTGGATTCTTTTACAGCCTGGGATTTCTCACTGAAGACACAATAAGTCAGCAGTTTATTGTTTAGAATAAAGGTGGTCATTTTAGAAATACTAAATGAGATAGAAAGACTAATCTCAACTGCATCATCCTACGATCATCACACAGCTACTCATTTTTAGTCATGTTAGCTTACATGGAGTATCATCATAAGAACATATTTTAAGTTTGTCCTAGAAACAGTTTGTGATTATAAATCTCTCCTTTTCATGCAGGAAAAACAAGTTGCATTAGGAGAAATACAAAAAATGCAACCATACAAAAAAGGTAAAACCATTCATAAGCAATATTAGTATAAAGCTGTGTCAAATAATAGAGGACAGAAAATAAGGTTTTGAGAAAGGACAATAAAAACAATGGTAGTTCATTTTATTATGTTTCTTTTCTTTTATTACATGCAAAACCTCTTACCATATAAAGATGAGTCATGACTATTAATAGAAAACAACATTTGCAATATGCCTTGGTATGTTTTTGATGCTATAGTAATATGCCTTTTGGCCTCTTCCTTAACTACCTGTTGCTTAAAAAAAAAAAGGGAAAAAATGAACAGAATCTGAAGTACAATAAAAGCTGTCATAAATGTGAACCTCAATCTGTTTATTTTCATTTTTTTACAGAAGTTGACACTTCATTCAATATCTTTAGTCTGCTAGACAATCTGGAAGAAGAAAAGGTTGAAAAGCCTAGAGAAGGTAGGGTAATACAAGTATATTTAACAATATTCAAAATTATCTGAGGAAAAGAAATCTCAGTATTTCACTGAGCTGTCTTTTCATTTTCAACAAGAGATTTGATATACCAGCTCTAAGCTATTGATCCACCTTAAAGCACAATTCAGAGATTACCCTGATAAGCTGCATAGCCACATAATATTCCGATCACAATGCCTACAGAAAACTTGACATCACAATACCATAGTCTTTCCAATCTACTACAAGGTCAAGTCATCTTCTAAGTCTTCTTATGCTTCTTTTTCCTACCGGTTCTGCTACTTGAGTTGCCTGGCCTGTTACTGCAGAAGGGTATATCAAGGAAGAAAGAAGGATCACAGATCAAAATAATAATATTTTACTGACTTTAAAAGTGTGTGTGTTCTTGATTTTATCCCTTTTCCCATTAGTGCTTTTTCTCTCTCTCTCCTTTTATCACCCACTTTTCTTACCTGCATTTCATGTTTTCTTATTAATCCTGTCACAGAGCAGTTAGGTGCCCTGCACCTTTAAAGGGCTGGAACTGCTAGGGAGAGAGCCCTAGCAGTCAGTAGGGAGCCCCAGCTGCTGGTTACCAGGGCAGCCAGAGCAAGGTAGTGGGCCCACACCTGCCAGTGGTCAGCTGACCAAAAGGGGCAGGGCTTGACTCGTATATAAACCCCAGGGCTGAGGCCAGGAGGGCAGAGTGAAGGGAAGAGGCCTGACTGCAAGTGTAGCTTCTGGTACTGTTGAGGGACAGAGCACGCCCTGTGTGACTCCAATTATGTTATAACTGGGCAGCTTGAGTTTATGTTATAGCCCTGGGGCTTGCAGGTTGATTTCTGTTTATAAGACCGGTGGTTTGGGCGAGACTATTTGGGGAAGGAGGAGGCCTCATTGGGGGGCCCACTGCAGTGTGGGGACCCCAGTGCCAGGGAGGGCATGGCATTTGGGGGTGCACAGACTCTGGCGCCAGAGGGGGCGTGGCAACAGGGCTGCAGAGAGCCCAGAAAGAGGACAAGGGGGCCAATTACAGCAAGGCCTAGACAGGACAATGTTGGTGCCATCTGGGAGGCTTGGAGCATGGTAAAGGGATGGTTGGAGCTATGCATATAGTCCATAAGGCTGGGGTGTCCTGTGACATCTATTTTGAAGCGGGACCCACAAGGGGTCCAGGAATCCACGGGGTTCAGAGAGTCCATCAAACAGTGTCCAAGAGGACTTAAAGGCAGCCTCCCTATACTATAAATCCATCAAGATGTGGCAGGAAAGAACTGAGGGTGCCCAGCGGGCCAAATTGGCACGGTCGAGGGGCCTTGGGGGTAACATAGCCATCTTTGGGGACCCTGTCCCATGACAAATCCTTTTAAGACTTTTCTCTGAATCTTATCTTGGTTTTCTTTGTCCCTTTCTGTCTTTTCCACTTTCTATCATCATTTCTGTTTGTCTCATCTGTCTCTCTTTCCCTGCACCCTTTTTGTTTCCACTTTTTTTTCCTGTTTCCTCAGTTCCTCATGTCTCCATTTTCTGTGGTGCTGTATGCATCACCTATTCCATTTCTTCCCTTTCTCCAGTCCCTCTGTTTTTCTTTTTTTCCCCCTAAATTGCTCCCTTTCTCCTCAAGTTCCTTTGGATTTCTCTCCTTCTTGATCATATATATTTTTTCCCCCTATAAACTTTTCCTTCCCCCCCCCATCCCATCTAGATTTTTATACTCAGACACAGGAAGAGGTGGAAAGTATCTCTAGATTGAGGAGTGCAGTTCCACATCTCCAATGAGCTCACGGGTATTTCCTGGGTTTTCATTGTGTGCCAAGAGTCCTAAGGATGCACCTTTGATATGTGCATCAATATTCTGTGATCCCCACTGGGCGCATCATGATGCTTCCAGAGGTAGACTTTGAGTGAGACAGGACTCCCTGCTTGACTGCCACCTCGCTCATTGCACTGCTTTTCTGCTAAGCTCTCTCATTCAGCTGTGACAAGAGAGACCACATTGGCGTTCAGCAGAAAAGCAACTACTCAGTTGTGGCTTAAAACCACTTGATCAATAGAGGCTCTTTCAAGTCTTGTTTCCCCGTCACTTTGGGTCTTGTGGGTCTTAACATTAGATGATATTAGCATCAAGCCCCATATTTCTTGCCTCCATTTATTTAAAGCTAAAGCGGTACATGCATCTAAAATACTGACTATTCTATTTTTTTTCTTTGTTACAGAACTGGAAACCTTATCTAGTGGTTCACATCAGTCAGAGACCTTTGAAGGAGAAACAAATCCAAACATCCCAGATGTAGACTAAGAAATGTTTTTAATATTTACTTATTCAACAAATGCTGAAGTTTTATTACATGATTTATTTCATCCAAAGAACATGAGGAAGAAAAAAATATAAACTCTCACCAAGGGTCTGCCAGGAAATCTAATTAGGAACTACTATATATTGGTTATGGTGAAAAGAAATGTCACAAGATACTCTGTAACCCTTTTTTCCTTGCTTGCTTTTGCTCCAGACATCTTTTCTCACAATTACTCTGTGTGCCTCTCTGCATATTGCTTTCCTTATGAACACTATAATCTATAAACCATTAGCTCCATTCTCTAATTAATGCATGTTGTTAACCCATAAAACAAACTTGAGCCATCACAACTCATGCAGCATAAAATAACCAGAATGAAAACCGTATGTTTAAAAATGGGTAGCCTAGTTGCTTGGAAACCTGCCTGGGAGTTCTGCTCGTGGATCTTACACTTGTCTGGCTGTTGTCTTGAACAAGTCACATAAACTAGCATTTTCAAAAGCATCCATGGGTATACAGGTCTCTCCACGTGTAGAACTGGGAAGTTTTCAATGATATTTTTTCCATCAAAGATGCTTATTTGTCTAAACCAAAACTATTCATAAGAAAGGGACAGTTTTAATCAATTTCCCCATGTCAACATCTTTACAACAAAAACATTCAATTTTTTAGGCTGAAAAAGCTTTTCACTCTGAAATTTAAATTGCTCCATAATAAAATGTAAATTAAATCAAAACATTTTGCAGAGTATCAAAATGACAGTTTCATTTGACCTGATCTTAGCTCTGAGAGTTCAGTTTAGCCTAAATCATCAATTCAGCATTAATGTTATCCATTGTATTCTGAAAATTGACAGTAAAAATGGTACTCTTATAACAATAAGGCTGTACACATAACAGAAAAAGTACTTATTCTCAGTAGTGACAAATGCATTATTAGCCCTGCAGAGCCAACAGAGCCAAATTTGAATACGTTTACTAGCTTCCATTAAGATACACTGGAGCAAATCCATCGAAGACAATGAACCTACAGAGACTGAACTTGACACCCATTTTGTCTGCAGAACCTGTGTCAAATATACGGATGGAAGGAGTCTAGCTTGACCCTCAGACCCAGAATGAATTGGCAGTTTGAAAACAAAACAAAACAAAACATTAGCACTGACATTGCACATTTGATAAATCACTGAGACAAGAAAAAAAGTCTGTAATACAGATTTTAGAAATCACTTTTCAGACTAGAACTGCACTTAGGACAAAGAACTCAGAGAAAAAACTGGAAGCTTAAAATAAATTTAGGATCTAAAGCAACCCTTTTCCTGTTGTATTTTGGAGTTTCACTACTGTTTTTATGCAATCTATTTTAAAACAACACCAATCTAAGAGTCCCATACCAAGGGCCTTTAGCGTATACAACAAAGCCATACGTGCCCCAATGTTTGTTCAGACTAATGTAATACATAAATGGAGGGCCATCCCCAGTGGGGTGTGAACTGGGGCAACCACCATATAGGCCCTGCAACAACCGCCACGCACCACCACTGCTGAGAGCCACCAGCTCTGCTGGCTCCAGCTGCTCGCCACCCACCCCCCTACCCTGAGCCCTGCACACCCTTAGGGACAGCTATGCATAACTGCAAAATACACGTTCAAGGGGCTCTGTTGTCATTTATTAAGAGAAAACAATTCCATCTATACCAGGGGTGGGCAAAATGTGGCCCGCCCGGATGCAAGCACATACACTTGGCAGCCTGCCAAGCCATTCAATCCGGCCCGCGGGACCCCTAAAAAGTTTAGAAAATTAACATTTATCTGCCCCTGGCTGCATGTCATGCAGTCCTTGATGGCTTCCCAAAACTCAGTAAGTGGCCCTCCACCCAAAATAATTGCCCACCCCTGATCTATATACATTACAATTAACACAGTATAATGGACCTGTAGTAGTGTCAAGCCCATGTCTTTTAAGAAGGAATAAAATGCTATTCAGATGAGTCCTCTGCTACTTAGGGGCAGATCTTGAACTATTAATTTAGACAAAAATCCCACTAATTTTGCCCTAGTAAAGAATTATGTTCTTTGTTTTATGACATGGCCACTGAAAGCATTTTCTTTTGTGCAGAACCATCAAATCAGGACAGCAAAATAAGAATGAATCCCCAGACTGGATCTAGGAAAAATGAACAATTATAAAACATTATTGAATTATGTTTTTTAAATGGAAGACATTCAATTTCTTGGTTATTTCTTGGCATCACAAATTCACTTACAGGCCAGAAGTGTAATGGTCAGGGCAAAATCTTCCTTAAGCAAATAGAGATAATTTCCATGCTTTTTAATGTTTCTCCTAAGATGCAAGAATTGTTTTCCCCTTTGATTTATTTTCTTTCTGTTTTGACTCCATTCATGATTTTACTGATTCCAAGGGACAAGTCATACACTTAGGGTGTGCAAATGCTGTTTGCAGTGCCATAGACCCTTCTGCAGCACTGCAAACTGCATGCACCGCAGATGCAGGTGTTCACTGTGCTGCTAATTTGCAGCATGATGGGGTTTTTTGACACCAGGGGATCCCAGTGTCAAAAAACCCACACTAAAAAGTGGGACAGCACATGTGGTGGCAGCATGCACTGCCTGAAACCAGACCCTGGCCAACCAGAGCCACACTCCCACTGCCGGCCAGGTTCCACATGCCCAGATTGCCCTGGGTGGGGTATGAGAGGCTGGAGCCAGCACCTGGGCTGATCCCAGTGGTGTTACCTGGGATTCTGGGGCTCCAGGGGTGGCAATCTGCCAGGTGCCAGAGTGTGCATGCAGGGGCATTCCTACTCCTGGGGATGTGCCCATAGGCAGAGCCAACCTGAGCAGGGTGCGGGGCCCAGGGCATATCAGCCCATGCAGGGCCCCAACCCTGCTCCAATCCTATGGGCCCTGGACCTGAAGAAGTTGCCACCGCCCTCGGCGGCAGCAGCACTGGCAGGGGGTAGCGAGCTGCTGGACACAGAGCCACTGCTTTGTCCAGCTCCGCAGGACCCCACAAAGCATGGGGCCCAGGGCTGTCACCCCAATTTGCCCCCCACCCAGAGACAGCCCTGCCCATAGGGCACGTCCACACATGCAAGCACATACACTTGCAGAAGCTCAAATAATGCTGACACAAATTGGTGCCAGAGATTTGTGCCTCAGCACATGTCCCTGAACATACATTTTGGTGAGAGGCAAACTGTGCTACTTGGGGCAAACTGACCCTGCCTAAGTCCTCCTGGACCTTCAGCCAGGGGAACCTAGAGCCTGGAGCCAGCACCTGTGCTGGCCCCAGCAGTATAAAAAGCTGGCTTGGTAAGCAGCTCAGGGCTACTTGCCCTAAGGAGCTTCTGAGGCCCAGCCAGTTAATATCTGGGGACACTAGATCCTTGTGCCAGCTGGACTTCTGAGTTAGCCCTAACCTAGAGTGGCCCCTGCACCCTCTACCCACTGCAGCAGTCTGGCAGTGGGGACTGCTTCCTGGCTATGACCTGCTGCCACCTGTGACAGCATCCACCCCCTTGGACCTGTGGCCCCATGGCTGAGCACCTGCCAGACCCAGACAAGGACTACACAGCTGCCTGGGCTGCAGTACAGGCACTGCAGCAGAGCCACCTGCACCTCTGGGGCACCTGCCAGTGGGCTGTGGATGCACAGTTGGCCTTTGTGCAGCACTGCTGTCATATCTTCTGGTGCCCCTGCTTTGCCATCTGGGCAGAGCCATGGTCCTATTACGACGAGGTCACAGAGTCCTTGGATGCAGGCGTTGAGGTGGATGTCATCTACCTGGACTTAAAGAAGGCCTTTGACATGATTTTTCATCCCATTCTCACAAAAAAACTAGGTGACTGTGGCATTGATGCCTACATAGTCAGATGGGTGGCAAATTGGCTCAATGGTCACATGCAGAGAGTGGTGGTGGACAGGTCGTTTTCAACCTGGAGGGATGTGGGCAGTGGAATTCCCCAGGCCTGTGCTATTCAACATCTTTATCAGTGACCTGGAGGTGGGTATGGAAAGCTGTTCACATTTGCTGATGACACAAAGATGTGGGGAGACGTGCACACACTGGAGGGGAGGGACAGAATCCAGCTAGATCTAGACAGGTTATGGAGGTGGATGGATGAGAATAGGATGGAATTCAACGCAGACAAGTGCAAGGTGCTGCATCTAGGGAGAAGGAACCAGCAACACACATATAGGCTGGGGAACACCCTCCTCAACAATACAGTGGCTAAAAGGGATTTTGGAGTCACTGTTGACTCCAGGATGAACTCCTCTTCCAATGAGAGGAAGCAGTCAGTAAGGCTAACTGCACCTTGTCAT
>NW_017729031.1:101526749-101528740 GCF_001723915.1 Gavialis gangeticus
GATATCTGGCTGGGGTATTATGATCCCAGCACTCATTTCCTGCCCTGTGCAGAGGGTTGGACTTGATCTGTTCAGGTACCTTCTGACCCTAGAAACTATGAAACTGCCACCTGAGACATGGGGCCTGCACATGGTGCACAGCACAGGCCTGGCCTGCTGGCATGTACCCTCAGGCAGGACCAGGCCAGATCTTGCTGCCACCTGGGCTCCTGGCACTGCATGCAGGGGCCACACGCCCTTGGGTCAGGCCGGGTCCTGCCTCCATGTTCCCCATGCACTTTCAGGCCAAGCCAGCTCCATGGAGGCAGGACCCGGTCTGGCCCGAGTTCTGGCACAGGGATCATGGATGGGTCAGCCTGCCAGCCAGGCACTGCTCCCCCCGGCTCAATGTGCTGTGGAGGGGCTGGCTGAGGCACAAGGGTACTACAGTGCAGGGATAGCTGGCAGGCAGCTCCTGCACTGTAGCACCCTCATGGCCCAGCCACCCCTGCTTGCTGTCTACAAATGTATTTCAGCACACATAACTACTGCACTATAGGATAGTACTTGTCCCAGACAGTACTGTCCTACAGTGGAATTAATTCATTTACAGGTTTCCCGTGCCAAATCACTGGGGTTAGATTCCTGAAAGTTCCTGTGGCTGGCAAGACAAAAGGGTTATGGGAAAGATGGCAGGTGGCGGGCTGATGCACAGCCACAGAAGATGGTGGTTACTCAAAACTGTATACTGTGGTAGTCAAAATGGTATACAGAATATTAAGTGTGGATACTCCAAACTGTGGTTGGTAAAACTGTGGTTGGCAAGGGAAACCTGTACTGCACCCTAACACAGACACACAGGAAGATGGTGGCACTCATTTGTGGAACTAATTAGCTCCACAGTAAACTCACTTGTATATGTACCCTTAAATTAGCCAAAATTAACCCTTAAATTACCCAAAGAACCTTGTTTGCCCTTAAATTAGCACATTTTGAAGCCCTTGCCTGAATCAGCCTCTTGGAAAACTTCAGCAGACCTTTTCATATACTGTGAGTTAGGTCTGTTCACACATCATAATATTAAGACTCCTTACTTTTGTTGTTCTTCTCAAACAGCCTCAAACTAAACATCATTGTACCTTCTTAACTGTTGTAAGGTGTGATTGCTGGAAACCAAATAAGTTTTGCTATTTTTACTAATGAATACAACTAGAATAAACTTGTTACTTTCTGTCTCCTAATGAGCTGGAAATCTAAGTTACACAAAGGAAACCAGGAAAAGATCTGTGGTTCTCTGCCAGTTATGGGGGATAGAACAGGGACTGAGATCAAAAGAGAGACGCTGCTCATAAGAACAGCATTCAGGTGGCTCAACAAAGAGAAGAGCTGTTTTTTGGGAAGGAGCTGAAAGCCTGGAAGAAGCAGCAGCACAGACTCAAATAATATACAAGAGATCTACCAGTATGTTTTCATGGGGTGAGCATCTCACTTGAAGAAGTTATACTGGAGTTTTCAGGGGCAAGATTCAAATGGGTCTCTTGAAGAAAGTGTATAGGAGTCAGATGTTTCATGGACAGTACTTGTGGCCATTGTCTGGTTTATTCAATGGCCCATCTTTCACTATGGTAGGACTTCAACAGAAACAGTGAGGTCTCCAACGTATATTCATATTAATTAACTAGATTGATTACTATACAGAATATGGTACTTAGGCCTGGCAGAGTCCTTGATTCCACACTTAAAGAGCATGTCTACATGAGATGTTTATTGAACAATAGACTAATTAGCTACACAGTAAACATTGTGTGTCTATACATGTAGCAAGAAACCTTTTACTCTGCTCCCCCACCCACAATGTGAAGCTCCTCCATATGGCATATGGCCCCTTCTGCAGTAGTTTCCCCTTTTTCAGGATGCTTTCTCTTTTCTACTTTATCTTCCTTCCTCTCTCTTTCTTTTATTATAATTTTTATATAAGGTGTACCTGTAGTGAAAATAGAGCTTGTAGATGC
>NW_017729031.1:101529083-101536043 GCF_001723915.1 Gavialis gangeticus
GGCTGACAGCTGCCATCCAGCACCTACCAAGAGGGATGTCCCTTGAGGTCAATGACTCCTGGATTGGGTAAGCCCAAGAATTGGGGAGTCACCAAAGTCTGCCAGAGGGGAAAAAAGCAAAGAAGAATGACTGCCAAGGGTGCCCTCTTTGACCTGACCAGCACCCTGCCTGTCCACCCAGAAGGAACAGCCGGTGACCCACTTCTGAAGCAACATTGCACTGAAAGAAGCCTCAACTGGCCATCAACAGTGGACTCCAGCACTTGGGGATAGGTATATCTTGACACCGGTACTTAGTGTTCATAGCTAGTGCGAGTGAGCAAGTGAGATCAGCACTAAGGTTTATGGTCTGACTTTTGCACTTGTCCAATAAACTAGAATTTTATGATGATCCTGTGAGTTGGTCCTTCATAGCCAACATATATGCACTCCTATTAGGATGGAGTAATTAACTCTGTGGAGTTTTTTTTATTCCATAGCAACACGTGTTGAGGCATGAGGGTGCTCAGTGCAAGGGCTGCCTGTTGGCTAGCCCCATACTGGAGCACCCTCAAGGCCCAGCCAGCCCCTCCACAGCATATTGAGCCAGGGGGGAGCAGTCCTGGGGTAGTAGGGTGATCCCCGGGTGGCAGAGTGCCCTATGCCCCCTGTCAGTTGGGGCTGCTCCAACCAGCTCCAACATGCAGCTTCCAGCTGGGGCTGCTCCAACATGCCATGATCCCGGGTGCGCATGCAAACAGCACACCCCAGAAAAATAAGCTCCAGAGTTTATTGCTTCATAATAATTGCATATATCGATGCACCCAGGAAGAGGTTAGCTGGCCAACTTTTGAACCAGCATTGCACAGATGCTACTGGCAAAGCTGTGCATCTTTGGAATGTGGAACAGCACAGCTGTTGTGTGATGTTGTGTGCCTCATGATCGACAGGGAAACCAAGATCTGACCCCAGGGATCTCTTCATCACTACACAGGAGAGTTACTTCTCTGTTCTTCATAAGACTTACTATTGCAGTTGCTCCCTAGCTCCTGGCTAGAAGTAGTTTGGAAAATATTTTTTTTCCCCCATAAAAAAATTCCAGTTGGTTGTAACTGGCTTGTCATAATATAATAATATTCTTGTTCACAAAAAGCCTATGAGTTCTGATATACTCCTTACATGCTAAAATAGCTGGAAAACCCTACTTCTGACATTTCCTTAAAATAAAAGTTTCTTACCAATGTTAGCACATTAAACAGTGGTTTGCAGCCTTTTTACACTCAAGGCATGCCTCACTAGACTCAAGACACCCCCCTATAATTTTAGTGAATTGAGCAGCACCCCATCTCAAAAGCTAATTAATTTATTATAGTACTTACTTCCCTGCAGAGGGGAAGGCAGGGGGAGTGGGGGAAAAGGCCAGGCAGAGAGAGCCCAAGTCCACCTGTATTTGCTTATTTTCTTACAGTTCCTGCACACCATTCAAGGGTCTCATGGCACCCCAGGGTGCCCCAGGCACCCTGGTTAAAAATCACTGGCATAAATTATACCATTTGGATGTACAATACAGTGTGTAAAAATCTGATTCCAGGGGACAATTATTTGCCCCAAAAATTGTTACCAATTTGTCCTTTTCCCTGTTTGAGTTGTCACACTAGCTGATTTCACAGAGCCTTTTGCTTCCTGCATCAGAGAATCTGACTTCCCCTTGCTTTTTTGTCTCTATAGTAACATGATGTTGCTTAGCAACTGGGAGATGCTTGTTTGTGTCCCCCTTTTGACATAATGCACTCTACATGCAAAAAAAATGGCCCTTTGAAACAAAGATCAAGGAGCGTTTGTCTTTAATTATTCAGACTATTTATTATTAATTAATTACGCTTCTCTGTTTGAACTACTTAGACAATGCATGATATCTTGTACTGGACCTATCCCATGCACTGCTGACAGCAACATTCATTTAAAAGCAAAATCTTTAGCATTCTGTTTTTAAGTCAGGTTTTAACTATTGTCAAACTACCGGATTACTTCACTAGTACCTTGTGACTTCCACAGGTAGGAGAGGAAGGTAAGAACTGTTACTACATTTAGGGAGAGATTGTATTTGCAATTGCACCAGGCAAACAAAAGAATTTGTTTCTTTCTTCAGCCAAGATATAGAAGTGTCTTATATTACTGTATACTTTGGTGCATTCTCTTTTATACATGTCATGTACTCCATATCAGAGTTTAGCCTGAGTAAGAACAGCAAGATTTGGTCAGCTGATTGACTGGAGATTTTTCTTCCCCCTTAAAACATCTTAGTTAGCCTTTTTGTTCTTATTTATTTATAAGTTAGTTAGCAGTTAACATATTACTTTTACTTTATTAGGATTCTATTTTATATAGAAGAAGTGCTAAATTAGCCAAATCCTGCTCAGTGCACTGGAGTAGTCCCAGAACAATCAGGGGTTGGGCTTCTCACTTTAAAAAGCAAAAGTTTATATATAACAAATAAGGTACGTGTGTGTTAATTATGTGTTTAAAGCAAATGTGCTGCTGATGTAAAGAAACTAGACTGATGCCGTAATCTTATAAGAAAGTGACCACTTACTTCAATCCAATATAAAACCTGTAAGTACCTCCTAACTTTAAGCATTTAACTTGAAGGATGATCTTAAATGTTTGGCTGAATCAAAATGCTCATCATTGCACAGCATCAAGCCATAATCTTTGTGCTCACGATATAAAACTCCATTGAACTCAAAGAAGTAATTCATGCAACAGCTGTGTTTATATAAAGCTAGGTCCCATAACAAGGAAGAAGCAACAAAGCAGCTTTTGGGTCATTACAGGTCTCCTTAGTCCAGGGGTGGGCAAAATGCAGCTTGTGGGCATGATGCGGCCCGCTAGGCCATTCTGTCTGGTCCATGGAGCCCCTAAAAATTTTATAAAAATAAAATTTTTCTGCCCTGGCTGCCTGTCATGTGGCCCTCAATGGCTTCCCAAAATTCAGTAAGCAGCCCTCCGCCCATAATAATTGCTCACCCCTGCCTTAGTCGCTTACACTCCGAGCCACAAGCATGGACCCTCAGCTTTCCTGGCAGCTCCCCAACTGATTTAATTGCGATTCTTCCACTGTACAGCAGTGTGTAGCACTACTCCAATCCTAGGACCTGTTTAGCGTTTTGTAGAAAGGGATCATGGAAATCTCAATTGAGTATCAGGAGCATAAACTTTAGTAAGGAAGAAAGTAAAGTAACATTGAGATAAGGAGGATAAGTGAATGATACTTCTTTCATGGAAGGAGTGTTGTAAGAATTGTTATATTTCAAAATCATAGGAAAGTAGGGCTGGAAGGGACCTCAGGAAATCATCTAGTCCAACCTCCTGCTCAAGCCAGGATCATCCCCATCTAAGCCATCGTAGACAAGTGATTGTCTGACCTATTTGAGTGAATAACCCTCTTGTCCAACTACCAGGCATGATGCCTGAAACGTCAAAAGCACCTCAACCTGCCATGGGTAAAGCAGGGGGATGCCATTGATTTGCCACTGCAAGGAGATAGAATTGTTTTAAAATATACTCAAAAGATCCAAACAATGAAAAGGTCAAAGAATTCTATGTTATGATATTTCAAGTATTAATATCTTAGTAAAAGAATGGGATACAGAGTTGCAGTTTTTACCAATCAAAACATCTATAATCAAACAATAATTTTTCAGAACAAATAATAACTACAGATCACTGAATTTGTGCTTCATAACTGGCTTGCATATTATTTTGTTTATTATTTGATTGCCCTATTGTCAATTACTATGCCTGAAAAATGTAACATAACAGAAGGTTGGATACATTCAGTTTTAATGTCATATTTATTATTAACGTTTCGGATAAGTTTTCTAACTCTGACTAGTTAAGTCATGCATTTGTTCAAATGAACTTCAATATTTTTCACTTTGAGCTGTACATACTGTAGGTCTGGATACATGCACCTTTGGAGGCATTTCAAAAGGTGTTCAAATGTTACAGTTGGAGCCATTTTGCTGCATTTGTATCACTTCAAGCTTGTCAACACATAGCAATTAAAATGTAACAGCTGCTGCCCTTTTAAAACATTTCCCCCTTCGAAACAGCTCCAAATATAGGCATGTTCATCCCCTGTTCTTGAAGCTTCATGTAATTTAACGGTTCTAGTATGCCCTGTGTTATTAAAATATGAATGCATAAATTAAAAGACAAACCTCACAAGATCAGTTATACTGTTAATAAGAGAATTTAACGTAATACATTCCTGACATGTAAACTGAGAACAGTGTTTGAAGTCTCCAGTGTTCTCAGTGACATAAGGACTACTACCTTCAGGAGTGGTTTGCAAAGGTAAGTGTATGCATGTGTTTTCTCGCCTACTTTCCCAACCTCTCTGAAAAGAAAGAAGAGCAGCTCAGCTGGAAAATCTTGTTCCAGTTGGAAACTTCTAACAAGTTGAATTGCTTATTGGAGTGAGGGCAATCAATAAGCCTTGGAGGCTGGCAAACAAAGCTGTGTTTTTCCTCCTGGGTTTCTTTACTGTTCATTGACTGGTACTGCTGTACATACACAGGACAATCAAATGGTGCAGGAGCCCATCCTGCACATCCTCCCCCTTAGCACCGAGTCTTCTATAACAATGGGGGCCAACCTTTTTGGCAGGCGTGCCACAAATTAGCCCCACATCCTGCCTGAGTGCCACTAATCCCTTCCCCCTAGCTGATCTGCTGTTCAGTTTTCTGCTCCCTGACTATGCTGCAGCTCTGCTTTCTGCTCTATGTTCCCTGCCTGATCTGATGCTCCACTTTCTGCCCTACCCTATCTGCCAATGTACTGCCTGTCCCTTCCCCAACCTATCATGTGCAAAGGCTGCTCATGCCACTTGTGGCACCCATGCTGCAGATTGGCTCCCCTTGTTCTATAATATGAGGTTATGTTTTCCAAAGTTACTTCTTTTTCACACTGATGTAAGAGGAGAATCAGGCTAATTGTCCTCTGTTTGTTGGAAATCCCTTGCATGCAGTAGCAACAGGACTTGATTCCTCATAAGGTAATACCTTATTTTATGTCATTTTCACTTATTTTCAACTCACAAATACATCCATTATGGGAATCAGACAAAAATGTCCATTTTAAAAAGCTCCTATAGTCCTTGTCTAGGAGCTCTGGTGTCATATTTTAATTTGTTTCTTTATAGGAAGCCTAAGCCTTCCTGAAATGGATCCAGACCAGCAAGGTAAGTAATATTATCAGTTTCCTCCCATCTTTCACAAAAGAAATCCCACCATCCAGTTTTCGGAACCTTTGTTCTGGCAAGAGAAAAGCTCCACTCCTGTCAGTGCCATGGAAAACCAGCCTGTGCTCCCCATGTTGTAAATACAGGAAATATTTGTTCTGCTATTTACACCTGGCCTAGAAGTAAGATGCAAAGCTAATGGATAATCATTTGAGAGGCATAAGGAGCCAGTGTGAGGACAAAATAGGCAACTCAAATGTACTGGTAATTTAAGCAAGTTGGTAATATAAAGCAAGTTACACCAGTAAAGAGTTATAAAAGCAAAGCTATATATTAAAGGACTTTCAAGTTTAATAGGCTCAGCCATGGTAATGAGTTCTGAATCTGAGACCTGGTGGCAAAATCCCAGGGCAACCCAGTGCAGTCCTCCTAAATGCAGTAGTTCCTGAATCCAGCTTCTGCTGTCTTGCATACTGAACATAATGCACCAATAAAGCCAGAGGCATAACTAGTGAGTTGTGCCCAGGGCAAAACTCCCTTGCAAGGCAGTGGCAATAGCAAGGGAGCAGTGGGAAGAAGGAGGGTGACCTTATCTCCCCTCATGCAGCTCCTCCAACCTGGCTCCTACAGCAAGGGGGTACAGGAATGCCATGGCAAAGATTAGTGAGATCTAGGGATACCATTCTGGCACCCCCTCTAATTCAGTGCCCAAGACTCATGCCTTTCCTCCCCACCCAGTTACACTACTGAATAAACCCCTTTGGCTCATTTATAACCTGTTCACTGTATAGTAAAAGTCCACTGTAATACTGGTGCTTTGTGGCTGTTCATCTCTTGGTTGTTTCCGATTCTCAGTTTCAGAAAGCATCTCCCTCTAAACCAGGGGTGGGCAATTATTTTGGGCAGGGGGCTGCTTAGTGAGTTTCCGCAAGCCATCAAGGGCTGCATGACAGGCAGCCCAGGGCAGATTAATATTAATTTTCTAAATTTTTTAGGGGCCCCACGGGCCAGATAGAATGGCCTGGTGGGCTGCATCTGGCCCGCGGGCTGCATTTTGCCCACCCCTGCTCTGAACTAATGATTTCTAAGACATTTTCTAAAACTCAAGCAGTTTTGGGATGAAAGCTATCCTTCTGCAAAAAGCCAACACAGGCCAATCGTCTTTTAAGGTCTCTCTAAGCCAGGGGTGGGCAATTATATTGGCTGGAGGGCCACTTAATGAGTTTTGGGGACCTGTCAAGAGCCATATCCTCCTCTCCTCACCCAGCAGAGCTGTGGTTCGCTGCAGTGGGCAGGTATCAGTGTCAGCTGCAGGTGTAGCCAGCAGGTTCCAGAGCTCCAGTGAGGAACCTGCTAGTCCACAGCTGACTCAGCTGCCACCCAGCACAGGGGCAGTTCCTGCCTGGGTCCACAGCAGATGCTGCCAGCAGGTTCCAGGTTGGGGATCTGGGCCGGAGCTTCTACCACATCGAGAGGGTAGCAGCGTTAGCTGTGGATGCTGCTGGTAGGTTCTACCTACACAGCTCATGCTGCCACCTTTCCACTGTGGTGGAAGCCACACTCAGGTCTGCAGATGCCTGATGCTGCTGGGCAGAAGCAGTGCTGCCCCCACCAGCACCATGCAGAGGCCAGAGCCACTGGCCATCTGAAGGCCAGATCCAATTAGTTGGCATGCTGGATCTGGCCCGCAGGCTGTCTTTTGCCCATCCCTAAGCTAAACCCTAGCTCTGCAAAAG
>NW_017729031.1:101541043-101542471 GCF_001723915.1 Gavialis gangeticus
CTGCCACCTTTCCACTGTGGTGGAAGCCACACTCAGGTCTGCAGATGCCTGATGCTGCTGGGCAGAAGCAGTGCTGCCCCCACCAGCACCATGCAGAGGCCAGAGCCACTGGCCATCTGAAGGCCAGATCCAATTAGTTGGCATGCTGGATCTGGCCCGCAGGCTGTCTTTTGCCCATCCCTAAGCTAAACCCTAGCTCTGCAAAAGAACTGGGTTCCAGTTAAGTTACATGCAGGCCTTCCAAATTGGGCTTAAATGGGATTCAGTGTATGAATTACATATGTTGTTCCAAGATGAAGGCAGGGGACTTACCTCATGTCACCTGCTCTACAGGAATATTAATGTATCCACACTATTCTGCAAATGGAAGATGATTTGTAACAGTTTACCCCTGAATGCAATGGACCTAAGTTCTTGCGGGGCAGCTTTCACTTAATGCAAGATAGAGCAGATACATGAAACAATGCCACAAAGTAGCTGATGCACAGATGAATTTAGTATAATTTGTTTATCTGCCTATATCCTTAATGAAGCAAAGGCCTTTATTGGTTTTCTGCATGGACTTGCATTTTACCACAAGTGAGAAAGTAGAGGGTTTTCTTTGTGCCTTTTAAGGTGCCCTCTCATTCGCACAGGCTGGCGCATCATTGTTTTGTATTTAACTTGGACTATTTCTCTTATCATGTCTTTGACTTGGATACTTCCCAGGTTGATTTTGGAAATATCACATAATTGGTACCAAAAGCTCTATGATAACAAACACTAAGGCTGTGGATTGTCCATAAGGATAGACTTGAATCCAAAATATGGTAAAATATTTCAGAAATCAATTAATAGCAGATGGCTAACAGAACCCACAGCAAATGTGTTTGAGAGATCTTGGATGAGAACATGAAATTCCTCAACTCAGAGTACAATCCTGCAAAAGGCTCTTATTCAGTCATACCACTTCTTGCATTCATATTTCTTTTTACAGGAACAGAATAAAGATTTGAGGTCCAGTCCAACAACTACTAAAATCAAAGGGAAATTTTCTATTGGATTTTAATGGATTTTGGATTCTTTCTTCAAGAAAGAATGCTTGTACTACAAGCCAGAAAAACCATACTCCTTTCCCATGTTGCATTACTTAGTATAGAACATTAGGCTGTATAACCTCTCCAAGTAACATCACACAACGTGTTCTGACAAGAACAAAATTAGACAGATACAGATAGCAGAACAGAGATATGTTTACTTCTATATCATGGGAAGAATCTGTGAACCAGCAGAGCCCTTAATTTGCTGACCATTATTATTAGACTGGGGCATTTACGGGGAACTGTAACAGGTTGCCCTCCCCAGCAGCATTTTTTTTTTTCCCCATGAGGGGCACCCTGGAAGTCCCTTAATGTTTCATAGTTTCATAGTTTCTAGGGTCGGAAGGGA
>NW_017729031.1:101542482-101543779 GCF_001723915.1 Gavialis gangeticus
CCTGACTCCTTACTAATTAGCGAGGACGTGTAGTCCTCCGTGATGTAGAGTTTCATTTCTCTCATTCATCTCATATCCCGCCTTTACTCACCTGCCACATCTTGATATAAATATCATTTTAGATGTTTTTAAACGAGTGGGAGACTGCCTATTGTAATTCTATGTTGGGGTTCTCAGCCACCACAGGCCTTGTCCCCCATCTTTCTCTAGCTAGGTCTACCAGTCTAAACCCACCAGATAGTGTTATACTCCAAGGCTCTAGCTCCTTAATCTTGGGGGACACCCTTTCTTTTAACTTGGGCTACTAGCCAAGGTTCCCCCACTGGGGCCCAGCTTAAAAGTCCTCCACCCAGCTCTGAGAGTCTGGCCCTATATAAGTGCACATACTGGTGCACTAGGCCCTTTTGGTGCTAATGAGGTCTCCTCCTCCCCTACAGCCTTGTCCACAAGCCACCAGTGTCAATCAACAAATCACACACATACATGCACACAGTAGGTCAGTGGTTTATAACCACACAAAAAAAATAGAAATTAAACAAGGCAGCATGCCAGCTTACATTTCCTTCGTGGCTTGGTACCTCTGCTTCCCCGCTGTCTGTGATGCTCCTCCCTGTGGCGCAGCTGCCACTTCTCTGACAGTCATCAGGAATTCCCTTCTCACAGCAGCCAGATTGGCAGCTAAGCCTCTGTGGAGCTCCCATGCACAACCTCCTTCCCCTTTGGCCGCTGCCCCTAACTGCCTCCAAGACCAGGGTTTTTATAGCTCTGGCCTGCCCCTTTCTGGTCACCTGACTAGCTGGCCAGGCTCAGCTTTTAACCCCTACCCTGACAGCAGGCTGTGCCCAGAAGGTTCTGGTCTTAAAGGGACCGGCCTACTTTCTGATAACGGAGGTAGGGTTCCCTGTTGCAGGAACCAATTTATAAAAGTCAGTTGTTTTCAGTAAGAAGCAAGCGGAAAAATTTGTGAACTACTTCCACTTAGTTATACAAGTTCACATTTTACCTACGTCCTCCATTATCTAGGAATGTCTCCTGCTGGGTTTTTAGTAGCCACTCTTGTGCAGCTCGGGACCAGCTGTTCCTGTCCCATCTCTGGTTTCCCTTGGGCACTATTGCTGTTAGTGTGTCACCTCCCAGCAACACTGTAACTCCTTAGCTCTTTGATTCTTTTCTTATATTAGCAGACTGTTTGTGTGGGGGCTAGATCTACCCAGACCAGGGACTGGGCATATCTGGAGTCCAGAATTGCTTGAACCAGGCAGCCTTTCACCCACACCATAATGACTGGGCGGCTCCA
>NW_017729031.1:101548779-101563959 GCF_001723915.1 Gavialis gangeticus
GCAGACTGTTTGTGTGGGGGCTAGATCTACCCAGACCAGGGACTAGGCATATCTGGAGTCCAGAACTGCTTGAACCAGGCAGCCTTTCACCCACGCCATAATGACTGGGCAGCTCCACATGGCATTTTCCCCACCAACTGCGTAACTGCTGTCCATTGGTTCTGAGGGATCAGGGTCCTTCCTCTTGTCCCCAAGGCTCTAATGTAGAGTGTCAGGTCTCCACCACTCTACCCCGACAGTCCTTAGAAAAATGGCTGCTCTTCCCACACCAGAAGCAGACTGTTTCTCTTGTCCCAATTTTATTGGGTGGCCATCACATTTCTCTCCACTGTGCTAGCTCTCCCTGGGGTCAGGGCTAGCCACTCCAGGGCATACTTCCCTTCTGAGATGGTGAAGGCCAGAGCCAGCCTTAGGCCTCTTTCCAATTCTGCAGTGAGTGTTGCTGGACCCAGCACTGGGTTTGGTCCTCTAAGTTGCTAATGAATTGCTCCAGAAGAATCTGGCCCACAAATGCATCCTAGTCATACAAAGAGGGACTCACCCACTTGTTCATGAGGTCCTCGAGTAGCTGCAACAGGATCCATGGCCATCATTCATCACATCCTTTCTTGGCCTGGAATAGCCATTTGTAATACTCAGGTGTAATATTGAGCCTGTACAAGATGGTCACCTTAACTCAGTCATAGTCATTAGCTTCATCTCAAGGCATTGCCCTGTATGTGGCCTATGCCTTACCTATGACTATGGCCCTGAGTTGACTGGCCCGGTATCCCTTATCCAGCCTGGTCTGTATTGCATTGTGCTCAAATGCTTCAATGTAGGTCTCTGAGTCATCTTCCTGGATCATTTTAGGCATTTTGAAGAAAGAAAAGTTATGTTGCAGCCAGTCCTGGTGCTGGGCTACCTGCTGCTGCTGCACATCAAGAATCTGAGTAAGCGCCTGCAGAGTCTGCCCTAGGAGATCAGGATTTGCCATTACTGCCAACTGCATGGCAAATGAGTCGCCTACGGTCAGGTCCTCTTCCGAGTTTCTGGCCTATGCACCACTTTGTACCTGCTGGGTTTGGAGTGGCCACTCTCACACAGCTCAGGACCAGCTGTTCCTGTCCTGCCTCTAGTTTTCCCTTGGGTACTATTGCTGCTATTGCATCACCTCCCCATGGAGAACCCTGATACTCACCCACCAGGACTAGTTGTTCTCTTCAGGAGTGGAAGGCTCCCCTGGAGTTGGAATTTTGCTGGGAGATGTCATCAGCAGATGTTCCTGGGGCTCCACCTCCCCTACACCCCTTCCATGGGCCAGCCAGCAGTGTTCAGCTGGATGTTAGCTGGCCTGTATACTTTAGTTGTTGGGCCTGTTGGCGTGACCCTGACCCATGCTTCTAGTATGGCAACCTGAATGTGGCAATGAATTAGCACACTGCCTTGAGTGTGGGCACCCTCTATTTTAAACCCATTAATGTGGGCCTCGGTTATACCCAAATGGCCCATCCCTGCCTGGAGACTGTGTATCGATGGGCCAGAGTATGGCCTGCTGAACTTCATGTGTCCTAGCCTGGAGTCTCTGGGGGCCCCTCAATCCTCAGCTCCAGGGAAGAGTGAGTGGTTGCCTTCTGCCCTTAGGAGCAATTCAAAAGTATAAAAAAAGAATCAAAGTGCCGGGGAAGTACAGTGTTGCTGCCCCACTGACATGTCCTACATGCATTGTAGGAATCTGTCCCTAGGTGTTATTCTTGGTCCAGGCTTGGTTTGCCCTCTGAGCCATGCAGTGGATCTCTCTTTAGGGTCCCATCCTGGTCCCTCCAGTGAGAGGCTCTGGCCACACTGGGGCGAGCGCCCAGCCACCTTTCAGCTGGTGTAACCCCAGTGTTCTGTCTGCCATCGGCTCTTATTGGAGCTTGCTGGCATCCTCTGATGATGTCACTGCCTTGTGCTGGTCCCAGCCATATAAACAAAAGCCTTTGACATAGTGTCACACCCACTTCTTATAAATAAACTAGACAGTTGCAATGTAGATTATTACACTGTCCAGTAGGTTGAAAATTGCCTTATGGGATGCACCCAGAGAGTGGTGGTAGATGGGTCAGTTTCTGCCTGGAGAAATGTAGGCAGAGTCCCCCAAGGCTCTGTCCTGGGACTGGTACTATTCAATATCTTCAATAGTGACTTGGACGAAGGAGTAGAAAGTACCCTGTCCAAGTTTGCTGACGACACCAAACTATGCAGGGTGGTAAACAAACTAGAGGGCAGGGAACAAATCCAGGCCAATTTGGACAGGCTGGGGAAGTGAGTGGAACAGAATAGGATGCAATTTAACAAGGATAGGTGGCATGTGTTGCACCTGGGGAGGACAAAAAATTATCAATACTCCTATAGCCTAGAAGGTACCATTTTAAGTAGCACAACTGCAGAAAGGAATCTTGGAGTTGTAGTTGACTCCAAAATGAATGAGTCATCAGTGTAATGAGGTAATAAGTAAAGCTAAGCACACCGTTTCTTGCATCACAAACAGGTCTAGGGAGGAGATTCTTCACTTCTATGCGGCATTGGTCAGGCCACAGCTGGAGTACTGCATCCAGTTTTGGGCACCGCACTTCAGGAGGGTTGTGGATGGCCTGGAGAGGGCTCAGAGAAGGGCCACTTGTCTGGTTAAAGGCCTACAGAAAAAACCCTGTGTGGACCGATTGGGAGACCTGAACCTCTTCAGCCTCTGCAAGAGGAAGCTGAGAGGTGATCTTGTGGCCGCCTACAAACTCATCAGGTGGGGTCAAGAAGAAATAGGAGATACAATGTTTACCAGAGCACCTGTCGGGGTAACTAGAAATAATGGCCACAAACTGAAAGAGAGCAAATTCAGACTGGACATCAGGAAAAAATTCTTTACAGTGAGGGTTGCCAAAATATGGAATGTGTTTCCAAGGGAGGTGCTGTCCCCGTCCTTGGAAATATTTAAAAGGAGATTGGACAGACAGTACTCTTTCCAGCCTAGGGCAGGGGGTCGGACTCAATGATCTAATAGGTCCCTTCCAACCTTAACTCTATGAAACAAGTAGCTGGTGAACCACATGGGCAGTTTGTCTGTCGGCTGCTGTTCCCCATTTGGCATGCCTGCCAGTGGTAAATATTTCCCCCCTGTGGGGTTACTAAGGGATTTTTCCCAGTGCCATGGGGCTTCTCTGCAGCCCCCATGCTAGGGAAGGGATCTCCACCCCTTTTCCCTCATCACCCCAGGACACAGGACAATGCACGTGTCCTTATTAAACCTCATGAGATTTCTTTTGGACCAATCCGCCAATTTGTCTAAGTCACTCAGAATCCTAGCCCTACCCTCCACCGTAACTACTACCTTCCCCCAGCTTGGTGTCATCTACTAACTTGCTGAGGAAAACCCAAACATGTTCAACATAAAAGAGTTTCTTAAGTTTTTATATTTTTGTTAAACCCAAGTGTTTTTTTTGGAACAAAAACCTGAAAAGCTTAAGCAAAAACAGAGTTTTTTTCTGCACAAATTTCTATTTGGTTGAAAAGTTAGTTTCCAGCCCCCAGAGACTGAAGGGGAAATTCTTTGGCCAGTTATAATATTACAGTTCTCTCTCTCTCCAGTACCTCTCCTAAAATAGTGGCCTCCAATGTTTGGCTCCAGTGATGGGTGTGCTAGTTCCTCTACCACTATCTATACACTGCAGTTCCTTCTGTGACTGCTCTGTTGTATAAAGATGCCTAACCTAACTCAGGTAGTGCTGGTAAACTACCTTTGACATGGACTAATTTATTCTGCCAAGATGAATTCAACTTCAAACTGGCAGAATCTAAATTCTGGTTCAGGTAACTCCTGCCTATGGTGGTGGGACTGGATTCGAACTCACGAGATCCCTTCTAGCCCCTAATGTCTATTAAATCAGTGAACTGCAACTGAGTGTCAACTTAACAAATTTGTGGATAACACCTAATTAGGTGGAGTTGCAGATGTTTTGAATGGCATGGCTAGGATCCCAAATGACCTGAATACACTCAAAAAAATGGTCTGCAATCAACCAAATGAAATTCAACAAGGACAGTTCAACCAGTACAAAGTCCTGCATTGGGGATGGAATAATTGCATGCACGAATACAGACTGGGGAATGACTAGCTAGGCTGCAATCTGCAGAGGACCTGGAGGGTTCAGCAGACCAGGGTTACTCAATCTCTGGCCCATGGGCCAGATCTAGCCTACAGTACTATGTCATCCAGCCTGCAGGGTTCCCCACAAGTTCAGAAATTTGAAACAGGGAAGTGGTGGCATTGCTGCCCTGACACCAAATTTCTGGACCCACGGGGAGTCAAGTCCTGTGTCCTGAATCTGGCACTCAATCCCAGTGCAGAGGGCCAGGCAGGGGCAGCACCAGGCCCCAGGGTCCAATCCCAGTGGGAGGGGGTGATACTGGGCCCCAAGGCCCAATCTGGTCCATAGATAGACCCTGTACCACTCATCTGTGCCCAAAAGGTTAAGCACCACTACAGTAGACCATAATTTGAATGTCAGTCAAAAGTATGCTCTTGTTGTAAAAAGACAGACAGCATACATGTACTGGGTTATATTAACAGGATTATCACTTGCAAATGAAGGATAGTGTTTCTTCCACTCTATTCAGTGCTTGTGAGGCCTTCCTTGGAGTATGGCTACCAGCCCTGGCCCACCTCCAGGCCAGTCGGAACCCCTGGCCCTCGACTCTCAGGCGTCCCTCACGGTGGGCCCCTGGCTCTTTTGACTGGTCTGGTCCTGGTCCTGGCCCTGGCCCTGGCCCTGGCCCTGGCCCTAGCCCTGGCCCCAGCATGGGTCAGTCAAGGGTACTATCTCGATCAGTATTTGAGTCTCTAGCCCCTCACTCTCTCTAGGGTTCCACCCCCTGGGCCCTACACATAAAGGGGTAACCCACGTGGTGGGGGGGGGGGCTAGGGGTTAAGGCGCCCAAACCCACCTTTCACCAGGGTGATCACTGGCCTGGCATTTCCTGGAGGCTCCTGTACCACTGAGAGCCCTGCCAGGCCAGTCCTGGGCACCCAGCAGAGTGCAGTTTTAGGTCATGCCCAGGAGCCTCCTACCATCCCCTACAGCTCCTCCCTTACTTCCAGGTGAAACTCAGCAGCCCTCAGGCCAGGCGATGTTGTTGCCTGACACCCAACAGCCAAACAGCCTTGTTTATATAGACAGCCCTGAGCCTAAAATAGCTGCCTTCATTAGGCACCTGGAGGCTGCCAGCTCCAGGGCCTTAAAAGTGGCAGGCACACACAGTGCCCTGCCACATGCAGTCACTACATCTGCAAGGTTAGTTGTACTTTAAAGTACAAGGGTGTTTCAGAAAGTAATGGCAATTTCAAAATAAAGCATTCGTGTGCAATGATCACTTGCTGGACCACATTGCTTGTATACATAGTCATAAAACAGTGGGTGCATTCAGCAAATGTCACAATCACCGTTCCCCACAGCTGCATCGCTTCTGCCGGACATAAAATGAGTTTATTTCAAAATTGTTGTTACTTTTTGAACCCTCATAGAAGATTCTGTATTTTTCTAATATATGTTAGGGAGACATGGGATGAGCAATCAGAGCAAGCATAGGACTCATAAGCTAGGCTTTTGATGGCTTCTTTCATATTCCTCCATGGTGATTTTGATTTTCTTTTAAATGTAGTAGTCATGAAATGGAGGGAGGGCATAAACCAGGTGTGGGTAGAATGTGGCCTGTGGGCCAGACGCGGTCTGCCAGGCCATTCTATCTGAACTGTGGGGCCCCTAAATATTAATTTTCTAAATTTTTTATCTGCCTCTGACTGCCTGTCATGCAGCCCTCGATGGCTTGCCAAAACTCAGTAAGCGGCCCTCTGTCCGAAATAAATTGCCCGCCCCTGGCATAAACCAACCCATCATATTTGTGTTTTCATTCACAGAGGCTCTGAGTGACATCCAGAATTCAGTTTATAGAACAGCCCTGAAACTACGCTCAGTACAAACTCTCTGCCAATGTAAGTAGATGAGGACGTTTCTGTACTTTTGGACTGGGAGGGGAATCTGGAAAATTCATAGACATTAGAGCTGGAAGGGACCTTGAAGATCATCAAATCCAGCCCTTGCCCCAGGGGCAGGAAGTTAGCTAGAGTCAAAGGATCCCAGCAAGATAAAAGAAAAAAAATCACAGTCTGAACTAAAACATTGCTTTGCCTTTCTCCAATACTCTTCCCTTAAAGGGTTCTGGAGCACACTACAAATTTGTTTGTGAACAAATGGACAATTATACTCTGTACAGGAGCCAGTGCTTTTCTGACACTCATATAGCACTTTCCAAAGGAAGCTAAATATTTTTAATCCCAGTTTTGCCAGTGGGGAAACTGAAGCAGAGAGGTCAGCTGACTTGCCGAGAAGATACAGCGACACAATTGCAGTGTCAGCAGCAGAATTCAGACCCTATCCTTTGTAACATCGAGAGTGTTAGACCCCAACTCCATGTGGCACCCAATGACTAGGAAGACAATGATCCGATTGTCCATGGGTCCTGTTACTCATTAGACAGAGCAGGCAGGGAGCAAACACCAGCACACATTGCTCACAACAGCTTTATTCAGAATGGAGACAGCTTTGGGCCAGGTCCCAAAAAACAAACTGGGGACCTGCCCTGAACAATAGTTTCCCACACACACACATTTATACACTTTGGTTTATGCTCATTACCATTCATTCTACCCTTGTTCCTCCTATGTTCCACCCATTTTTCCTCCCCTCTCAAGCTCTGCCTCTGTTTACTGTTTGCTTCATTCGCATGAAATTGCCTATGCATTTTACTTATTTACATGTCTTTTTGCTATGAGTGCATGTCTAAGACCTTGACTTCTTTTCTTCGGTCAATGGGCAGACTTTAACCAAAACCTGGAAGCTTTTGGAGTCTTCTTCACCAATCACCATTTACCTTTTTGTATATGTTCATCTTGGATTCTGTTACCAATTACATGGTGTTTCACATTCCAGTCTGTTTTTCTGTCTCATGTTGTACCATCTTCCACATTCCTAAAAATGTCACCGCATTCACAGCACACAGACTTGCACAGATTCACTTGCTGTTTTTTCCTCAGAAAATGGTTGACACAGTTAAGATGGTTACTTAGTGTAAGCAAATGGCTGGCTTAGCTATCATTCTGCAATGTGGTCAGCAGCTCTGCTAGGCCACAGGTCATACCTTTATTCAGCTGCAGATTCAATGCTCCCCGAAAATCCAAATATTGTCACTCTAACAGAGAGGATTCCCAATGCGCCATGTGGATTATCTTTTCTATTTGTTCTGTTATAGCATAAGTGTTAATAAAGCTGGTCAACATAGTTTTGACAGTTCCGTACCTCTCCACAAAAACACAAAACAACAACAACAACAAAAAACCCCACACACCTTATCAACAATGGGGTTTTATTGAAGACAAATATTTTCAATAATCAAACTCCCCTGCAGAAAATATATTTCTTTAAAAAAAAAAAAATTGAAGAGACTTATTGTCATCCATTTCACACATCTTCTGTGAGCTCTAGTTAAAATAAAAAGGCAGTGGAGGAGGACATTTAAATAGCCCTGGCTCTTAAAGCTAGCTGCAATGAAATAAAGCCTAAACCAGAAACCTGCTTCCCCCAACAATGAAGTACTAGGGAGGGGAGAAGGGGAGCAGGAGAATCAGTTCCCAGGGAAATACCAATTACTAGGTTCTTGCCAACAGATCTGAGAAAGCAGCTCAGCATTATTGCCAAACAAGGAGCAGCAGATGCGCCGATTCATTTTCCTGGGGCCCAATCTTGCACACAAAAACTATGAAGCATCAGGCTTCGTCTCCTGAGTAATTCTATTAAAAAGTCAATGGAATTGCTTATGGCAGCATTTTATTTTACTTATAGGCTTGAGATTTTCAGAGACACTGCTCATCATGGTGAATGAGTAGAGTACCAATGAACTCTCTCTCATAGCACTCCCATGAAATAATCATCAACATTCCCATTGCAGAGGAAGAAAGTAGGCACAGAGCAGCAGGAGGCTCACAAAAGGATTATCTACCACTTAAGTCCTAGTCGGGGGGGGGTGGAAATCAAATGGGATTTAAGTGCTGCAGAAGAAGTATTGTGCTTGTCGTCTTCATGAGGATGCACTGCAGTCCAAATAGTCAGAAGTCACAAGAGACTCCCACAGCACAGCCAGGAGCAGAACCTAGATTTTCCAAGTCCTGGTTTTAACCATAAATCCAGATGTATGGCCCTGGCATTATAACTAAACCAAGATGGTGAAGTCAGATATTCATTACATATATATTAAAGCAGATGGTTACAAACATCACCCCTTCACACGTAGTAGTAAATACTGGAAGGGATAGCTACTTGGGACAGGGTATCCTAGTAATCTTCTTGACTTTCTAATGGAAAAAGACAAGGGAAGGTTGGGGAGCATAGTAATTCACTGCTATTACTGAAAAAAGATATATTCTAATAGCAATAGTAAACAGTTTTCTTTAGTACTTGATTACTCTACCACTATTAAAATTCAAACAAACTCCCCTTTAAAAAAGGTCTATAAAGATCTATTATATTTTTTCAGAGACACAGATTAATTAGATTATTATTACAGCATGTAGTATTGCCAACACAACATAAAAGTTGCCAGCAATATGGAACTTCATCTATGTATTGTTGTCCTTGTTAAATGTCAAAATTGGATCTATTTCTTAGGAATGGATTTATTGGAAAGAGAATAAAAAATGCATAGGGTAATTTGCAGACATTATTATTACTACCATGAATATTAACAACAACAAAATAAAATATTATAGACCAGAAAGGTTCTATTCAGCACTCCTGACCCTTTACCCTGGCAAATCTCCCACTGAAGTGAAAGGGAATTTTGTTGTGGGAAAGAGCTACTGAGTAGACTGCTGAGCATTTACTCTGTTTCCAATTTGCTGTGTGGAAGTTGGACATTGCACTGGAACCCCTGGAATTTGCTTATCTTCTTATCCCTTTGAATGCACCAACCCCTTCACACAAAAAACTATTCCTGAGAATGGGCAAAACATGCATCGATACCTTTATGACATATTAAGGATGTAATATAAGCCCAAAGGCATCAAAGGGAGCAGGAGTGCTCAAAAGCCCCTATGGCTCACCAAAAGCATCCATAAATGTCTCAAAGCTAAAAAGAAGTTGTATACCCAATGGAAGGGAGGGGCCATCACCAAGCAGGATTATACCTCCATTGCCCAAGATTGTAGTGGGACTGTTAGGAAGGTGTCCTAGGGAGGGACGTACAAAGATAAAACCAAACACTCACCCACAGCAGGAGGCATGATGCAGCAGGGGCAAAAGGAAGAGACCGCTCGGCTCATCAGCCGCTTGTTTATACAATTAAGGCTGGCCAGTGAAAATAAAAAATGGAGGCCGATGCCACAGAAGAGGTAAGAAGGGAGTGGGGGAGAAAGACGACCCCAGCCGGACACAGGAAGGGAGGAGACCTCCACCGCAGGTCCCACTGAACCCAGCGGACCACTGGGAGCCAGGGGCGGGAAGACGTCAGGCAGCAGAGACCCCGGACAAGGACCCAGGAATGGACTGGGGGCCCAACAGGATCCCAGGTGGGAGAGTCAGAGCGACCAGGGTGAGCAGGGACCCACGCTGGCAGGAAGGACCCCGAGAGGACCCCCAGGGTGGTTGCAGTCGGGGCAGGTATTGCTGCCATTTCCAGCTGGGTCAGCAGCAGAGTGGGAAGAACTCCCAGGGATGGCGGATAATATTAGGTGCTACAAGTTAAAATTAGAAGGGAAGGAAAAGGGTAGGAGTGGGGCGTAGTTATGCCAAGAGGCAGGCCTGAGTCTAGGGTTTCTTGGATGATGGGTTTCTTTTGTTTCCCCATGTGAAGGGGTTGAGGAGGGGATGCTTGTGAGCTTCCCCGAGTAGTGGGGCTGAGGGGAGAGCCTCAGAGGTTTTTCTTTGTTTCCCCTGGAGAAGGGGCTGGAGGGAAGAAGGAAGGCGGGGTAGATACAGAGCCGAGAGGACTGATCCCATGTTGGCAAGAAGTCATAACGGGTGGCTGGCAGAAGGTCACCACTCCACTGAAGAGGCTGAGGCCAACGGAGAGCATTGCACATGAGGTGGAGTGAGGCCAGGGTGTAGGGGTGGTGGAGCCCCATGAATGACTGTCAGGTGAACCGCGGGCCACCAAGGAAACCAGACGGTCAACCCCGACCACTGAGGAACCAACAAGTCATGGCAGGGGAGAGTGGGGAAGGCGAGTCATGGAGGAGACACCTGCTTGGCCAAAGACGTGAGCCCAGAGAACACCCAACGTCCATCACCCAGGCGAAGGCCACTCGAAGCCCGATGGTCACAGAAGGCTAAGGTGGAGATGGAACTGGGACTAGCAACCCGGATCAAGGACAACAAGAAGTTCTTTTTTAAATACATAGGGGGTAAAAAGGTACTGGGTAACACAGGGCCTCTGCAGGATATGCTTGGAAATCTGGTGGTCACACAAGACGACAAAGCTAACCTCTTTAACAATTTCTTTGCCTCCATCTTTTTGAGCAGGGATTGGGGCATCCCCCCTACTGGGATCCCCGATGGACCCAAGGGAAGTGCTGCCAGGCCTAGGGTCAGTGAGAACCTAGTCAGGGAACTTGTGGTGGGTCTAGACGTGTTCAAGTCAGCAGGACCTGATGATCTCCACCCCAGAGTGCGGAGGGAATTAGCAGAGGTCATTGCGGGCTGTACGAGCACTCACAGTGCTCTGGCAAGGTGCCGGAAGACTAGAAAAGGGCCAATGTGGTCCCCATTTTCAAAAAAAGGGAGGAAGGAGGACCCAGGAAACTACAGGCCCGTTAGTTTTACCTCGGTCCTGGGGAAGCTCTTTGAGAAAATTATCCAGGAGCACATCTGCGAGGAACCAGCAGAGGAGATCATGCTTCAGGGCAACCAACACAGGTTCATTAGAGGCAGATCCTGTCAGACCAACCTGGTGGCCTTCTACAACCAGGTCAAAATCCTTGGACACAAGTGTCGCAGTGGACAGTCTTTCTGGGCTTTAGGAAGGCCTTCGACACCGTCTCTCACCCCATTCTCATTAAGAAATTAGGTGACTGTGGCGTCAGTGCCTAGAGTCAGATGGGTCACTAATTGGCTGGAGGGCTGCACACAGACAGTGGTGGTGGATGGGTCTTTTTCGACCTGAAGGAATGTGGGCAATGGGGTCATCGGGCCCACACTGTTCAACATCTTCATCAGCGACTTGGATGAGGGGGTGAAATTCGCGGATGACACTAAATTGTGGGGAGAAGTGGGCATGCTGGAGGAAAGAGACAAGCTGCAACTAGATCTAGACAGGTACAGGGGTGGGCGGATGAGAACAGGATGGGATACAACACTGACAAATGCAACATACTGCACCTGGGGAGAAAGAACCAGCAGCATACCTACAGGCTGGGGAACTCCCTTCTAGTCAGCACAGAGACAGAAGAGGATCTTAGTGTCATTATTGATTCCAAAATGAACATGGGCCGCCAATGTGGGAACACAGTCAGGAAGGCTAACCACACCTTGTCATGCATCCAGAGGTGTATCACAAGCAGGTCCAAGGAGGTGATCCTCCCCCTCTGTGCGACACTGGTCAGGCCGCAGCTGGAGTACTGTGTCCAGTTCTGGGCGCTGCACTTCAGGAGGGATGTGGACAGCATCAAGAGGGTCCAGAGGAGGGCCACTCACATGATCAGGGGGAAGCAAGGCAGACCCTACGAGCGGAGGCTATGGACCTCAGCCTGTTCAGCCTCCACAAGAGAAGCCTGAGAGGGGATGTGGTGGCCATCTACAAACTGGCCAAGGGGGACCAGCAGGCTATGGGAGAGTCCCTGTCCCCCCTCCCCCCCCAAGCACTACCAGGAGTAATGAGGAATAACAACCATAATTTGACTGACAGCAGATTCTGGCTAGATATCGGGAGGCACTACTTCACAACCAGGGTGGCTAGGATCTAGAACCAACTTCCAAGGGAAGTGGTGCTCACTCCTACGCAAGGGGTCTTCAAAGAGGAGGCTAGATAATCACCTTGCCGGGGTTGTTTGACCCCAGCATTCTTTCCTCCCTATGGCAGGGGTCAGACTTGATGATCTACTCAGGTCCCTTCTGACCCTACCAACTATGAAGGAAAATTATTTTTCTCATGAACAATGCATGCTCCTGAAGGCAGTGGGGATGTGGTGGCAGTGAGTGGGGAGCTCCTGCAGGCAGCCGCGGCAATGTTGGCAGTGAAGGGAGGGGGGGTGGCGAGCAGTGAGCACCCACAAGTGTCACTGGTAGTGTCAGCGGTGCACCAATCTCAGAGGGTACACGTGCACTCCCCTATGCATCACCAATGATTTTTCTGTTCCTGCATGCAGCTGGGAATCATAAAATCTGGGTTCAGCTCCTAAGCCTACCAGACTTGCAGAGCCAACTGGGATTTTCAAAACTAGTTACAGGTACTCCTCACTTAACTGTGTTAACTGGGACAACGTTTTGTTATTACATCGCTGACCTATTAGAGAACATACTCGTTTAAAGTGGTATAATGTTTGGCTATAACGTTGTTTGGCCACCACCTGCTAGTAGGTAACTACTGTGATGTAACTGGATTTGCTTAACATCATTTTGCTTAAAGTCGCATTTTTCAAGAACGTAAATACGACGTTAAGTGAGAAGTAGCTGTACATCATTTGCAAGTGAATGTAACATAAGATCCTGCATCGGCTTGGTACTTTAGACAATTCAGCCCTTAAGCTCCTCGTGTCTCTGTTTATGTTTCATGAAAGGGTAACAGTAATACTTCCTCTCTCATGCCCTATGTCAGTCTGGGTTGTACTGAAATATAAATAATATTAACAGTTAAAAAAAAAATCAAATTAAACCTTGGTTGACTGGTTTCAGTAATGCAATCCTTAAAATATTTTTCCATCTTTGGAACATGTGCAACTATTGTTACTAATAAGGCATGGTAGATTTGCTCTTTATAGACTAACTAAATCACAGATGTACAGCATAGGGTGCAGACAGAAGCAATAGTTTTGCACAATCTGGCTCCTGAGAGCACTCTACAGCCATGACCCAAACACACGTGCACAGCTGCAAAGCACTTCTAAAATGGCCAATTGGCACTTCCAAAATTAACCCTTCTCTAATCTCTAATCAGGTAACAGATTAAGGCTCTCTGTTTTAGAACACCTTAAGGCACTTGTTTTCCCCTGGGAGTTAATTTTATGCATGGGGGTGAGGTTGTCAGTGCAGAGGGAGTGAAAGGAACAGCAGTAGCTGCAGGGCTGCTATGCCTGGCCTGAGCTGGAAGGGGGTTGGAACAGAGCCCCTCACCTCGCAGCCCATCAGCTACCCTGGCTGGGGTATTGGGGTGAGCTGGACTGGGCTCCCAAGATTCCTGGAGCTGGGGGGGGGGCGGGGCTGAGGAGAGGGGTGGTCCTGGCCAGTGCCACCAACTGCTGGCCAGTAGGGCCAGTGCAAGCAAGCAGGCTCCATTTCCCACCCCCCTCCATCCCCAACCCAACAGGCAAACATCTGTTGGGTCAAGGGGGCACTCTAACTCATGATGCTTTATGTACAGTGCCATGAGCTAGAGCAGGGCCCTGCATTTCTGACAGAGCCCACAAGCTTTCATAAGCCAGGGTTTACTTTATCAGATGCTGTGAAGGGACTGCCAGAAGCAGAGCTGCTAAATACAAAGCAGTGATTAGAACACAAAGGATAGGGAAGGTGGGGAGGAAAAAGAAAGGGGCACTGCTGAGAGAGGCAAGGTGGGGAGGAGAGTGAAGAACAAAGCAGTTAACCCATTGAGGGACATGGGGCTTATAAAAACGAATCCAGGTAATGGGATAATAACCATAGCCTTAGTTTAGACCACACTTAACACAATCCAGTCAAAGTCATTGATAGGAGAGACATATCTCTGCTACAGAAGAGACATGTTTCTAATCTGTAGTAACCCTTCTCTGAACATGTTTGATTGCCTCTTTCTTGAACATGGATGAGCAGAACTGTACACAATATTCTAGATTCCACCTATGTCTTGTACAATGGCATTAATATGTGTCACATTAGTGACACACTTTTCACAGTTATAACACACTAGTGGTTCAAATCTGTGATTGACTAATACATTCAGGCCTTTCTCCTCCTATGTTATCCTACTGATGAGGTTCAAGTTTATGTTGGCTGAGACCTTCAGAAAAGTTACGAGTCCTGGCTGGCCTTTGTGAACATTAGTTTCCCATGGTTGCCTCTGTGCTCTTGGCCAAAGCATTTCTCATGCTCCTTCAGAACGGTGGGCAAGGAATGGAAACTAGCGGCAAAGACAAAGAACTTGAAATCCACATACATCTGATTTTGAACATTCATATGGTGCATCTGCTTTTGTGCCACTCTCTACCAGAGCTAAATTGCATCTTACAGAAATCACCAATGTATTTTTTCCTGCCTAATCATTTTAAAAGGAGGACTGGGAAATTGTGGTTGACTTTCTTTCTTTATATTCTCATACACTTTGCCGAATTCAGTGAAAGATCCTTTGACGGATGTTCCCCCTTTCCATATAATGCAAGTGGCCTCCCTTTCCAGGCATGTCTAATTAATGCATTTAATTAATAAATGTCCACCTTACATTTACAATAAAATCAGAGGGAACTCTCATTAATTTTCCTCTTTATTTTCCCTACAGTGGACTTGACTGATGTCTCCCTGATTCAGCACATCCTTCCATGTCACCAGTGCCAGAAGGAGAACTCTTTGAAAGTACAACAGCTCTGCTCATTGCTGAAAGAGCTGTTTCAGAGTGCCAGATTAGACAAACCAGGCCAAGTAGATCCAAAAGCCCCTGATTTGACTCTAAGGCTGCTAACTGCCATGTATGACAGGTGAGAGGAAGCCCACTACTACTTTCAACATATACTATTTCTGTAAGTAACATCCTGCCCATCCCTCTTCTGCCTTTTCAGTGAGAAGCCCAGCCCATGCTCAAAAGGTGTGTTGTTATTTGAATTGTGCATGACTGGAGGTCCAATGGTAGGAAAATTTTACTAACTGGTATTATAGGCAACTGGTGCCTCCCGAGTCTGGGGGGGAACCAGGGGGACATGGCTGGGGTGGTGTCCTC
>NW_017729031.1:101568959-101575217 GCF_001723915.1 Gavialis gangeticus
ACTCTAAGGCTGCTAACTGCCATGTATGACAGGTGAGAGGAAGCCCACTACTACTTTCAACATATACTATTTCTGTAAGTAACATCCTGCCCATCCCTCTTCTGCCTTTTCAGTGAGAAGCCCAGCCCATGCTCAAAAGGTGTGTTGTTATTTGAATTGTGCATGACTGGAGGTCCAATGGTAGGAAAATTTTACTAACTGGTATTATAGGCAACTGGTGCCTCCCGAGTCTGGGGGGGAACCAGGGGGACATGGCTGGGGGGGTGTCCTCCAGTGGTGATGAGGGTAGGTTCTCACAGTGGTGGCAGTGGAAGTGCCAGCACTTCTGCATGCAGCACAGCCAAACTGTGGGGGCATGAGCACTCTGAGCCCCCCCTGACAGCGAGTGCTCTCTCAGCAAGTGGCTGGTAGGAGAGCAATCGGGGGGCCCACCCCACACCCCCCCCACACATAGTCTATGTGGCATATTGTAGTTTTAGCATAAGAATGTTAGTATAAGTCCATAATGGATGTCACCAGATGCATCAAATGTAGTTTGCGCCCCAGTTAATATACCTGTGCTACGGTCCTTAGATAAGTTGTGAAAACAAATACCAATAGTAGCTTTGTTAAAGATAACTATAACATGAGAAGATTATAAATCTTCCCTTCAGTCTCACAAGGACCTAAATTTTGGCTACTTGACATTTTCCAAGATCGTGAAAGATCCATGTAACAGGAGGGCATCCTAGGGGTTGCCGTGATCTCCCCTGACACCCCTTACTGTCCCCAGTTAGTGTGCAAAGCATGCTCAATTCTTGCCCGCCATATCTTTGATATCAAATAGATTTATAAAAAATAGGGAAGCTGCCTCTTCGTCTCCCTGGACACAGTTTTCCTCCTGTACACTGGCCCCATTTCTGTAATGGGTGTTTCTGTGCAACCCAGCCTTATGGGCTATGCGTGGCTCCAACCACCCCTTTACCACACCCTGCGCCTCGCTGGTGCTCAGCAATCGCTGCCTCTCTCTCCGGGGCTTCTCGAAGGCCCCTCTCTCCAGGGCTCGGGGTCAGCACACCCCAATGCTGTGTCCTCCCTGGTGCTAGGGCCAGTATACCCCTAATGCAGCACCTTCTCTGGCATTCAGGGTTGGCTCACCCCCAGTGCTGTGCCTTCTCTGATGCTCGAGTCAGCGCACCCCCAATGCAGCAACTTCTCTGGCATTTGGGGTCAGCACACCCCCAATACTGCACCCTCTCTGGCGCCCGGATCTCCACACTGCCATGGACCCCATATGAGGCCTCCTCCATCCCCTTATAGCCTCACCCAAGCCACTGGTAACAACAGCAAACAAAACACAAGTCCCTGGGCTATAACATAAATCTTATCCATCCAGCTCCAACATTATTCCTGCCACACCAGGGATGCTCCATCCTTCCCCAAATCTCAGGCTGTACCTGCAGTCTGGGCTCTGGGGTTTAAATGGGAACTAGGCCCTGCCCCTTCCGATCAGCTGACCGCTGGCAGGTGTGGGTCACTAGACCCCTCTGGTTGCCCTAGCAACCAACACCTGAGTAGTTATCCCAGCTCTACAAGTAGCAGGCACCTTAGTGCCCTGCTACAATCCAACTCAGTCTGATTTCCAGATTTATTCATAGGACAAAGAACATTTGAATTAGCCAATCAGAAGATACTTTTAGAGTTAGACAGGCTTATCAAGAATTGGAGCAGGTCCAGAGGGCAACAAAAATGTTGATGGGGCTGGGGCACATGACTCCTGAGGACAGGCTGAGGGAACTGGGCTTTTTTAGTTTGGAGAAGACTGAGAGGGGATTTAATAGCAGCCGTCACCTAACTGAATGGTGGTTTCAGACAGGATGGAGTTAGACTGCTCTCAGTGGTGTTGGATGACAGAACAAGGAGCAACAGTCTCAAGTTGCAGCAAAGGAGATTTAGGTTAGATATCAGGAAGAATTTTCTCACTGGGAGGGTAGTAAAACAGTGGAACAGGCTACCCAGAGAGGAGGTGGAAGCTCCATCCTTGGACTTTTTTAAGACCTGGCTGGACAAAGCTTTGGCTGGGATGATCTAGCTGGGGCTGGTCCTGCTTTGAGCAGGGGGTTGGACTAGATGACCTCCTGAGGTCCCTTCCAACTCTCATTTTCTATGATTCTATGACTCTAGGATAAGAAAAAAAATTAAAATTAAACACACAGGAAGGGGTGGAAAGGGCTTACTGTTTTGGTTGAATCTATTCAAACTGTGAGCACACAGGTAAAAACTGGTGTTTCGCTGTAATATGTGGCCAGATAGGCACTGGGATAAGCATGAAGCTCATGCTTTGTGTGTTGAAAATGGAAGGTCAGGCTATAGACCTGCGTCTCACCTTTTTTATCAGTAGCAAACCTACCTGTAATCCAAGTAACAGTTCACAGAAATGTATCAGTGGCTCCAGTTTTCATCTATCCAGATACTTACTTAGACCTCATTACTGAAAAATGGATATTGGCATGTGAATGAGACTATCTAAGCATGGAGCAAGGATTCACTAGTCACTTTTGAGTATTCTTTCCTTTCCTGTCTAAAATATTTGCCATCCAAATGTGAAGCAAAAGCAGTGCTACTAAGCTGATCAATTAGCTACCATGAATAGCAAAGTGCTGAAGGGAGCAATACACAAACAACTCATAGGCTAAAATCTGCTTACATACTGTATTTGTGAAAAATGAATTCATCAGAACCAGGATTGGTTTGGGAACATCATGCTAGAAAAGGAACAGGCCACATTCATAGGTTAATTTATTCACAGTCCTGTGCAGAGAGAGAAAGATCAAAGCTTTTGCTGAGTGTCTGAATGGGATTTAAGTGGTGCAGAGGACTGTTACTAACCCTCCTGAATTCCCATTAATTATTAATTTGATCATCTCTGTGTGTGATCCCATGTTATGAGTTGCTTGTACTTACAAAATAAATCACTTGAGTCTAAAAGTGAAATAATGCAATTTGGAACAAAACTAGAAATATCAAGAGTATTTTCTATATTGCATTCTCTAAGGGCTATTCAAGGGAAATTACTTAGAAGAACTGTCATCACAGAATTAACTTGGTCTCTCTTTATAAACTATTTCTATTCTCCGAAGGCAGTGTGCCATTTTTCCTCCTCTTCTGGTATTTCATTCTAACAGTGAATTTGGCATCATGCTTGCATTGTAGGAACAGCTTTGTGAGTAAATGTTGTCTTTTTCTAGCATGTGATTTTCTTTCCTCTACTGTGTTTTTTCACTAACACCTTTTTTTCTTGCAGACATGTATTAGAACCTTTTTTGTATCCTTGTGGTAGCTTACCTTGTGTGCTCCCTGACAATGTCATAAAGATCTCATTATATACAGTAGGAAGTTTGAAAATGACTTTTCACTGTATTTTGTAAAATGCATATCATTTTTGTGCATCTTGTCAGTCAACAATGCATGGCTGCAAATATGCTTTTTTCATCAAGTTGATTTGCCTTTGCCTTCAGTGTGTTCTACTGACTGCCCAGTAAACTGTTCAGGTGAACAAGTTTCTAATTTCCTTTTAGTTTTCTTTCTAGTGGTAAGCCAATTATTTGTGTAATTTTATTGTTTTCATCAAAATCTTGTCATGAGAACATTGGTGAGTCTAGAAACAATTGTTTAACAAAGAAACTTCCACCCAATCTACATCTCAGAACTATCTCAGTCTATAATAGCAGCATAATAAGTCTGGGCACTTTTCAAGGTAGTTTTTTGCATTTTATTAAACATATTTTTTTAAGTACAATCCTGCCCTGAAAAGTTACCTTGCAAAAAGAGCAGCATTGGATTCCATGTTTATGGTTTCTCAAGTATTCCAAATAAAACCTACTGTGGTTTCAGTTAAAGAAATACCATATATACTTGCATACCACACACACTTCTGTGATTGCAGAGCCAGACTGTTAAAGGGACCTTTTTCTGTGAAATAGGGGGTGCAGCCACATGCAATATTTACTGCGAAGTTGCCTAATTGGTTCCACAGTAACTGTGTCAGCATCTACATATGCAGTGCTATTAGGATGGAGTAAACTAATTAAGTCCACTGTAGATTAGTACTTGTAAACACAAGTACTATCCTACAGTGGAGTGTTTTACTTTACAGTAGCACACATGTAGATGCTGACAGGGCTGGCTGGGACATGAGGGTGCTTCACTGTGGGCTAGCCCCTCACTGAAGCATCCTCATGCCCCAGCCAGCCTCTCTGAAGTACATTGAGCTGGGCTGAAGCAGACCTGAGCTGGCAAGCTGTCCCCCCAGGCCCTCTGCCAGCCAGGGTTGTTCTCACTTGGCTCAATGTGAAGCACACATTCAAACGTGACACCCAGGAATTATACATTCTGGAACAGTATGTGCTGGAGCTTATTGCTACACATTAATTGCATGTGTAGACATGCCCAAGGAGACGTAACTTAAGACATAACTTAAGCCTGCTTAGTAAGATTTACTTTCAGAAACACTTTGCAGAAAGAGAATCATGATTTAATACTGAAAGCTTTAAATAGGCCTAGTATAATCTAATCTAATTAGGATATAAGCAGTTTGGGGCAGATACTGTCTTTTTGTCCTGTGTTTGTCCAGTGACTAGCAGAGTTATCTCAGTGGAGCTCCGGTTCCATCACTGGGGCTCTCAGACACCACCCTCATACACAGAAACAACAACACCATTCTAGAGCAGGTATGCACATATGAAATGACATGGAGTTTGGAGGTGTTAAGGTGTTGTTGTTGCTGTGATGGTCCAGAAGATGTGTGAGAGGAAGGGAATCTTGTGGGTGATTGGTATCACTATGTAGTCTGACTTTTTTTCTCTTTATGTTGTGGATTTTCCATTGTAATCAGCAAATGTCAATATCTTCCATGTTTTATAGAATCATAAAATCAATGGACCAGAAGGGACCTGTTAGATCATCAAGTCTGGTCCCCTGCCATAGGCAGGAGGTTAATGAGCTCAAACTAGCTCAGTGAGGTGCTTATCCAGCCTCCTCTTGAACACCTCCAAGGATGGCGACTGCACCACCTCTGCTGGGACTGTGTTTCAGGTTCTAATTACCCTTTACAGAGAAGAAGCTCTTTCTTATGTCCAGCTTAAATCTTCCTTCTATTAGTTTATGCCCATTGGTCCTCATCCTCCCAAGGGGTGTCTTCTTGAGGAGTTGCTCCCCCAGATCTTGGCGTTCCCCCTGACATACTTGTAGGAGGCTAACAAGTCACCTCTCAGGCTCCTCTTACTCAGACTGAACAAGCCCAGCTCCCAGAGTCTCTCCTCATAGGACCTATCCTTCAGGCCGCTAATCATGCAGGTGGCCTTTCTCTGTACCCTCTCAAGTTTATCTGCATCCTTCTTGAAGTGTGGTGCCTAAAACTGGGCACAGTACTCCAGTTGCGGCCTCACCAATGCTGAGTAGAGAGAGAGAAGCACCTCCCTGGATCTGTTGTCAACACATCGGCTGATGCACACCTAAGTCCTATTTGCCCTGCTGGCAGCTTTCTTGCACTGTTGGTTCATATTCATCTGGTTGATTATGACCCCTAGGTCCCATTCAGATGATGTGCCAGCCAGTGAGTTACTGCCTATCCTGAAGTTGGGGTGAAAGTTCTTCCTACCCAAATGAAGGACCCAGCACTTTTCCCTGTTGAACCTCATCTGATTCTGATCAGCACATAGAACCAGTCTGTCTAGGCTAGGGGTGTCCAACCTTTTTGAATGTGGGGCTAGATCATGAACTTTTTACCCCCCAGGGGGCCGGCGAGCCATGTTCAAAGGCCTCACAGGAAGTGGTATCACATCACCCCCCCCCCCATGAAAGTACATTGTTTACTTTTGTTTCCCATTGCAGCACCTCGGGCCTCAGAAAATGGGTTGGAGGGCCACATAGTGGCCTGTGGGCCATATGTTGGACAAGCCTGTTCTAAGCTGTCCTGGATCCTTACCCTATCCTCTGGTCTTCCTGTATTACCACAGCTTGGTATTGCCAGCAAACTTAATCATAGAGCATTCTACCCTTCCATCCAAGTCATTAATAAATATGTTAAAAAACACAGGTCCAAGCAACAATCCCTGTGGGACACCACTGGAGACAGCCTTTCAGGATGAGACCATCCCATCGATTACAACTCACTGGGACTGGCCTCTAAGACAGTTATGCACCCACCTCACTATAGGCTGGTCCAGGCCAGTACCCTCTAGTTTAATTGAGAGAATTTCATGGGAGACAGAATCAAAG
>NW_017729031.1:101580217-101582864 GCF_001723915.1 Gavialis gangeticus
TTCTGCCACTGTGCTTTCAAGAAGGGAGTTCCCCAGCCTATAGGTATGCTGCTGGTTCTTACTGCCCAAGTGCAGTACCCTGCACTTGTCAGTATTGAATCCCATCCTATTCTTATTTGCCCACCCCTATAACCTGTCCAGGTCCAGCTGTATCCTGTCCCTCCCTTCTAGCATGCCCACCTCGCCCCAAATCTTGGTGTCATCAGCAGATTTGAACAGGGTGCTTTTCACCTCCTCGTCCAAGTTGCTAATAAAGAAATTGAACAGTGCAGTGCAAGCCCTGGGGGACTCCACTGCCCACATCCCTTCAGGTCAAATATGACCTGTCCACCACCACTCTCCGGATGCAGCCCCTCAGCCAATCTGCGGTCCATCTGACTGTGTAGGCATCAACACCACAGTCTAGCTTTTTAATGAGAATGGGGTGGGAAACAGTGTCAAGGCCTTCCTAAAGTCCAAAAAGACTACATCCACCGCAACACCTGTGTCCAATGAAGTCACCCATGACAATCAGGTCTTTAGTTCAGGCTGCCTCAGTCAGGGACCCAGGGAATGCCTGATCATTCTCCTCTTCTTGGGAGGGAGGCCTGTAGTAGACTCCCACCATCAGGTCTCTCTCTCCTGAACCCCTTTGTATCTTGACCCAAAGGGCCTCCAAGGACATCTCCCTGCTATCAAACCTGACTTGCAGGGAGGGGTACTGCTCTTTCCCATAGAGGGCCACCCCTCTGCCCTTCTTCCCAACTCGATCCTTGCTATAGAGCCTATAGCCCTTGATATCCACTGCCCAATCATACGTATTGTTCCACCAGGTCTCCGTCAACCCAGTGAAGTCAAATTCCTCGTCTACCGGAAGAAAAGCCAGTTCCTCCCGTTTGCTGCCCATGCTTCTGGCATTCCCATAAAGTCACCTGAGTTCCACTCTGGTCACCTCAGGTTTTCTGTCACTATGCAAGTATCTTAGGGCACTGGAGCTCACCTGGGTGTCCACTACATTAATGTCCTCTCTTGGGTCATCATGGGAAGAGGATTCATGTACAACCGTGGAACCTCCCCACTCTTCCCTAGATGTGCTTAGTTTAAAGCCCTCCTTCTCAGCAAGTCAGCGATTCTCATACAAAAGAGTTTCCTCCCTCTACCTATAAGGTGAATGCTGTCTCTTGCATGTACACCACTGCTGTTGAACTACATACCAAGGTCAAGGAATCCAAAGCTTATGCAGTGACACCATCTCTGAAGTCTTTGGTTGACCTCTTCAGTGGTTCGGCCCCTGACTGGGAGGATTGAGGAGAAGGCCACTTGTGCTCCTAGTTCCTTGAGCTTCACCCCCATAGTCTTGTAGTCACCCATGATTCTCCCAGGGCTGTTTCTCACTGTGGCGTCGGTGCCCACATGGACAAGGAGCATGGGGTAGTGGTCCATAGGGTGGACCAGATTAGGGATCCTGTCAGTTACATCTTGAATCCTGGCTCCTGTAAAGCAGCAGACCACTTGAGCAAGAGGGTCTGGATGACTAAGGGCTCCTTCTGTGCCCAGCGGGAGGGAGTCTTCCATGACAATCACCCTTCATTGTTTCCTTGGTGGGGGCAGTTGTTCCTGTCCTGTTTGCAGTGCAGTGCAGATGCCCTATCTGTTGATAGTGAGGGCTGCATAGCTATTGTGCAGGGCTGTTGGTGGAGCAACTGATGCACCTCATGACTTCGGGCCTCATGTGACCAACTTCTAACCACTGTTGGTTGGGGCATGTTGCTCAAGCCTGTTCTTCTGCCCGGTATCCATGACATCCTTCTCCGGGTGCAGGGCCTGGCAGTATACATCATTCTCCACCTTATATTCCCTGATGACTCGCAGCCTGTTCACCTCCTCCTGGAGCTCCCTCACTCAGCCCTCCAAAGTCTCCACCAGTGGGCACATCCCACAAATGGGGAAGGCAGTGCCTCGGCTACCAGTTTCCAGCAGACATGACAGGCAGCCCTTGCAACCTGGAGTCAAGGGCTCTGTCTGCATGGAGGCTGGGACCACAGGCTCTATCTGCATAACAATCTCTGTGGTACCAAAGGTGAGTGGTCCATCTAGGCCTGGAAGCCTAGGGGTGCAGTGCATACCCATTACCATGTCTGCAGGGCAGACCCCAGTCACATGGCCTCCTTAGTGATTGTTTGAGTAACAGACCGTGTGTGTGTGTGTGATTACTCCCACATGGTCTCTATCAGCTGCTGTTGCTGCAGCTTAGCAGACAGGCTCAAATAGCTGTCTGCAGTGGGATCCTCTGGCCTACCAGGCTGGGGGGGTCCCTGGGTCCCTGAATGTCACCCTGGAGGGAGGGGAGGGCTGGTCCCTTGTCCCCTTTACCTGAGCTCTAGTGCTGGAGGATTATCTTTCAGCATGTGGAGTTTTAGCTGCCCGGGGGCACCACAGGGATGGGGTGTGCCATGCATCACCACAGGGGGCACTTAGTTTGAAAGTGCCAGCTAATAGCCTCTCCTGCTCACCCTCCTATGCAAACTCAAGCACTGGGCCCAGAGCATGCCTGTTTGCACACTCTGTTTGCACGGCTCCCCAGGGGTCTGGGCTAAGTAGGAGCCGTGGGGGGCACAATCCTCCTTGGCTCTGCTAAGCTGCACCCTCTAGCTAGTGCCCACCCACT
>NW_017729031.1:101587864-101596493 GCF_001723915.1 Gavialis gangeticus
CGTGGGGGGCACAATCCTCCTTGGCTCTGCTAAGCTGCACCCTCTATCTAGTGCCCACCCACTGAGGGCCCGACTTACCTCCCTGCTCTGCACAGTGGGTCAGGTCAGGGGTCCACCAGAGAGTCCGCCAGGGTCCTAGCTCATAGGGGCACAACAAGCTTGCACTCATGCATCTCTCACTGTAACTGGGCCCAAACTGTGGGGGGGGTTTTACCATTGGGGGGCCCTTTTAAAACCCTCACATGGGCAGATTGCTGCCAGTGCTGCACATGCACAGATTGCTGCCAGCGCCACGCTGCTTTCTGGGACAGGTATCCCCTGTCCCTCCAGAGAAGGGGGCAGGTAAGTGCCCCCCATCCCCTAGTCCCATGCTAACCCATGTCAGGCCACTCCAGTCGTGTGGCTCCCTAGGGGGCTGGGTTAAGTAGGAGCTGTGGGGGGCCATGACCCTCTTTGGTTCCACTCAGCTGCCCCCTCTGTCTAGTGCCCACCCACCACGAGCCCCACTTGCCTCCTGGCTCTGTGCTGGGGGTCAGGTCAGGGATCCGCCAGAGGGTCCGCTGGGGTCCTAGCTCAGAGGGGCGCAACAAGATTATACCCATGTGTCTCTCCCCAGAGCTGGGCCCAAACTGTGAGAGTGGTAGCATTGAGATGATGTTGTTGCCATGATGGTCCAGGAGCTATGCAAGAGGCAAGAATTCTTATGGGTGATTTTTTTTTTATTGGGACAGACAAGAGTCCTTGTGACCAATATCTTTTATTTATGTCTCAGCTGTGTCTGCTTCAGATACCATGATACTCAAAAGCTTATTTATGTCTATACCAACCATACAGTTGATCCAATAAGAGATATCACTGACAAGAATTCTTGCCTTGTGGATTTTGAGGTCATTTTCCACTGTAACAACACTTTTAATTCTAGTAGCTTTAGTTTCACGTTCCTGACTTAACTTGTTTTTCTTGTTCCAGATCTGAAACAGGTGTTATCAAAGCCAGATCTGCTGCAGGGGCCCTAATTGCTCTCTCAGGAGACAATCTGCTTACAAAATACAGAGGTGGGAATCCATGACCTTTACACTCTCTTTTAGGTGCTGAGTATTGACAGCACTTTCAATATATCTTATTTCTATGCAGAAAGAAAACAGAGTCCTTCTGTACAAAAAGTTAATACACGGAAATAAAATGTACTGCCTTACATAGGCAGAAAAGGTTGATGCAGAAGAATAGCATCCATTAATCAATGTCCATTATATAATGCCTCTTGCATAAGCATCTCAGAGTAGTTCATAATATCCCTTAAGAGAAGTAAATCTTAGAAGTTAAAACCCAGGTTCAATTACTGTAATTGTGAAAAGATCACTTTCAGCCTCTAGCTCAGACAGAAACCATCTAAATTAGATACAAGAAGATAGAAGAACTCTTGAAATAAAGATGATAATAGGTAAAGGGTTGAGTATAAAAAGTGAAACTCCCCTCTATACAATGGGCCAGCACAAAGGTTTATGCGTGACGCACATCCTCAGAATAGAACTTAAGTGGGGCCTCTGGCTGGTCTTCTGCACAGGTATATATTTTACATAAATTGATTTGTAATTAACATCACAGAAGCTAAATCCAGCAGTAGACTGGCAAGTTCTTATGGTCATGAAAAGGAGTTCATTGTGTGCTCTTCCCACCTACTTGGCCTAATCATCAGGAATTAGAAACTATTCTAACTCATTAGCTGTGATGGAATAGGCATCCAGTGATTGTCACGTTAGTATTTCTTGGGAGTAAGTTCAGAATCTTTAGACTCTGCCACGATTCTAAGCATCTCTTCTGGCTGCTTGCAGCTTTCTTTCAGTTTTATGTTGACAAAGATCAGGAGGAGGCCTTGATGAGTCGGAGCAGCCTAAGAAGTCTACTAACAGACTTGCATCAGGTACTGTCACTGTTCTTAAACTGCATGTGTGGAATAGACAGCAAGTCTCAAAGAGGAATTCCAAGAGAGTTATTGCAAGGGATAAAAATGTATGGGATGTTAGTTCCCTAGGCTTCTTTAATAAAGTCAGTTGGACTCTCAGGAGATGGAGATCTACTGTGCAGAAACTGCTCTAGGATCTGAATGTAGGTATCAAATCTAAGGGCACATGCAACAGTTGTATAGATATTAAATTATATCTGTCTAAGCTGCTATGACACAACTGTTATACCTGCATAATTATGTAGCAATACAAGTGTAGCAAAATTGTTGCAACTTTAGTCCCGTTTCAGTCCAGCTGAAAGTTACAGTAATTTAGGTATCCTGTATTGCTACAGGAGCATGCAGATATAGAGGGTACATCTAACAGCTGTTACATGCTCCCAAGCAGCAGCAGCTCTCCCTCCCCTTTTAAAGAGTTTAAAAGGTATATTTGTTCATAGCCTCGGTCAAAATACCCATTGGCATCAGTGCCTGTCCTGAGAGTTTTTTCAGAGCTTATGATAGCCAGATCCTACAAGTACTTCCACAAGCATGAATGTGCACCCATGCTGAGCGCTCTTAGTGTGGAAGGGGCTCCATTGAGGTATGTGTCCATCCCTGTGCAGAGCTGCCTATAGGTTCAGGGCCTTATCAGTCATAAATTACTCGCTGAAAACAAACTGTCAGCTGACACTGCAACGAGCTCTCAGATAGGAGATACTACTGTGGTGCAGTCAGGGTGAATTTTGTTACATCAGCATTTTTAGAAAGATCATGGAATAAGCCTATGTTGCAAAAACCAAGTCTGTCCATTACTGGGTTCAGTGCTCTAGCCTGACAGCACAATATGTTGATTGATATATAATAACTGGGGTGGAGATACAGTCACTCTGACACACAATGAAGTTTGGAATTACATGCTGATATCACATGCCTGCGTTAAAACAGCCTTTCCTCTAGTAAAGGAAGCAAATGGCTTTTCTATTGATGCTTCTCTATCTGTGCTCTGATACCACCCTAATAGAGCATGGTGGCAGCATCTGTTTTTTAGCATGGTATTACTGAATAGCTGCTTTTCTTTCTGGTGCAGATTCCAGCCGTCGTGGGGGAAAGCTGTGCTTCATCCTGTGTCGAAATTGCTATTCACAGCTGTTTCCATGGGGTGAGTAGAATTCAGATGGTCTGTGGAGGTGATTGTGAACGTTGTTGACCAAGTGAAATGTCAAGGTATCACAGGGTAATATCCAAGTTTACTTTATTTTAAGGGGTAGGATAATTTCCAAATCCCAGGGGATAAACCTCTGTAGCAGACTTGACACCAGTGAAGGAAGGTATATAATGAGGTACCTAGCATGGACCTCTGGCCTCACATGGAGACTTTTTGAAGTCAATGGTGTCCTACATTAGACAGGAGATCATTTGGGTTTAGAGATTTTGGCTTAGGATTGGGGTTTATATTTTGAGCTTTATGTAATGCAATAATGCATAAAATTGATATTCTTTTCCAGGTTCTGAACTCAGCAGTTGGTGAAGAGAAATTCCTATCTTGGCTAAGAACTGAACCTGCCCTTCTCCTGTGGCTTCCTACTTGTCATAGATTATCAGCCGCTAAAATGGTCACTCACAATGTTAGATGTAGAGTCTGCAAGAATTTTCCCATCACTGGATTAAGGTGAATCAATATTTACTGTAATATTACTTGCATCACCTAGAGGCCCACCAGGATCAGGACCCCATCATGACAGACAGTATGAATGGACATAACATAGAAAGGCAGACATGTAACAGCATTAAAGGAACATGATCATACAGTGACATGGAAAAGTACATGACATGGAATTTTACTTTTTTTAATATAGCTTGTATTTACTTGAATTATTTTCTTCTTAGTTTTCTCAAAATCATAGGCCCTACTTACATCATGCAGTGATATTACAGTTCCTAGTGAACTGTTTTTAGAGATAAGCTGCTATATGAGAGAGAATGAAGATGCAGCTGCAGTATTTAAGGTGATATCATGTACAACTGTTGCTTCACTGTATGAAGTTTTGCTGCAACGATGCAGTCTAAGAAACAGTATATTATCATCAGATCAACAATTAACTCCTGTTTTGCTAATAAAATCTCAGCTCTTCCGTTGGTGTGGGAAACTATTGTTCTATTACCAGTATCTCTCAAGAACTCACTTCTTCTGGATGTTGATTGCCAGCATCCCAATTCTTTTGTAAGAAGTTCTCAGACCCGAGAATTAACCTGATCCTTTCTGTTTTCTCCTGACAGATATCGCTGCCTGAAGTGCCTAAATTTTGACCTTTGCCAAGTCTGCTTCTTCACCGGGCGTCTTAGCAAACCTCACAAAAAATCACACCCTGTAACTGAGCACTGTGTGCAGGTACTGTGCCAATTTAATGGATTTACTTGCTTGCTTGGGGCACCTGCATTGATTATATTGTGCATATATTAACTATCTGGCAACTTTTAAGTCAGAGAAAGACAAGTACATTTAAGTTTGCGTTTTGTGTTCTGCTTTGAATTAAATAACAGTTTTAGTCACGTGGAAGTCTCTGGAGCAGCTCCTGTCTTCCCTTCGGTGGGTGATACAAGAAAGCAGTGCTCCAAAGCAGCCTCTAGCCCATTTTTGAATGTGGGTAAAGCACCTTCCATTGCTTTGGTGTTTTGTTCATGAATAGCAGGTGGGGAAGGAGTCTGGTGTCAGGAACACTGTATGTCACTGCCCATCCCTCCCAGTCCCACCACGTGTCCAGTGAGGTGCTAATGCTGCTTGAAGCTGCATTAACTCCTTGTGAAGCTTCCTCTGTTTTATAGGTTAACTGTCACCCTATATTGGAGGCTTCAATACCTGTATCTTACAGGAGACTACCTTTCTCCCCCTGGCTCCACTCAAGCTTGGCTGATGGCAGTATGAAGCCACAGACAACAAGGAGATTCAGTCCCTCCCCTGCCCCCACTCCAACTTCAGCCTCTTCTATACAGTGGAAAGTCATCATGTCCATCAGAGGAATATATGAAATATAATATATAGATGTTGTGAGAAGTTTCAATTGGGCACTGCGCAACAGAGTTCATAGAAGTCTGCTGCAAAAAGCTTATCATTCTAAAAGACTTCAGAAGCCGTATAAGAAGCAAAGGCAACGCATACAGTGATCAGGCTGGGGGAACAGGGAAAGAAGCACCTCTGCATGCAAGAAATGTTCAGGTCTGCTTCAAGAAGATCCACACAAATAAACCCCCAAATTTGCACAAAGCCCTCTTGACGTCAAAGAGTTTCTGGACACCATGACTCTGATCAGAGGGATGTGCTGGAAGAATCAGGGCCTTCAGCTCTGTCAGCATTAGAAAATGAGCTGTGCTGAAAGCAGTTTAGAAATCCACATTACTTCCCCAGTAGTGGCCTTGAAGAAGGGCAAACTGGGGGATTGCCTGGGGCCCCACGCTTTATAAAAATAAAAATTAATTACACTGAATACTTGTATCAATATTGTATTAAGGTACTTTCATTGCAGTTTCATGGATAGGGCAAAGTGAAACTGAAATGGAAAATGTCTGATTTGCTTATAGGCTATCAAAATTAAGCCTCTAAGGGGCCCCAAATGACTCTTACCCAGAGCCCCAACAACCCTAAGGCCACCACTGACTTCCCCTAACTCCTAAATGAGACTGAGCACAAGTCCCATGTCCAAGAAGTCCTTAACAACCCAAGCAACAGCAAAACAACTGGCTTCCGCACACAGCATAGCACTGTGTGGCTAACACTAAGTTTCTTTTAAAAAGGCTTGGAGCAGTAGGTAGAGAGAAAATATTTCACATCAGCACTTCTTTTCTTTACCATACTGACATCTTGTGGTAATTTTATTACCATCACAGGAAATTAGTATAATGTACATGGTATGTTCACACTGCATTTTCCTGTTTGTTCTCTTAAAATGATTCATTTTCCTGCATAATAGAATAAAAATGACACCACATCAGGAGGTCAGCATTTTACATCTGCTTTGCCTAGCTATAACACAACGTGTAGGAAAATGAAGAACTAGGCCCTTTACTAGTCTTCAGATACGTTATTTAAACAACCTCGGGAAAGATCATGGATTATCTCTAACACGTATTATGTAGCTAAAGACAAGGGTTTGTCTTCTTCTCTACTAAGTTCCCAGCAAGCTGGGGAAGAGTGAGTAATATTAGTATCCACAAAGAGCTGTAATTATTTTCATCATGCATCGTCTGGTGCAAATAACACACACACACACACACACACACACTAAGTAAAAAGATAGTTAATTACTTGCTGATATAGTGATAGACTTCAGTGAATCTGTCCCAGTTTGCAATTTGGATGATATTTTGAGGGTTTTATGGAATACACTCAACTATTTAATAAATCTGAAAGCTCTGTTAATACTCACTGAGCTCGTCTACATGCCTCTATGGCACCACTGTTGCTGTGCCATCATTTGCACAGTTCAGTAACAGGCGGTATTGCACTGTGTGTGCTCTGCATGATTATTTTAGCTGCCATGTTGCTGTAGCGATATGCGATACTGAGAGAGCACGCCGCTACTGCGACATAGCTTAGCTTCAGCATCACGGTTTTTGCCTGTGCATTGCTACGGTGACATAGTGTCACATGTAGATGTGCCCACTATGGAGGGAGCCAGGCCCCAAATACAGGAATTTGCCACAAACTGTAGCAACAAAAACTGTCAGGCTGGGATTGAAACTCAAGGGTTTCTGTTTCTGTTTTTCTTAACATTTTATCTTACCTGTCCACTGTTGTATTTGAGCACTTCATAACTGTTATGAAGAACTGTGGCACAGAAACAGCAAACAAATTGCCCAAGGTCCCAGAGGGCATCTGAACTTGGATCTCCTAATTCCAGAATTAGTGTCCTACCTACCAGACTCTCCTTTGTCTCAATTCTCCTCACTGAGCCCCAGCAGCCAGATCTTAAACTGTCAACCATGTGGGCTCCTGCTTTCTTGTAGGTGGGAAAGGAAAGGATTCAGCTTTGTCTGGGCCTATATTGCCAGACTGCCTGCTGCTTCTGGGCAATGCTTATTTTAAAATCCACTCCCTTCTCTCCCGTGTGTCATTCCAGCAGGTGTCAGCAAAGGAGAATGCAAAGCTCTTTCTCCGCACTGTCAGAAACAACCTGTTTCAGGAGCGCTGCAGAAGAAAGGAGGCTCAGAGAAGGAAAGCCTTGGAAATGCTGCAGGGAGGGGATCTCCTAGCACCTGAGCCAGTCCTGTGAGTGTGGTTTTGAAAAGACTAGATACGTCTTAACTGCACAACATTTGTTACTTGCTTATAGCAGTTCTAAAGCAGAAGCCATTCTTGGACATAAGTTACTTGGCTGAGCCCATTAAGAAAATAACTCTGGTGTTTTGTAAGTGAAATGTGGTCAGTGGTTCATCTATAAAACATGAAATAAATAAGATTAAATAAAACAGAAGTGTTGTAACCACACAGCCAAAAGCAGCTACCACCCATTTATCATAGATTCATCTTCTTTTAAAAAATAAGTCAGTTGAAATGGGTCTTTGTGCAATTTATCAAGGCACTGCCCCATTGAAAAGGCCAATAGAGTCTATGTGGGGTACTGGCTGACAGCCTTTTCCAGGCCATGACCAAGCTACAATATAAAAACCCTGGGCGATTCTTGCTGCCATAAGGCACAGGAGGGTGATCACAGTGCCTCTTATTCATGATCTCTACTTCAGGATCCCTAGTTTGAGAAACTAGGAGCTGAATAATTATTGTTTATAACTCTGACGCCCTTCTGCAAAGGGCAAGAAGAATAATTTCTATCCTGCTTTGGTCCTGAATAATAGCTATTGAAGAACTTTTAGTATTATGACAAGCAGAGAGGACAGGATGAAACACAGGCTGAAAAGGGGCCTCTCAAGCCATGAAGACTGGTTCCCTGGATTCACAGGCAACCATTTACCCAGAGTCCTAAAAATCATTCACTCCAGTCTCTTTTAACCACATTATAAAAACAAACTCTAAAACACCCTACAATATGCCACAGGTCAAAAGCCAGGGAAACAAGGACACTGGCAATACATTTCTGCCATTGAGTGTCCAAGTATTTCAACTAATGTGTGCTCAGAGGAGCTTAGGAAAATGACATGCCTCAAGCTAGTCAGAAATGCAAAAAAAATAAAAACAAACAAGCAAACAAACCCACAGCATTGCCAATCTGACCTGAATGAAAACATCCTTTCAGACCCCAAACCTGGCAATCAAATGGACATGAGCAGAAGAGCAAGATCCTGTAGCCAGATACCTGAGCGGTTCCCAAGTACAAACAGAAGCACCAGCACTCATCAGTCATAATTCCCACCCTGACACACAGCCATTTTCCAGTGCTTCAAAAAAAAGCCAAAACGCTCAGAAATCAATAAAGTGTTCATGCTGGGGGGAGGAAAACATTCCTTCCCAGCCACTACAGACAATCAGCGGAAGTTCTGATTGACAGACATCTCCCATGCAAAGAAAGTTACACCTCTCAAATCTAACAAATTCATAGAAGTAGGGTCCGAAGGGACCTTGTAGATCTTCTAGTCCGACCCCCAACCCTGGGCAGGAGAGAAAACTGGGCTCAAATGACCCCAGCCAGGTAAACGTCGAGCCTCCTTTTGAAGACCCTCCCAGGGTAGGAGCCA
>NW_017729031.1:101601493-101601815 GCF_001723915.1 Gavialis gangeticus
CCTAGCCGCCCTGACAGTGAAGTAGTGCCTTTGGACGTCTAGTCTGAATCTGCCCTCTAACAACTTATGGCCGTTATTCCTTGTTACTCCAGGAGGTGCTCGGGGAACAAGGTCTCTCCCAAACCCCACTGGTCCCCCTACTAAGTTTTTAGATGGCCACTAGATCCCCCCTCAGACTTCTCTTGCAAAGGCTGAACAGGTTCAGGTCCCATAGCCTCTCTTCTTAGGGTCTGCCCTGCTGTTGCCGGATCTTGCGGGTGACCCTCCTCTGGACCCTCTCATTGTTGTCTACATCCCTCCTGAAGTGCGGTGCCCAGAACTG
>NW_017729031.1:101602830-101606954 GCF_001723915.1 Gavialis gangeticus
TGATTTGAACATGTCCAGCCCCTCCAGAAGTTCTCTAACCCGATCCTCTCTGACCCTAGGCTTGGAGGAGTTTCTTTCAAGTCCGTCCTGAATCTTGGTACGGGAGCCCCGGTCCCTGTGCAAGAAAACAGAGGCAAAGAAATTGTTAAAGAAGTCTGCTTTCTCCTCTGGTGCGACCACCAGATTGCCAAACATATCCTGCAGGGGCCCCACATTACCTGGGGCCTTCTTCATTCTCCCTATGTATTTAAAAAAGGACTTTTTGTTGGGGGATTGCAAATATTAGAATCTACATATCACATCTTCAAATCTATATAGCTCCCTGTCTTATTATACTCTCCATAAACTTGTGAAGCTCCATCTTGAAGCAATTCAAGTTCTTAATCCATTCTACTTTGCTTGGAAAACTATTCTAAAAAGTCACTCCTCATTTTCCATCTAAATTTGTTCATAATGAGTTTGTTGGCATTTGATTCTGTGCCAATATTGTTCTTTACCTTAAAATTAAATATGGTATTTCCCTGATTTTCCCTATGTGTGTACACACGTGTGTGTGTGCACACACACTTTTGTGATCATGTCCTGTTTCTACCTTAATTTTGTTAAACTAATAAAGTCAAGCTCTTTTAATCTCTTCTTAAAACATAGGTTCCTCGTTCACTTTTTAATTTTAGTGGCCCTTCTTTGGGCCTGTTTCAGTTCAAAATTAATTGTTTCTGAGTATTACTAACCAGATCTGTACACAGTAGTACAGGAGGTCTCACCAAAGTGTTGTACAACAATTTCCTTGTTTCTACTTAATATACCCAACTAATCCACATTAGACTTGCATTAGGCTTTTTCATAGCCATGTGCTGGTAATTTACAGTTAACAATTGTGATTGACCAATACACAATACACCCATACTCTCTTGTTCTGTTGCCTCCAGCCAATGAACCCCCATCTTATAATAAAAGTTTTTGCCATTAGGCCCCAAGTGCACAGTTTCGCACTTCATACTGTATTTTGCACAGTGCAGTAATAGAAATGGTGTTGTTTATCTAAATCTTCCTATACAATAATCCTGTCTTCTTCAACACTGGCAACTTCCTCTCTCCCATTTTATGTCATCTGTAGATTTCATGGGCTCTGATGTAATTCCTGCACCAAGACCCCTCAACAAAATGTGTCCCAAAACCATTTACAAGACTATCACTAGTAATCACCCTCTTTTCAACATAGCCCACTGCAGTCTCCCTTTCAGCCAGATGCTTATCCACTTTACAATTACAGCACTGATCCTCATTCTCACCAATTTAGCTAATAATGTCCTAGGAGGCATTATGTCAAAAGTTTTAAGTCTAGACAGACTAAGCCTACTGTCTTTCCTTTGTCTAAAAAGTTAGTTTTCCTGTCATAGAAGGATACTAGATTTGTTTGATATGAACTTCACTAGATAAAACCATGTTATGTTTTGTCCCATTTTCTGTTTGCTTCCAGGACAGTTTCCTGGTTTAAGACACTGGACCAGGATCCATGCCCAACTCTGCCATTGATCTACTGTCAGATATCGGACAAATCACTTAACTTTTCTGAACCTCAGTTTCCCATTTGTAAATTGGGCATAATAATACTTCATCTACCTTGCCAATTTCAAATGTAAACTCTTTGGTCAAGGACCAGATTTTCAATGGACATAATGAGGCCTTGGTTTCAGGTGTGTTCGCTAGGTTCTACCATAACGCATGTAAATTGTAAAAATGTGCAGTTGGTTGGGTAGGTTCTCTTATTCCCTTCTTTGTGAAGTGGATCACAGTGTTGTAGTTCACCAGTTCTTGGAGCTTCTCAACAGCAAGTTAGATCCCTTTCATCCTAGGTAACTGACTTATATCTCTGTTCTCTCCACTACTGGATAATCTATGACCCCTGAAGTTATTTGCATATGAGAAAGAGCTCCCTGAAGGTCCACTGCAATAGCATATTCCTATCACATAGGTTTGTAATGAGTTATTTGTTCTTCATTTGAAGCTTTCCTGCACTTTGCCTTCGGCTGAAATTTAAATCAGTAAACTGAAGAAAATGATTATGCAAGACGGACAGTCAGCATTATTACAGATTATTACTTTGCCAGTGTGCTTCTTTCCATCCCATTCTTTTATCCTTCAAATAGGGCTTAAGTGAAACATTCACCTTATGGGTAGGGCTGAATGTCGTTCTAATGGCAACGCAGCAGAAAATATATTTACTAAACTTTATTCTCCTGCACCACTAGGGAGCATGATTACCATTACAAACTGACATTTTAAATATAGGAAGACTAAATCAATACCACAGCTACAGTATAAGGAATCTGATGGACTATGTGCAGTGGTAATAAGTTATTGGTTCACTGATATTATCAATTAAATATTTGCACCTTAGAGTGAAACATGACTAAATATAAAATAAACAGCAAGTCTTTTATTTAGGGAGAACAAAAAAAAGAGAAGAAAGATTCCTTCTTTTCAGGACCTTTACTTAATCTTCCTCTGAGTCAAGAATGCCATTCAATAACTTGGCAGGTTTTTGTTTCCATCACACTTGGGCAGGCAGGGGTGATCAGTGAGAAAAGAAAATGTTGGGTTGCCAAATCCAGCTTTCATTGAGAAGATCCCACTTTTGCTCTGCCTTCTTCAGAGGGGGCAGCAGGATTTCAGGTCTGGAAGGACTTTTCTTAGTTAAATTGGCTAATTCAGTTGCAATGTCACTGCTAATGGGTAAGAAACCAAGGGAAATTAAAAAAGAAAGAGCTATTTTGGTGATGAATCGGAGATAAATAAAAGCTTGTTCTGGATACTTCATGGCCTCCATTTAATTAACAAAATGGCATCTGCTGCAAAGGATCCATTCTGCGATACAAATGTGGTGACAACTACCAGTACTTTTAGCTAAACTGTAATTTTTATTCAGGCACATCACTTAGTCATTAATCTATTAACAACTTGTTCGTTTTATTTCTGATGTTTTTAGGTCCCAGGAGGGGAAAACTTGAAATTTACCTCTTAGGTGTTTTATCTCATCCTTTCTATATTTTTGCTTTCTTTACTGATGTGCAGTACCTCTACAGAACCAAATAGTTCACCACAACCTGCCTATTGTAATCCAGCCTCCTCTGTGGATGGACCTGGCCCACATTCATCTAAGCAAATGCCTCAAAGGGGATCTGTGGTACAGCAGACAGAGAATGGCAATAGGGCAGCAGAGCAAGACAAAATGCAAGCACAGGTGAGTCAAATAAGAATCAACATAAGTAGCACAGTCATGGAGGAGAGCCACACCAATCCTGCTCGGCTGTCAGACTGCATTTTAATCCATCACCTTAAGGACCAAATTCAACCTCTCCTCATTTTCATCTTGATTTTATTATGTTAGCATATTTGATACCCTATCTGAGATTGGAGTCCTAGCTCCTTTCCTGATAGTATCAAAATACCTCACCTCTTTCTATTGCAAGTAACATGTCAAGGAATAACATGGACTCAATTCTCAGTTATAGTGACTATGTTTTATGCCACTGTAACAGAGAAAAAAGATGGCCTTCCTCTTCTCCAACCAATTTAGAACAGGTATTAAGGCTCTATACCAGTGGTTCTCAGACTTTTTAGAGTCAAGACACTCCTCGTTAGGTTCAAGACACCTCTCAGAAAACATCAGCTCTTCATTTTCGCTTATTTTTTTTAACTACAGAAAAATGATAGAATGATTCTTCTGTTGCAAAGAACCCAGCAAGACCTAACAGGTTGGAGTGTTTTTGAGACTATGGATTCCTCTTTGAAATCTCTGGGTTTATTTTATGAATCATGTTTGTATGTTGCTTCCAGGCTTATGGGTAGGGCCTGATTTAAATCACAGGCCCATCTCACTAATATCATGGCCCAGTCATGGTATAGGCCACCATTTCCATGCCCAGATCATGGTGCCCCCCCTTACCCCCACATCCTCAGATTGGCAAAGGGGGCAGGTTTAAGGCAACAAAATGCTGCAGGCTGGGGAAAGCCAGCAGCAAAAGCTTAGCAGCCCAGGATAGGGTAGGGGGAAATGGGTTGCAAAAGGGACAGGGGGAGGAGAGAGCTTGGGGATGGGTAAGGGAGGGACTATTTTCTTC
>NW_017729031.1:101611954-101614541 GCF_001723915.1 Gavialis gangeticus
GGAAAGCCAGCAGCAAAAGCTTAGCAGCCCAGGATAGGGTAGGGGGAAATGGGTTGCAAAAGGGACAGGGGGAGGAGAGAGCTTGGGGATGGGTAAGGGAGGGACTATTTTCTTCAATGCACATGTGTTTTCTCCCCCAGCCCCTAACCCCCAAGTCCCCAGTTTTCCCCTCTAAAGGAGTAAACAGTAGGGCTGTGAGAAATTTCACCGGCAGTTTCATTTCGATGCTGTTTCGAGCTCAAAACAGCAAAATCGAAACAAAACAGAGAGCTTTGAAATAGCCTTGAAATGAAACGAGGCAAATTGAAACATTTTGAAATTTTCAAAACACTTCGAGTTTTGAAGCTCAAGATGGGCTTGCATGCAGGGACCTGGTGGAGAATCACTGCTCTATACTAAACCTGCTCCTGGCCTCTGCTAAAGGGATCATGTTAAGAGCATGCCAGAAAGGAGAAGGGTAGTATCACTGAGCACACCACACTGCCACATTACCAAGAATGCAGCAACTGAAAATCAGCTCCCATATGTCCCGGCTCTGTTTTGCCAGCACTCCCCTGCTGGCCCTTAAAAGACCCCTCTTCAAGAATTACGTGTTTGTGACTAATCTGAAACAGTGTTAGCAAGCACATATCAGTAGTAACAGCTGTGACATCTGCAGATATTGTTCAAGTCCAAAGCACTTCTTTTCAGCTGCTGGCACTTCCTGATTTCAGATGAGTTAAAGCAGACCTGGGGCCTTTGGGCTCCGTGTCTTTTTTTCCCCCTTTTTTATTGTTAATCTTGGGCCTTATCAGACTGTTTGTTGACTTGTTCATTTTCTCCTGGGGGCTCTTTCTGAGGAATTGTATCCTCCTTTCCTGTTCTGAACTGTCATAGTACAAGATTTTCTAAGGTGGCTTGAAAAGAGAGAAACTGAAAGCCCCCAGACTACAGCTGATTAAGCAAGTAGGTTGAAAATGCACCAGACGTGCTCTCAGTCAAGATGCTGTGGTCTGACAAGGTAACAAGGCATGCATGAGCCTGGAAGCCCTAATTCCTAAGCTTGTGTGTCCATAACAACCAGGGCTCTTGGCTTTGGGGCAGCCAACTTGATGGTGAGCTTGCAAGCCAGAGCATTCCCTGGCTCCTAGGAGCCAGCCTGACAAGCTGCCTATAGGGTTTGAATTACACTTTGACTCCGGGTGGGGGTCTGCAGCAGTGGCAGCCAGAAGGAGCTGCCGCCACGTGGGCTGCTTAGAAAGGCGCGGCATGGCCCAGGGGCTTACCGACCCATGGAGAGGTTCTTGTCCCTTATGCGGGGGGCTCAACTCCCCCCAAACTCTCCCATAATTCGTGCCCTGGCTGCCTAGATAACCAGTTTCCTGCCCTACTCTCCCATGGTCAGCCTAGAGACTCCTGCCACCTCAATAGCAGCATAATAACTTCCCTTACCACTGTGTCCCTTTCTGTGCTTACCCTGGAAGTCCTCCACCCCAAACCTCTGAGCAGTGCTAGAAGCAGCAGCACAGATATGCTCCCACACTGGAGTGCTCCCTTTCGTGGCCAAGTCCAAGGTTTGAGGTTTTAAATTCTTCTTCAATCTGAATCGGAAGGAAATGCTTGGAGTTTCTCACAGGGTAGATATTCCATATTTTTAGCTATCTTAATACCCTGAGTTAATGGCTATCAATTAACCCAAGGTAAAATTTTAATATAGGCAAACTCTACATATGTTATAACTTCTTATAGCAATATTTGCACATAAAATGATTACAAGTAACACCTCAGTAACATTTAAGGCAAATATTTTTTCTCTTTCTTTAATAGGTAATAGCTTCTATTAAGGCAGAACTACTAAAAACTCATGAATCCATCAAAGATCTTCACAATGAAAAAAGGTAAGTTCATTAATGAACGTCAAAACTGAAGCTTGGTAGACATTATTGATCAAGATAGACCTTGGTAAGAAGTGGTTTTTATTGTGGGAACTATTAAGAATAGGAATTTCATCTCATCTAAAATACACAAAATGTAGAAATGTTGCTTTTTCTTGGACAAATTGATCATTCAGGAGAAAATTATGATCTGGGTCCTTTAACAGGTTTTATTTTGGAATTTTAGGCCAAATTTTCTGCTGGCCAAAATGATCAGGGTTCCATTTAAGTAAGTGTAGCCACTCCAATTCCTAACAATGGAGACTTGGCCTAACATGTAGTGGCAACTAGTTCAAGTATCTTGCTATAGTGCCACAGGAGTGAATTCAAGTATTGCTCTGTATTTGTCAAAGGGTGCCCTCATTTGACTGAGGTATAAGTAAAGTTATTTGCAGTGGCTTGGAGAGCAAGTGGCCAGATGGAAATGCTAGCCACATAACTTTCTTGTTTGTCTTAATTGTGCCAGCCTAATGAGCCTTCTAGGCATAGGTAGACCATGACTGGCTGATATGCTGCAGCAATAGACATAATATATTATTGTTAAATGCAGCCTATTATAATCATGGTCTTTTATCTTCTTTTCATGTTCTCAAGAGCAGGACCAGAGGGGCTTCATTAATATGTATTGTCACTTGTTAGGAACCCAGAAATAGATGGAATCTTCGGAGTTACCA
>NW_017729031.1:101619541-101621930 GCF_001723915.1 Gavialis gangeticus
CTTTTGTGCTACACGTTATTCACCCCCTTGGCCTAGTTCAATTCTCATTAATAAAATAGAAATGTCAGGAATCTCCCTTTCCTCTCCACACAAACTTGTACCACCCAGTCCCTTACTATCACCTGTATTCACACCATCCAACTATTTAATAAACTTTACCTATGAACTATTGAGGCACTTGTCTCCACTGTTCCTATTGGAAAGCTGTTCCATAACCTCGGTCCTCACTAGACACCTTCCAATTTCCAGCTTGAATTTATTCATGACCAGTATGTACCATTTGTTATTGTTATTTAAGCTAGATGAGAATGCTGGCTTTTCTCCATCCCTGTTATATTCATAGGGAATCATCATATGCCCTATGTCAGGGGATGTCAACCAAGGGTACACATACCCCCAGGGGTACTTAGAAAGGTCTTTGGGAGTAGGCGGGGGGCAGGTGGGCAGACAGAGATGACATGTGCCCTGGGGCGCAGCAGCAGCGCCTCCCCTGGGGCATTTACCTCTTACCTGGGGGAGGGGTGCGTTTGGTGGTGCCGGCCCCACATGGCACACTGCAGTGCCTCCCTGCCCCCCAACCCAGCTCGCTCTCCTGATTAGCTGCTGGGCTGCCAAGAGGGTTTCAGTGGCAGGGGGTGTAAGTGTGTTTCTATGCCTGCTCCCAGGAGTAGGGCCAGGGGTGTGTGAAGGATTGGAGGGGGCGAGCAGGGCTGGGTGGGGTCACCACCGCCCCCACTGCTTTCCCATGGCCAGTTGCACATGCAGCTCCATGAGCAGCCGACGCACAGTGCCAGCACAGGATGGTGGGTGGCAGCAGTGGCTACCACATGCAAGCAACTCCCACCCCTGCTTTGTGTCTGGCCACCGCATGCAAGCACAGCCCCCACCCCACTCGTGTCCAGCCTCTGCTTGCAAGCACCACCCCCCACACTCCGTGTCTGGCTGCCACCCCCAGAAGAGGTACACCTGTTAAAAAAGGTTGAAAACCCCTGTCCTATGTGTTGCAAGGCTAAAATAAGCCAAGGTTGTAAGGGAGGGCCTTCATCCCCATGATCATTGTACTCATGCTTCTTTTAACAGTTTGGTTTGATTTTGTCTTTCCACATACGAGCAGAATTATACACAGTTTCCAAATGAGACTAAAGTATCATTGCCTTCTATAATGATACTAATATTTCCATTTCTGTACAAGAAACACCTCTCCGGATATATTTTGGGATTGGTTTGGTTTGGTTGCTTAGTCACATGTTGGTGGCTCACCATCATTCTGTTACTTGCCACTAGCCCCAGGTTTCCACTGTTGTTTCTAACCGATAAACTCTTAGCAGAGAATTGTCTTAGTCTCTAAATGCATTACTTTGCACTTTAAACTATGACATTTCCATTCCATTTCTTATTTCAGTTTTCAAGCTCATTCAATTCTTCCTGTAAAATATTTTGTTCCTCCGCCATATTGACAAGCTCTCCCAACTTTATGTCAAGAGCAGATTTTATTAGCAGACTCCTACTTTTTGTGCCAATGTAATAAATGAAAATACTGTTCAAAGACTGTTTCTTGATTAACTCCATCTGTCATCACCCCTTCATCCAGTTCTTTATCTATTTTATAGTTTTTATACCAGTTCCCATCTTCTCCAGTTTAAGGAATTTTCCTATGTGGCAATATCCCAGAAACTTTCCTGAAGTCCAGACGGATCTAAAACATTTCCCTCATCTAGAAAATCAGTTATCTTATGAAAGACAGATATCAGTTTAGTTCGACACAATCAATCCTTCAAAAACCCATGTTGTATTTTACCCCATTTTCTTCCATTATATTGTTTTCATTGTTATTGTTATAACACTATACCTGTTTTCCATCAGCTCATAATGAACACAGGCAAAGATATCTTAGCCTGTCCTCCCTGCAATGGAACAAATAAAAATAATACAATTAGCAAGTCTCCAAGTCCTTCTTATATTGCCCTCATATTAATTTAACATATGGCCTGTGGGTCAGATCTGGCCCCTGGTGCTGCCTTGTTGATCCACATGCAGCACTAGGCAGGTCCCAGGCTGTGGTACTTGCTTGGGCCATTGTCCTGGACTAGCCAAGGCGGGTGCCATGTGTGCTGGATCAGGCATGCAGGCTGGGGGGGGGCGAGGTCTGTGGACCTGATTCAGCCTGTGGACCAGTCCTGAGCCACTCATCCAGCCTACAGGGCCAGATGAGTTTGACACCTCTAATGTAATGTTTTATCATTGTATTTACAGCTAATGTAAGCAAAATCCTCTGTCACTTCTAGAATGCAGACTTTAGTCTGTACCCATTTTGTACAGCCAAATTGTCTGAAAAAAAACCATAGTAAGAAGAACTTATCAGTATCAACCAACAGAAACATTTTAACCA
>NW_017729031.1:101626930-101641058 GCF_001723915.1 Gavialis gangeticus
ATCCTCTGTCACTTCTAGAATGCAGACTTTAGTCTGTACCCGTTTTGTACAGCCAAATTGTCTGAAAAAAAACCATAGTAAGAACTTATCAGTATCAACCAACAGAAACATTTTTAAGAAGAACTGTTTTATTGAAAATAGGATTTCTGTGCCAGGCCCTGCTCCTTTTATAACATCAATAATGGTGAAGAATTATGGCTACATAAAGACCAACTGAAAGGCATAATAACCCAACCTCAAGCCTTATTTCATTAGAAAATGAATTTGGATGTGCAAAATAAAGGATTTTATGTGGAATTTTCACAAGAGTAATGGCCTAATTCTACTTCCCTTGAAATCAATGGGACTTCATCCTTTATTTACTGGGAATAGATTTAGACTTGCAGTGAATACATTTGATAGTCCCCCTCCATCTTTAAATGTTAACCTTCAAACTAGAAATAAGCTCACATATTTTAATGGTTAGGGTACTTAACCAATGAAATAACTCACCTAGGGATGTGATACATTCACCATCACTTGAATTCTTTAAATAAGACTGGATTGAAGTAAAAGATATACTTTAGCTCAAATTACTGAATGAAGTCTCCAATGACTTGGATTTTAAACAGGCATCTCACAAAAAGTGGAAGTGTGGCCATATTAGTAACAATGAGTTTAAGACTATAGTACAAGCTTGTAGGGAGAAAAAAAAATCAGGAAAAGTAAAATACAAACTGAGTTGCACCTAGGAAGGAATATACTTGCGGGGAGGCTGCTCCATTGTACTGTAATTACATAAGCATAATTACAGCACGTTGGAGTAGACTCTATTAGTCAAGTCTGCTGGAGTGTGCTAATTAACATGCCTCCAGCAGCCTCTGCATCTCGTATATCAACATCCCCATGTTTCAGAATGGCAATGGGGGTGCTTTAGCTAAAGCTCGTTCAACAAACTTTAGTTAAAGCACCCCTGCCACCATTCTGAAGTGTGGGGACGCTAATACAAGAAATGCTGAAGGCACTTTAATTGGAGCAGCTCTTAGAGTCACTCTAATTAAAGCACTGCCCCTCCCCACCACCCCGGTGCATGTGTAAAAATGCCCAAAACTAGTAAGTGGAAGGTCAAGGAATGTGCAGGCCCTTCACTGAATGAGGAATGCAATGCAACAACAGAAATTACGGGAAAGGCTGAAGTGTTCAATTCTTTTCTTTTTTTTCTTTTTTAACTTCAGCCTTCACAGAATGGTGAAGCATCAGATACCAAGTACAATAAGTACCAAGGAGAGGAGCTATAATCATCTTAGAGTAGGGAAAAACAGGTTAGAGATTGCTTACACAACCTGGATGTTTTCAGCTCAGGGCTACATGACATGTATCCTGGAGCCCTCATTGAAAAGGCTAAGGTAATTTCAGGCCAGTTCAGTAGTCCTGGAATTACAGGGAACCTGCACTTGTGGATTAGAAACTGGCTCAAAGATAGAAAGCAATGAGTGAGTATAAGAGGTTAGTTTTCAGGGTGGAAAGTGGCAAATAATGGGGGCCCCTGGGATCTGTGTTAGGACCAGTGCTGTTTAGCATATTCATATAGATATGGTCTGGTGAAAGAAGTGAGTAGTGAGGTGGCCAAATTTGCTGATGACACAAAATTATTCCAAGTGGCAGACTGTGAGGAACTACAGATGGATCTGGCATGATTGAGTGAATGGGAAACCAAAGGACTAAATAGAAGATGCAATTCAATGTAGATAAGTGTAAAGTAATGCACCTGGGCAAAGATACCCCAAACTACACCTACATTATGATGGGCTCTACATTAGCTGTTACCACATAATACTGTGGCTGTAGTAACATGCGCTCACACTAATGTAACTGAGGAGCAGGCTCAACAGGGATACCAGAATGCCCAAGCACCTCAGGAGCCTTTGCTTGTGGCAACCTCATGCCACCCAGCCATAGAAGCCAGGTAGCTTTGCATCCCATTGTGCATTTGGGGAAGCTTTGAGCTGAATGGTGCCCCTCTCTGGGACATTATCATAGGAGGTGTGGCTCCATGCCCAGTAAAGTATCTGAGGGGGCGAGCAAACAGGGCACCAAGGACAGTCCCCAGGGAGCCCATGCAGCAAGGCTGGTACAGCTGGTGTGTGATGAGCCAGCCCTGCTGCAGCCTGTGCACTATGGAGCGCAGGGCTGCCCGACTTCTATGGCTGGGCAATGAGGGGCTGCACCTGCCACAGAAAAAGCTCCCAGGGTGAGGGGGGCATTTTGACATTCCCTCCAAGTTGACACCTGAGCCATGTGCCCTGCCCTAGTTATACCACTGGCTACTCGGAAGAACTTTCTAACTACAAGAATGGAAAAAGCACTGGAACAGATGACACAGAAAGGTTGTAGAATCTCCATCAATGGACATAAAGTTCAGATAGACAGGGATAAGCCTGCCTTGAGCTGAGTGTTGGACTAGATGACCTCCTTATGTCTCTTCCAGTCCTAAGACTGCACGAGATTCCATGGCTTGCATTAAGCTGTAGACTAGAGTAGGTAGTCATAACAGTTCCTCTGGCCTTAATTTCTCCATCTCAATAGTTTCATAGTTGGTAGGGTTGGAAGGGACCTGAGCAGATCATCAAGTCCGACCCCCTGCCATGTCAGGAAAGAGTACTGGGGTCAAATGACCCTGGCTAGGTGTCTATCTAGCCTCCTTCTGAAGACCCCCAGGGTAGGAGCGAGCATCGCTTCCCTTGGAAGTTGGTTCCAGATCCTAGCCGCCCTGACTGTGAAGCAGAGCCTCCCAATATCTAGCCTGAATCTACTCTCAGTCAACTTATGGCTGTTATTCCTTGTTACTTCCAGTAGTGCTGGGGGAACAGGGACTTTCCCATCGCCTGCTGGTCTCCCTTGGCCAGTTTATAGACAGCCACTAGATCCCCTCTCAGCCTTCTCTTGTGGAGGCTGAACAGGTTCAGGTCCCGTAGCCTCTCCTTGTAGGGCCTGCCCTGCTGCCCCCTGATCATGAGAGTGGCCCTCCTCTGGACCCTCACCATGTTGTCCACATTTCTCCTGAAGTGAATAAAATGCTACAAATTAGTTTCTACACTGTAAAAGTTCCCTTCACTGTTTGGTTCCTTGTTATTCAAGGCTGGGCTTTGCAGTGCTTATACCCAGCTTTTCTTTATTCTCTTTTCCCCTTATACATGTTGCTGGTATGACTGGATGTGCACTTCACAGGCATCCACAAAAAGGACCAAATTCTTGCTTAGCATACCTCAGCTGAAGTCAGAGAAGTTACACCAGCACATGCATTTGGCCTATAGTCAAGCCTGGTTTCCTTCCAGGTATTCAGCTCCTTCTATTGCTAGTATTGCTGCTTTGTTATGCCCAGTTAAATCAGCAGACTTCTCAGTGTTCTCACCAGAGGCATAGCTGCCAGTTCTGCACCCTGGGTGGTGCCTGAGTGTAGTACAGGAGCAGTGGTCAGAAGTCTATTGGAGGGAGATGTCACCTCCTTTTTTTTGCTGCCAGCATGTTTTGAGTGCCCCATATATACATTGATTTTTGGCAGCAAAAGAGCAATATCTCCCCCTACAAAATCATACCTCTGGCTGCTGCTTGTATATCATACACCACCACTGCCCAGGGAATTGTGCATTGCTGCCATAGCTCTGTCCTCCTTGCTCTGCATCTTTCAAACAGTGCCTTCAGCTCTGGCAGCATGGCAGGGATTGGGGAAGGAGTGAAGCATGTCCCTTGCTCCAGTTCAGCAGTCCTCCTCCTTAGACAGCACCTGGGGTTTGTGCCCTGCTTACCCATCCATTGTTACACTACCAGTGCTCACCTTATGTAGCATGACTGCTTAGCAAAAAGGTAGTTTCCTTTTCTTGCTTAGTCCTTAGGCTCATGCTCATCTGCATGCAGGTTAATACAAGTTAATGCATGTAAAACAATGGTAGCTGAGATAATGCTCAGGAAGCCTGTTCCTTTAGGCTAGGGACAGACATTACACATAAACCAGTTTAAGTCTGTAACAGAACAGATGTTCACTGCACATAAATCAGTTTGAAAATGGCTTGAGATAAATCTGGTTGAACATAGTATCAGACTTAACCAATTTGGGTCAAACCAGTTTATGCAATGTCTATCCCAGGCCCCTTCCTGGTGTAACTCAAACCAGAGTCCCCCAGCATCCCAGATGCTTTGCAGCCTTGGGTGGGGCTCTTTGTTCCACAGCAGCGCTGGCCCCCCCCCCCCCCCCTTAGCTGGAGCTCTGGCAGAGACCGCAGGTAGTGGCATCTGCCTGGCTTCCTCTTGCCCTTCCCCTGCTCCCACAGCATGGACCGTAGCCAGCTTGCAGTATGTTAGCTAATGCTGTGACACATCTGTGTAAGGCACAAAGGTAGACAAGACAGTATCCGCTTAGGCCTTTTGGGAGCTAATCAACAGGTAGCTGGTAAAGTCCCTCCATTCCTTCCTTGGAAAAAGATGTTTAAGAAGAGCTTGAACTAATGAGAGAGGCTTTTATTTTGTTCTGATGGGGTGCTAAATGTTCTGTTATCAACTCCCGCTACAACTCCCTGCTGGCTCCCTCGCTGATCAGAAGCAGCGAAGTGGGGTGGGGGGAGGGAAGGGGAACCCCTCTCTAATCAGAGCATCTGGCTGGGGCCTGGCCACACCCCACCCCCAGCTCAGCAGTGTCAAAGGGAAGGGAGGGCTGCTCTAGTGCCCCCTCGCTTCTAGCCTGAGCCACTGCAGGTATGTGCTGGCATTTCTCCAGTCCAAAGGGAATATCTGTGCAGTTACAAACCGGTTCAGCCTCACCAGGTTAGACTAACCTGCAAAGATTGAATCAATTTAGGCTCAGGCTTTCTGAATGTCTGCCCCTAGCCTCACTTATCTCACCCTTGCTCAGGACCTAAACCTGAAGCCCACAAATGAGTAACTCCGCTCACAATAGTCTCCTCCTCCGCCCAGTATTAGTCATTTAAGTTATTCATGCAAGGTTATTTATTCCTGTACATATTTATGGGATAGAGCCCTGAACTAGCTGGAAAGTGCTCAGCACCCTGCAGGATGGAGCCAGATTAAATGCTGCCATATAAAGAACGATGCAAACACTTTGAATGTTCCAACTTCTGCGTGTGTTACAGCTACACTAAATCACTTAACATAAATAACACCAGCTAAAAATCACTGGGACTACTCCAGCCAAGAAGACAAGCATTCAAGGGTTTTTCTTTGAACCCTAGTGTTCTTTTTTTATTAGTGTTTTTTCTCTACAATGAATGTACAATGGTATTGTTTCTTGCTTACATCAGCCAACACGTTATACAATGGAAAGTTAATCAGATGAGTTTTTGGAGAAAACAGAGCAATAGAGATAACTATTTTAATTATACAAAGAAGCTAGTTTACTGCTTCCCTGCTAACCAGCTTTTCCATCTCTGCCTCCATCCCAGCAGTATGGAAGACAGAGCTCTATTGCTATTTTGTGGGTAGCACTTATCAATCAGATCCTGTCCCTAGATTAGAGAAGTGGGTGGTATGTATGTATTGTCTGCCCTGAGTGGCTATTATGTACATAATCTCTAATGCTCCTTTGCCAGTGTGTGGGTAGGCAGCACTTTTAATTGCAAGACACCATGCAGAAGGTATTTAGGAAGACAGAACATGATTAGGGAATTGTGGGCTAGAATCCTCTTTAAATAAGCCCAGAGACAGAGGGCAGCTTGCACTCGATTATTCAGGGCCTACCAGGAGTAAGTTTACCCCAGGCAGACAGGTGTATGGCTATTGCAGGGTTAAAGAAACATTTTGGATGTACTTCTTCAGCATTGTTCATACCCTTTCCTGCCTGGAATACCTTTACGACAGCAGTTGCTGTATAGTCAGGTTAGCTTAGTTCCCAACACCCAGAACTCCCCACCCCAGAGATATTTCCAGAGATGAGTAAATCTTGTGTGCATCTGTGCCACCCTATTAGTCTCCTATACCCTGCATTAATCAACATGGGTTAGTTCATTTTGTTCCCTTGCCCTTCTCTTCGGCTTGGCAGGTACCTGAAGAAGCAGTTAAACAACTGGAAAGACAAAGTTCAGCTCCTCCACAACTCCCAGGAAGACACAAACAGCAAACTAGAAGCAAAGTTCCAAGTGTTGATGGCAAAACATGAAAGCCTAAGGGCAGAGCTTCAGCAAATGAGGCAGGAAATAAAGGTAGGATGAACACCGCACCAGGAATCTTAGCAGTGAGCAGGCAAATGGCATACTCCAACAACTTCTCATAGACCGGCACTATCTCATTGTTTCTTTGTGCTTTCCCTGCTTGTATATTGACAACTAGAGTCTAGACTCCTCAGGGAAGGGACATTTTTTTCTTGTACAATACCTAGCACAGTCTTTGCCCATAGTTTGAGCTCCAAGAAGCTACTGCAATACAAATAAGAATTTTTCTTCAAAATCTAGCAAAGTGAATAAAAATGAATAAGAATGTGGGAGCCTTTGGAGGGATTCAGGAAGAGTCTCCCCAGAGAATTGCTCAGTATCTCATCATCCACTATGTTTAAACCTTACTAAAAAATACACTACACGGAAAAACCCTACATGGGAAAGATATATAAAATTGGTTAGTAAAATTGTGACATACCTAGTTTCCCTCCTAAATTGTCAGATAGAAATGAATTATGCCAATGGCAAATGCCCTACTTCTTCCCAAATATTTTAATTCTGATTCATGTAAAGTATCCTTGCTTTCAAAATTTTAAGTGCTGTTTTTATTGAAAATCATCAGTCCACACTCTCTACAATTAGACCTCATCTTGCAGCTAGGTTTATATACGTGCAATCTGCATGTACAGCCCACACCAAGTGACCCAAACCGGTGTGTGGGTATGGGTGTGTATGTGGTCCTTTTGAGTTTTGTTTCAATTCCTTAACCATAAGGCCATCCTTCCTTTCTCTGTTAGTATTGTATCAGATTTTATCAACAATAACTTCCTGTGTAAAATGTGATGAATTACTCTGCATGAGCCATTTTCTCACTTCATATATTTGCAGTTTGATTTTCTTAGTTAGATTGTTCTAGAATAATTTTCCAGCAAATTAAGTCTTGGGCTATTATCACCTCCAATTTTTATTGACATAATGGGGTGTAATATCCTCCCCATTATGAAATTACAACATCTTAACAGAAATTGATAATTAAGAAATGAAACCCATGTACAACGTAATTAGACCTAATACTCTGGAAATATGACAGTGGGGGAAAATGCAAAGGGATAAAAAGATAGAGCCTGCTGATTTTTCTATACACACCAGTTTTTTTTAATGGGCCCGATCTGAAATCCATGGAAAAATTCTCATTGAGCCATTTGTGCCTACAGTCTGGATCCAAGACCTTAACCTCATTTTGCTAGGTACGATACAGTACAGAAGAATAGGGGGAAAAAAAAGTCACATTCTGAAGAGCTACTAAAGCAATTAGACAAGACAGCCTGGGAGAAAGGAAGCACATATAGCCTTTTTTCATATTACATCCTCACAGGAAGAATAACTGCTTTGCACTGGAATTTTGCTGTAGGGGTAGGAATTGAAACTAGTCCTTCTGTGTTCTGATTCAGTGCTTTAACCACATGGCTATGCAGCCTATCTGGGCTTCTATTAGTATTGTATCAGAAGTTGTCAACATGAAAAAATAATTCATTAGGTTCTACACAGGAACTACATGAAAACTTTTTTCCCCCACTGAGAAGTGCAGGTTTGGGTCAACCACAATATTTCACAGATTTGGGTTATTTTCAGTGAAATAAGACAATAAAAATTAACCAAAAGTTCTGCTTCATTTTTTTTAAATCAAATTATTTTGATTGTTCAAAATAGAGCATTTTATTCTGAAATTAATCTTCTTTTTAAAAGTAGATAACAATCATTGAAATGAAAATAAAACATTTAATTTCAGGTCAGAGAAATTATTTTGTTCAATCTAAAATGAAATATTCCCTCCTCCTCCCTCCCTCTGTTTGATTAATCAAACTAAGAGTTTCAGGTTGACCACAAATTAATTCTTTTAAAGTTTTAGGAACTACCAGCAACTGAAAAATGAACTTGCTATTCCTGTGTTATGTTTACCATAGGTATTATTACAGCCACCAAACCACCCTTCATTCTCAATGGGCCAAAATATGGAGGCAAAAAATGAGGATGCTTTGCAGGAAATTAGACTACAGCCTGCATCGGATTCTATTCTACTGAATACCAGCCCTGGAACATGTGGGAGTTGTAAAGCCAAGGACCCCTTCAGCATAGTACAAGGAGGGCAGCTCTTACAGATCCAGGATGATCCTGTTACAGTCAACATGAGATTATCAGGTGACAAGCTGAGGTCCATACCTGTGCAGCATGGAAATCCTTTTATGGGACAGCATGAGAAGTCAAGAGAGAAAGGTATCCCTCAAGCATGTCAGCCAGGGACATCCCAACCTGAAATGACCAGGATCCTTCACAGTGAAATTATGCCCCTGGCTCCTGGTCATGCTGCAGCACAAGTGCAATTTCGTGAGAAGGAGATACAAGAGGAGGAGGAATTGCAGCAGCTAGTGATGAAGCTGAAGGATGCTTTGTCTTTCCAAGTACAACCAGGTGAGAGTTCCTAGAGTCATCACATACTGGGCCCGACTCCTCTTTCCAGTATCCAGTTTACCCTTGCATATCTTCATAGACTTCAGTGGAGGAACTACTGATGCATACAAAGATGAAAGAATCAAGAACTAGAGCCAATGGACAATTCTATTCTAGTATTAAAACAAAACATTTTTAAAAAATAAATAAATAAATAAATAAAAATCAGAGAACAAGGTTTTTCTCAGTATTAGTAGAGGTATAATCTGGACTAAAATCTGCACATAATATACAGATTATGAACATCAGAACTAGGAATCAAAGGTTAATTTTCTCCTGGTTCTTGTTATAGAACCTCTACTACAATGCCTCATCAGTCTATTACACTTAAATCCAGAGCAATGCTTTTGATTTAAACAGAATTACTCCATATTTGGACCCAGAAACTAGCCCCCAATGCTTGAGCCATTTAGAAGTGGGCAAGATGTTGTAACAGTCAGTTAAAGAAATAGGCTTATATTAGCAGAAGCTATACAGAAACAAAGGGAGAGCATGGTGGGGCAAAATAATGTAAGCAGCTGCATTCCCAGACCAACCTCATGACATTGTCCCATGCAGCACTGCTGCCCAGGATGCTCAGGCCTCACCTTATAGACAGGAACCTCAGAGATCTCTTCTACCTCTGTTGTACAAGTCTACGATTGTTTGCTTTCTAATCCCACAAAATCCCTTCTTAATCAGTACAGCACTCAGGATACCTCACATTCTTAATAAGCAAAGCTGACAAAGCTTTCATTTCCAAAGAGGTACCTTGAAGTGGGGTTTTAGATACAGTATTTGGGACTTTTGTTGCAGCATATGCTCTGAAAGGTATGCGATCTGTCTTGCTTTACAGCTCAGCAATCGGTTTTAAAGGAGGCATTACTCTCCACAGCTGAACATGTTTGCAGGTCCTTCTCTGATCTCATCAATCAAGCAACTTTGCCAGCTTGGAAGTGATGGGAAGCCAGCATTCACTTTACAGCTTCATTTCACTGTTTCCCAGGTAACTGAAGCCATGTCGGGCTCTCTAAAGTTTCCCAGATTTACATTGTGATAATCTAACTTAATTGCTTTCTGCTTCCACTGACTTCACCAGAAACTTCCATGGGCTTGAGAAAAATGCTCCATTCTTATTAGTCCTATATATTCCTACCCATCTCAAAGAAGAAGTTAGCAGCAGATCCTCAGCTAGTATAAATCAATGTGATTTTTCCAATGTTGCACTGATTGACACCAGCTCTTGAACTGGTTCATTCTTCTTATTGCTGCATTACCTGATAATAGGTAATGTTTCTAGAATGTCTGTTTTTACTTTCTACTGGTTTTTGTTTTGTTTTGTTTTTAACAGGGAAGATGAGATGGCTTTAGCTAGTCTGTTTCAAGGATAAGTTATCTGACATATCCAGCTTTGAAAAGCATTGAATAGAAAAGAGACATTCTTAACTGTCCATATTCTCATCATCTGGGAGTCATGAATTCGCATTTACCAACCAGGCATCTGAATTTATGAGAAGGAAAATGTGCTTTGACCAGTTTAGAGACATCTGATTCCTTTAGAAGTCCCTCCCACTGCTTACTTATTGATACATATGCATATCTAAATCCAGAACATTTAGCAAGAACCTTTTTGTTTGAAATATCTAAAAGGTTAGAAAAAAACCTGCATTTACTTTTATTTTGTTTTCTAGCACTGTGTATTCAGAGTTTTTCCTAGGCCATGCATCCATTCCATTCCAGTCTTACTTAGTCTTTAAAGTTCACACACTGATATTTTCTCATCCTTAATGCTCTTATTAGCACTACCAGCTGCCAGGCACATACACTAAATCAAGTGTCTGTGAGGGGGATTAAATATTGTTGGCTATGATCCCCACCTGAATGAGACTGCAGGATAAGCATATTTGCATATTTTTAAAGTTTTGTTATATTTGCATTCACTGGTCTTCATAAACCAAAGAGAACAATCATCTTGATGCTGCCTTGTTTTTGTAAATTGAAACTGGCTTTTAAGTTCATGTATACTCTTGAGATCATCAGCCTGTTTTCACTCTTCAGCTTTTTACATTTTCCCTGACTGCCTTTGTTCTAGAAAACATTTAGCTTTTTCCTTTACCTGTGTGCTGGGGGGAAAAGATAATTTCCACTTTAATTTGCCACTTGATTTTTTTTTTGTTTTACTGTTTCTTTAAGAAGATTTTTAGTGCGTTTACTGGGTGTTTTTATTTTAACAATTCATTTTCATTAGGGTTGTAATATTTGTATGCCCTATTGCCTTTCAGCTGTTCTGTAAACTATGGAAGTGTCAGGACTTCATTCAAAATTTGTCTGCTGTTTTGATTTAACCCTTTCCTTTAACTTTCAGGTCTGCTCACTTGCTTTTTACATATTTTAGGTTACATTAGCATTCAACAAGTTTCTTATTTTCTGAGGTAGTGGCTTTTATGCCTCATTGCTTTTTAGTGGCTAGATTTTGAAATCTCAGCTCTTTTATCCTTTCATCAAGAAAGGTACAATTTTAGCTGATTTCCTCCCCATCCTGCCCCTCCAACCACCAGTAACTTTTGGTTGCTCCTTGTATTTTTTCATTCAGGTCACAAGGTAATGTGCTTTGCCAGCCAAGCACATCCCTTGAAGCATGGCTTCTTTTCCTTGTACCTTTTTTGTGGGGGGATAATTAAAAAAAGGCAGCCATCAAAGTTTCCTCCATGGCTTGCCCCCTAGCCTAGATCCTTCAACATTTGTCAGGTATGATCCCCGGACTCCTTTTGAGTTCTTTAGGTACTACTATGAAGGATAACGATGACCTGACTGCCTACATAACCTTGTACTTTTTGGTTATGACACCTTCTGGTTATAACTGCTTTGTGTGATTGTAACTCGATTATTTCAACGAGGTACACCAACATAGATTGGAGTAACCAAGGAGAGTCAGGTCCAGGATATCTTAGAGTTGTTCTGGGATAAGGCTGAAGGTTATGACAAAATGTTGGGTCTGGGTTATTAGTTTACTACCGGATAGATAAAGAAAAGGCAAGATTTCTGAATGTGTGATGCCTTACCAATATTTACTATTGACAATTTCTCTCTCTTTCAGGCCATTCTTGCTCTGTAAAGGATCCATTGTGCTTATTTCTTTGGAATTCTGCTGTATGTTTCTGGTTAATGACAAGAGTGAGGAACACGTTAAGAAAATACTGTACTTCAAGAACTAAGGGATGGGAATGTAGATCCATCATCCTGCGGTCATTGTTCTGCAAAAGATTCAGAGAACAAATACCAATGTGGACATGGATTTGCACAAATGATGAAAGCCATCATGATTCAGAAATAATTTTACCTCTACTAGATTGTTTAGGTCAGGACATAGTACAATGCTAGGTAACTGGCTCCAAACAAACCACCTCAAGTGCAGAAAGTGATGTGGCTGTATTACCATGGCCCTCCACCTGGTCTAATATACTCTGAGAAGCTGGGTATATTAGAGCAGTGCTTTTCTCAGGTTAACACAGATCTATACTGCTGCAACACCTGAGCTACCTTGATCAGAGACAGTTCAGGTCCCTCTACAAGGTACTGCATTGGATTATGTAGACATACCCTTACAGATGAAGTTAATAGAACTATGTGATTGTACATCAGCTGAGTATCTGGCAAGCAGAAACAAAACTTCTGTGTAAAAAAAGAAAAAAAAAAGAAGAAACTCTGGACCTAGAAACAGGCTTTGACTTGAGTGCAACTAAAGCCTCATTAGAAGCTTTGGAGGAAAACAGAAGTCGAGCAAGTCATATGCTGACATGCAGCTACATAATGATAATGCAGCTTTTTTTACTGATGATGATGGTAACAAATATTTTTACCGCTTCATCCTACCTTTTATTGCAGAAGCCCCACATCACGTTTAATGTAATCTTTCAAGAATAAATATGGGAAATGAAGGGGAGGGACTGGAAACTAACAAGCAGTTTGTCTTGAGCAGCAGTTCTCAACCTTTTTGGATTTAAGGTGCCTCTCATTGGACTCAAGGCACCCTACATAACTTTTGTGAATTGAGTGACAACTAATTTAAAAAAAAAATACAGAGCTTTTCTCCTTGCAGAGGGGTTGGGCAGTGGGGGTGGAGGATTGGCCAAGTAGGAACAAGCCTGAGCCTGTGCTTAATGCTTACCTGCTTATCTCCTCGCACTTCACTTCTCTCTTACCTTGTGGCACCCTTTAAAGGATCTGGCAACCCTGCAGGGTGGCCCAGCACCCTGGCTGAGCATCACTGGTCTACAGCAAATGAATGATGAAATAGTAAAGTATAGTTAGTAGTTTGGTAATTATACAATATAAGAAAACTTGAAAGCAATGGTAAAATAAGGACCACGGGAAAGCAGATGGAGCTGTACATGTATGGAAAGAGAAAGGGTGAAATATGGATGAGAATTTACTGACATTTGCAGCAAGGCCAATGTCCTTCTTGGCCTAAGAAACTATATTTAATGGCACCAGATTGAAACACAAGGAAGTACATCTTTACTAAGGTAGATAGGTATCCTGAGATCTTTACTCTGTTTTTAGTCAAGCTTTCTTTAGGCCAGTACGAACTGAAACACATTCAGGATTTGTAACAAGGAAAGCCTGAAAAAAAAGCTGAGTTTGCACTGCTTGGGGTTTGTACTGATGCAACTGGTATTTACCTGCTGGTATTTTATCATTGCCTCATGATGTAATGATCCTCTGGGAGGATAGACCAAAATGATGATTTCCATCCCCTGCCCACCATGGACCTCTCTGTAACACGACAGAGTCAAAATAGTCTACACTTGATGCCCTGTAAAGCATGCCAGAAATATCAATTATTTGACAAAATCTAGGAGAGAAGGGGCCACATTTATAGGAATGGTCTGGGGAAGGATGTCTGGTAGGTCTAGAGGGATGGATTTTGTGCAGTGGTTTAGTCTGGCCAAACATATTCATTCCTTGCTCGTTAATGTTTTCTGCTGCTGGATTGTAATAAACTTGTGATTTTAAGTCTAGTTAATTGTTAGAGTACATGGAGCTTTTTCTTTGCAATACCCCATGGGGCCTTTTGCCTTCTCACAGTACTTCCCCTTTAAGGGGACGCATCCAGTAGGTTTCTGGTGTACTAGTTAGGGCCACCACTGTAACAGCCTTGGCCCCTTTTTCCTCTCTGGTCATACCTTTCACCTGGGCCTACTGTTCAAGACCCCAGCCTTGTCTAGATAGCAATTCCCTTTCCTGGGGGTCCACCTGCACCTCAATAAACTCTGCCCCTCTGTCTCAGGCCTGATTTCTGGTGCTTATTGCAGAGGAGTGCCCTCAAGCAGCCTGTCTGTGGCCTCTGTCATCCCTTATATCCACTTCTGGTCTATCAGTAGATCTAACCAAAACATAAGTGCCAACTTCATGGCTGTAAAACCAAGTCCTCCTAACCCTGGGTTAATACTTGCCTGCAGCCTAAGAGTTCCCCATGGCTGCTTCTTTTTCATAGCTGT
>NW_017729031.1:101646058-101653625 GCF_001723915.1 Gavialis gangeticus
GATACTTTCACCTGGGCCTACTGTTCAAGACCCCAGCCTTGTCTAGATAGCAATTCCCTTTCCTGGGGGTCCACCTGCACCTCAATAAACTCTGCCCCTCTGTCTCAGGCCTGATTTCTGGTGCTTATTGCAGAGGAGTGCCCTCAAGCAGCCTGTCTGTGGCCTCTGTCATCCCTTATATCCACTTCTGGTCTATCAGTAGATCTAACCAAAACATAAGTGCCAACTTCATGGCTGTAAAACCAAGTCCTCCTAACCCTGGGTTAATACTTGCCTGCAGCCTAAGAGTTCCCCATGGCTGCTTCTTTTTCATAGCTGTCTGCCACTGCATGGGCCCACCTCCTGTAGCAACCTTGCACAGGAGCTCTTTACTCTGCTACCTGCAGGGCCAGACTTCCCCTCTCCAACTCACGGACTGGGCTTATATTCCTTAGCCCAGCCCACTTCTGGCCACCTGATTGGTCCTTTTGTCTCTCCTTCTCCAGTTCCAGGTACAGTTAATTGCCTCATTAGCTGCCTGATCCCTGGTCCTGTACCCACTCAAACCCTCTTAATAATAGGGGAAGAGGTTTCCTGTTACATTCTGGACATTATTTTAATTATTTATACTTAAACCTATTTTTCACTGAAACTCCAACTGATCTAAATTCTGTAGATACTGTCCTAAATCCCTGACAGAGCAATCTGCCTCAGCTTCATTCAGCTATAAGTCATCTTCATATTCTCCCAATCTTGGAGCCAGAGGGGCTGAAATAACCCTTGATATAACCCAGGACAGCCACATGGCTGCTCTATCAGCTGAGAATTGGACAAGATTTCAGGAGCGCCTGCATTGTCCCCACACATCCCTTTCAAGTACAGGAAAGTGTGTAGGTGGGGTAGACCCAACTGTACCTGCTTTACACTAGCTAAGGATTCCCTGCACCCGAACAGAGAGCCCACTTGCCAAACTTGCCAAACTAGAGATTCTCTCACAAAACCATCTCTGCTGGTGGCACTCAACTGGTGGGCCAGCTGAAGAAAGGTAGAAAGGGCACTTATGGGAGGTAGTCAGTTGTCTTCTTAAGGATAAACATATTTATCAAAATGGCCAAAGGGCCACAGACCCTGCTTTGGTAAAACCACCGGTTGTGTTCTGTTTCCCTTTAACACACCCCAGCTGAGGATGAGGCAGGAGCTACCTGAAACATTCACAGATCATCCACCCTGCTTTGAGATCTGCAAGTGATGGTGAGAGGCAACAACCCCAACCTTCTCCCTGTAGCCATGGGCCCAATTCAAACAATGCATGTTTAAAATAACAGGGCAGGAGTAAGGGAACAAACAACCTTGCAATTAGACATGAACCCCTTTTTCTTACTAATACTGTTGCCCTCAAATGGCCACAATAGCAAACATCAACATCATCATGCTATCAGCATCATCAGGTTCAAATTCATGCCAAGTAATTGAGCTGAAAGCAAGCAAGGGTTAAGCTGTGAAATGGAATTGAGCTCTGAGGCCTTCAGATGGGAAAAAATACCTAAGGTGGAGTTCCTCCATGAGCTTCATTACTTGCAAGGTTACACTTACTTGTACTGTTGTTTTTGTCAGCACAATTAATAGCATGGACTGTTCCCATCACAGCAAATGCTTCTAACTGTCTTCATACAATGACCGTGTGTTATAAAATAAACTGTTTTTGAAAAACCTGTTCCCACATATGCACCATTCTCGGCTCATTTCCACAAAGGATAAATGGTGATTTAGCCTGTTAATTAGGAAAACGTTTGATGCAGAACTGTGACGTAAATTTCTACACTGCATGTCATTTTGGCTGGCAATGGAATTTCATCAACTTTCTTGCTTTTTGAAGGGAGAAAAAAGGAGGTCAACAACTTCCCCTACATAATTGGTTGCTAGAGATACCCCAAAACTCTACCCCACCACCTGTGCACCTGCTTCCCTGCCTATCACCCAGGAGAGCAAACCCTCTGGCCTGTCCCAACCGTACTTCTCAAACTTCCCAACTCCTGTTCACATCTAGATATAGGAAACCTCTTCCCATGTCCCACCCTCACTCCCACTCCCCGCCCTCAGAAAGATCCCTCCTGCTCCCCAGTGTTCCTCACATGCCCGTACTCGACCTTTCCTATAGCAGGACTGTGGCTGTTTAAAAAAAATGCATAGATCCTTCCCTTCCACCTCTCCCAACAAACACAACTTGAATTAAAAAGAACCAGAATAGAAATAAAAGAAACACCCTCCATCCCACCAAAGGGCAAAGCCAAAGGGTACTCTTGGTAACTAAGTGATGAGTCTGACAGAAGGTAAGACAGGAAAGTACCTTTCCCTACCTTCTTCCTGACTACACTAACAGTTACCCACCTCTGTATACATGATGAGTCTGTGTTTGCGTCCACTTTCTATAGAGCATTGGTTCTCAACATTTTTAGACTCAAGGCACCCTTTGTTAGACTCAAGACACCACTTGCAAAATGCTAGCTCTTAATTTTCACTCATTTTTTGACTATAGATAAAATGATAATACATTTTTTCTGTTGCAAATAATTCAGAAAGTCCATGGAAGGTCAGAAAGTTTTTAAAACTATGGATTCCTATTTGAAATCTCTGGATTTATCTTGTGAATCATGTTTTCACACAAGAACAGGTTCTCAAGGCACTCCAGGGTGCCACAGCATCTGATTGAGAATCAGCACTGTAATAGTTCAGATATTTAAGAACATGTGTCACCTTTAACCTTTGCTTTGCTTCCATGAAAATATGGTAGAAAACATACTTTTTCCTTTTGAAATTTTTCACAAAAAATATTTAGTATTACCCCAACCCATTCTCACCCTGAGCTATTCTCCCTATTCTTTTTATGATACATCTATTAGATATCCATTTTTATGCAGGCATACAAATGCACAAAGGGCATTGACAGGTGTGCAGTTCCCTGGTCTAATTCATGGCACTTCACAGGAAGCACCATGAATTAGACCAACCCTCCTGACCCAATGGATGTTCACTGTTGAATCAGGAGGGTGGAGGATTGAACTCCAAACTTCCTGTATGTATGTTTGTGCCCTGCAGCATGTGGAAGGTAACATGTGGCAGCTCAGCTTTTTTTCATCTAAAAGTAGATTGTCATAGATTAGCTTTCACTTATCACAGGGTAAGAGGTTCCACATGTATAATTACTTTGCAGATATTCAGAATATTCTCATCCCTTTTTACATCAGGATAATATGTTTGGGGCCAGAAACACTTAGGTCCCACAACACTGCACTGTGATCTGTATAATTTAAGTCATATGGGCTCTGTACAGGGCTCTGGACAACACAAGAATGGGACCTTGAAGTGTACTCTGGAATCCTTTTGTCTCACTTGCCCTTGGGTACTGAGAGTTAAACACAAGAGTTCACTCAAATGAACTCAAATCCTCTTTACATATTTTTAAATGTTATTATTTTACATTTGACTTACTGGTATTTTATTTTGTTTTCTTAGGGCCTGCTCCTGCTCCCACAGAAATCAAGGGCAAAGCTCCTATTAATTTCCAAAGCAAAGACTAACTGAGGGAAAAAGCTCCCTAGTATTCACTGTACATCATGAAATTAATGTCCACATGTATTCTTTATTGATACCCCCTCTTAAACTCTTTGTTCCCTTTGAGGATATCTTTTTATCTTAGGGCACAAAACATGGTTTGGATTTTAATAATTTCAGAGAAGAAACTGGAAGTTTGAAGTTTGCATGGTCCCAGGTGATTTTGAGGATGCTGTTCTTTTAGTATATGTTAATTGTGCTTTATCATGTGTCTAAAATTACGCTTATACAAAATAAGCCAACAACTTGGACCCAGTCCAGATCTGTTGACCTCAATGGAGCTGTTTTGGTGTAGTGCTTTGTCAGTGCACATCCAACTGAAAGGCAAACCCTTATTCTCCAGCAGTACCCCAGGCCCCCAGACTTCATGTACACAATAAGGTGGCCAGCTGCTTATAAATCATGCACTTTATTAAAGAGACTGAATTCATATGCAAAAATGTTTAAAAACAAAGATAAACAAACCCACAAGGGTCAAACAAATTCAAGTTAACCCAATGTACAGTGAGTATAGCACAGGCACTCTCCATCCACGTAAAGCAACTGTTCAATGTAGACTAAAGGCAAAAATGAAACGGCAATAAAGTTTTAAAAAATCCATTCCTCTAGGACTAGAGATGCTGTTTCCTCTTCATTCCTAGATCCCCAGTGACTCTTCCGAGTAACGTTGATCCACTCTTGTCCACATGGATGCTTACAAAGTCTTCAATCAGCATTTTCTTCTTCAGTGCCAATGTCCTCTGAAGGTGAGAAAATGCTCCTAGTGAAAAAATGACATTAAAACGTTTGAGGAAATTAGTGTCAATTTCCAAACAATGCCAGATTGTCTGCAGATGCCAATTTACCTTTCCTCCTCATCAATATATTCTCCCAATCTCTACCTGCTATTGTATTGATGCCAATTAATTTGAGCCAATTAACCATTGGCACTACGTTCAATCTAATTGTCAAATTATATAAGTGTGCCTTTCTGTTTCAAACTGTCACTCATTAGGAAATTAGTTTGAAACTGATATTCTTTCATTTCTGAAGCCTATCTTTTAACTTTAACATCAGCCATATGAGACAACAGTAGTTTCCTCATACAAGGAATGGAGAATCAGACTTGCATTCTATAAAAACCTAAGCCAAGTCTTAAATAAGTCAGTAGGCTGTGATCAACTTCACTGAGTTTTGCATGAGACCTAAACTAAGATCAGTGGAAGCTTTTCTGCTTATGTGAATGAGTTCAGGATCACACCCTACATCAGTGGAGGCCAACCTTCTTGGCGAGTATGCCACAGATTAGTCAAACTCCAATTCCTTTCTCCTGCCCAATCTGCTGCTCTGTTTTCTGCTCCCTGCCCTGTGCTCCCTGCCTGATCTAATGTTCTTCTTTCTTTTCTTTGCCCTACGTACCACTATCCTGCCTGTCCCCTCCCCAATCTGCCATGTGCCACTTGTGGCACCTGTGTCACAGATTTGCCATCCCTGCCCAAAATGATAAAGTTCAAAGCCAGAAAGCTGGGCTGTTTACCTGAAATTACCATGTAAAATAAAAAGACTCAATAAAAAGGCACCTTATTCAACAGGCTAACTCCCCACAGTTCAGGATCAGAGATGATTGATTTAGTAACACAGATAAAGCTTTCTTAAATTTCTCCTTCTTATCCCTACAGAACCAACAGTGGTAAGGAGGAATGAGTTGGATTCCATTACTTCTCGGACATAATCATCATAACAGTTTGCTAAAGTCTATGACAAGGCCAATCAGTTTACAAAACAGGGACACGTGACCTACTTTGAAGTGTACAGGAGTAGTGGTAAAAATGACTTAAATAAGTACTTTGTAGTTCTCTCCTATAGTTCTCTCATTGCAGTTCTCGTCCATAATAATTTCACAGTATTGATATAATTAACGATAATCTCATGCTCTAGCACTCCTTATTCCCAAACTGTGCTGTGGTGCTGATAGCCTTCTTCTTTAACCTCAGTATCTAAAAGAGGTCTACAAAGACGGTATCATTATCTCTGCTTTATAAATAGGATAAACTGAGGCAAGGGGAGCTGACATAGCTGCCCAGTCATCCAGAAAATGAGTGACAGGTTAGACTAGAATAACAGTCCATCGTGTCCCAGTGCATTCCTCTTCTCACTGTACTGAGTTCAATTTTACCCCAGCTTTATCAGTTGTTCAGAGTCGTATTATGTGCTACATGCTACTGTGAATGCAGGTTCTGCTGCTGTTTTGGATACCACACTAATACATGCCAGTTTTAAAGCATATAAACCAGCATTAAAGGAATGCATTTGTAAGGTAGGACAGGGATTGCTTCAGATTGTAGCAACAAAGTCTTGGACAAAGTAAAAGAGCAAAAAATCTTCAGCTTTTTTTTAAAATAAACCCACTGAAAGCTGTTGGTAGCACAGCTCATCAAGTTAAAAGAAAAAGTTTGCATATCTATGCCTAAGAAGCAGTAGTTCAATTCCTCCTTGTTTGCCACGGTAAGATTTTTATCTGCAGTTATTAGCCATTGATTTTTCTGCATTCACTGACTAAGCAAGACAAGGGGGTCAAGGATTACAAAGATTTGAACACCTTGCTTTGTTAAGAAAGTACAAGACATTGGATAAGAGGTTAGATATCTCCACACCAAAAAAAATTGGCTGTCACTGCTGTTGTCTGACCACTACCAGCTGATGTTAATTGAGTGCACAGAGAAATCGGAGGCAGGCAGAGTTCTTTGGGTATGTGTGATATCTTTTATTAGACCAACTAAATAGTTGGAAAAAAATGTTCTTTGCAAACTCTCAAGGACAAACACCCTTTTTCATCCATAGGGAGACTCTGCTGGCATTATGTGTTCTCCAAGGTAATAAAAGAAGCTAATTTGTAACATGCAGGTCTGTGACAATACAAATGAGTGGTAGTTTGAGAGACCTATTGTCTCTTAAATACAAATGAGTGGTAGTACTCATTTGGATTGTCACAGATCTGCATGTTGCAAAGTAGCTTCTTTTCTACTTTGGAGAACACAAAACACAAGCAGAGTCTCCCACTGCCTGAAGAAGGGCATTTGTCCCCAAAAGTTTGCAAAGAACATTTTCCCAACTACTTAGTTGTCTAATGAAAGATATCACATCCACCCATAGAACCTTGTCTGCCTCTGTCCTTAGACCAACACAGCTACAACCATGAATCCTGAAACAGAGAAATCAGATGAATTGATTACCATTTAGGAAACAAACTAGGCATAAGAACAGAGGAAGAAAAATCTTCCTCTCTTTCTTCTAATGTTCATACTACACTGTGTTTAAATCCCTGCGTTCCTGGAGTAAACAAGTGTTAGTATTATAACTTATGAAAAATGAAAAGTGTTCTTTTTTTTAGTTCTTCAGAACTTCTGTTATGGCCATTTCTCTTACTCTTAAATCATTGTCATACCTCAAAATAGTCTCAAAGTATTCATATTATGCAATGCTTTTCTTTAATGGTAAGAGTCTGATCCAAAATACTCTCTCTATGTCTATACTACTAGATGGGGCAACCTTCAAGTTGTCCTCACTCTGTAGATGCTAACCCTAACCATTTCTACTGTAAACTCCTACCCCAGACCTCTGGTGGCAGTCCACCTCAGTGCTGGAAGATCCACTGAACTTTCAGATAGGTTGGCCCCATCACTGCTCACGTTCTAGTTCACCCTTTTCTGTGGTATGTTTTGGAAGTTATTCATGTGCTGCAAGATTTGTGAGAAAGAAGCCACCAGCAGTGATTCCAGCCCCTCTCCACTCTTTCCCCTGCCACTGCCCAGAAAGAGACAAAAGAAAAAGGCTCTGCTGTGCATGGCACAGGGGAACAATGGCTATATCTTAGTGCTGCACTCAAGAAATAAAAAAAAACAAAGTGGATGGCTTTGAGACTGGGCTTGAACAAAAATTGTAAGGGAGAAGGGATGAGAGAAGGCACAGGTTGAGGATATCCTAAAGGGTATATGTG
>NW_017729031.1:101658625-101663720 GCF_001723915.1 Gavialis gangeticus
TGTAAGGGAGAAGGGATGAGAGAAGGCACAGGTTGAGGATATCCTAAAGGGTATGTGTAAATTGATATCCGAGGATTTACCTTAGGTGCCTAAAATAGAATTTCAGCATTTCTTTACAGTCTGTAAGGCCTCTACTCAGCTGCTACCTAATTCTAGAATTGACCAAACCCTACAGATGACTAATTTTTTTACATTAAAATGCCCCAGGTACCTGAAGTTGCCCTTTTGTACACTTCCCAGAGGGACCTCCAACTGAACAGAGGGGGTGGCATTACATGAAACAAAGTCCAATCACCTTACAGAAATTAGCTGTTTCCTCTGTTTATTTCCTCTGAAGTGCTTAATATAATAAGAGGTATTCTGAAAGGTCTCCTAAGGAGTCAGTCATAGAATCGTAGAAAATGAGGGTTGGAAGGGACCTCAGGAGGTCATCTAGTCCAACCCCCTGCTCAAAGCAGGACCATCCCTACCTAGATCATCCAACCCAAAGCTTCTTCTAGCCAGGTCCTAAAAACCTCCAAGGATGGAGAGTTCACAATCTCTCTGGGTAACATGTTCCAGTGTTTTACTACCCTTCTACAGATAAAGTTTTTTTCTTAATAGCTAACTAAACTTCCCTTGCTGCAACTTGAGACCAATGCTCCTTGTTCTATCATCTGCCACCACTAAGAACAGTCTAGCTCCATCCTCCTTTGAACCACCCTTCAGGGAGTTGAAGGCTGCTATTAAATTCCCTCTTAGTCTTCTCTTCTCCAGACTAAATAAGCCCAGTTAAGTCTCCCCTCATTAGTCATGTGCACCAGCCCCCTGACCATTTTCATTACCCTCCACTGGACTCTCCCCAACTTGTCCACATCCTTTCTGTAGTGGGGGGCCCAAAACTGAACACAGTACTCCAGATGTGGCCTCATCAGTGCTGAACAGAGGGGGATAATCACTTCTCTTGATTTGTTGGCAACAATCCTACCAATGCAGCCCAGTATACCGTTAGCCTTCTTGGCAACAAGAGCACACTGCTGGCTCGTATTGAGCTTATTGTCCACTGTAACCCCCAGGTTCTTTTCTGCAGAACTGCTGCTTAGGTAGGCAGTCCCCATCCTGTACCACTGCATGGGGTTGTTCCGTCCTAAGTGCAGGACTTTGAACTTGTCCTTATTGAACCTTGTGAGATTTCTTTTAGTTCAATCCTCCAATTTGTCTAGCTCTCTAAATCCTAACCCTACCCTAGAGAGCTAGACAAATTGGAGGATTGAACCAAAAGAAATCTCACAAGGTTCAATAAGGACAAGTGCAAAGTCTCATGTAGATGCACCCATTGAGTACTTCAGCCTTTTCTGCATCCTCTGTCACTAGGTTGTCTCCCCCATTCAGTAAGGGACCCACACTTTCCCTGATCCTCCTCTTGTTAGTGACATACTTGTAGAAACCCTTCTTGTTACCCTTCACATCCCTTGCTAGCTACAACTCAAATTGAGCTTTGGCCTTCCTCCAGCATATGTACTACTCCCATTTCATGTCATCTTCAAACTTGCTGAGGGTGCACTCTATGCCATCTTGCAGGTCATTGATGAAGATACTAAACAAAACTGGTCCCAGGAACAACTCCTGGGGCACTCCACTTGATGCCAGCTGCCAAATAAACATTAGGCCATTGACTACTACCTTCTGAGCCTGATGATCTAGCCAGTTTTCTATCCACCTTACATTCCATTCATCCAACTTGTACTTCCTTAGCTTCCCTGTGAGAATGTTGCAGGAGACCATATCAAAAGTTTTGCTTAAGTCAAGGTACACATCCACTGGTCTCCCCGCATCCACAAAGCCAGTCATCTCATCATAGAAGTCAATCAGGTTGGTCAGGCATGACTTGTCCTTGGTGAATCCATCCTAATCATCACCTTCTCCTCCAAGTGCTTAGAAACGGATTCCTTGAGAACCTGCTCTATGACTTTTCCAAGGACTGAAGTTATGCTGATGGTTTGTAGTTCCCTGGATCCTCCTTCTCCCCTTTCTTTCTGATGGGCACTATATTTGCCCTTTTCCAATCATACACAACCTCTCCTGATCACTGTCATTTTTCAAAGATGGTAGCCAGGAGCTCTGCAATCACATTGGCCAACTCCCTCAGCACCCTTGGGTGTATCCTGTCGAGTCCCATGGACTTGTATATATCTAGTATTTCTAAATAGTCCCTAACCTGTTCTTTTGCTACAAGTAGCTGCTCACCTCCTCCCCAATCTGTGCTGCCAGGTGCAGTAGTCTGGGAGCTGGCCTTGCCTGTGAAGACGGGGGTGAAAAAGGCATTAAGCATATCTACACATGCATTTAAGTGCAACCAGATTTACTGTGTATTAACCTACTACACAGTAAACAATTTTGAGCAGGTGTCTATATATGCAAGGACCTGGCATTAAATTTAGTGCCACGTCCTTCCAGCCCTGCCACGTGCCCCTGTGGCCACTGGGGGAGATCCAGCCTCCGGTCCCAGCTTTCAGCACTTGGAACCCATGTTTGAAGCCAGGCCAGCTGCCGGCACTTGGCAGCCACCTTTAAAACACAGCCTTATTCTGTGATCTCTGGGCAGCTGGTTCCAGTGTTCAGATAAGCAGCATGGCATGCACAGAGGCAGCATGTGGCATCTCTGTTTGTGCCCCCTCTCCATTCCTGAGTTATAACTGCCCCAGACCCGGCCCTGGCAGTGAGTGACAGAGTATCCCAATCCTGCTGGCCACCTTGGTTGCCCTGCTGGCCCACTACACTCATCATCACCTGGCCCACAGCCATCTTGCTCTACCCAGCTCCTCCACATGCAGTGACCACCTGGCTGACCTCCATGTGTCTTCCCAAGGCCTCTGCTGCTGCGCAGCTCCTGCTGCCAGCCACATTGATGATGGGCTTCAGGAGGCCACCGCCATGGCCACCACAACCCTCCTGGCCCTCCAGCTCCACCACCTCTGGGCCACCCATGCCAGCTGGGACTGGTGGCAGCACCTGGTGCAACATGACTGGGATGATGAGCAGTGGGTTGACGGCTTTTGCCTGACCCAGGTCATCTTCCCCAACCTGCTCCACCGGCTCTGGCCCCATCTGGAGAGCCAGGGTACTGGCATGAGCCTGGCCCTCCCTGCTGGCACCCATCTGGCTATGGCGCTGCTCAAGTTGGCCACTCCCGCCAGCCTGCAGTATGTGGGGCACTTGTTCAGGGTTGGCAAGGCCACCACTGGGGAGGCCATCCTGGAGATGTGCAGCACCCTCTAGGACATGCTGGTGGACACCACCTGGTGGCAACCCCCAGGCAGTGGTCACAGGGTTCTGTGTGCAGGGGTTCTCCCAGTGTATCAGGGCCCTGGACATGATCCACATCCCGGTGACCTGCCCACCCCATGGAGACCAGCCCTACTATAGCTGCAGAGGGTTCCACTTAGTGGTCCCGCAGGTAGTCATTGATCTACAGGGAACCCTCACCAATGTCAGCACCAGCTGGGTGGACAGAGTGCACGACACACACCTTCAGGAACTCTGGCCTGGGCGTGCTGATGGAGAGCAGGTGCTTTGTGCTGGGAGTGGAGGACCTGCAGCTGGGCGCCATTGTCGTTCCATCCCTGCTCATCAGGGACCCAGCATACTTGCTCCTCCTGTGGCTGATGAGGCCCTACACTGGGCACCTGGACCCCTGCTAGGCCCACTTTAATAGGTATCTCGGCCAGACCCATCCCCCTATCAAGAGCTCCTTGAGCCGCCTCAAGGGCTGCTGGCGGTTCCTCACTGCCCACCTTGAAGTGGCTGAGAACAACCTCCTCCAGGTCATCATAGCAGCTTGTGTGCTGCACAATATTTGCAAGGCCCAGGGAAAGATGTTCTGGGAGGCCTGGGTAGAGGAGGCATGCTGGTTGGAGGCAGCCTGGTGGCAGGAGCATGAGCTGCAGAGGCAGCAGCAACAGTGGGTCCCCGCTGGTGAGGCCCCAGGTGAGCTGCACACCCATCAGCAGGGGCCAGGGCACTGCATGTGGGATGCTCTGGAGGACCACCTCCTGGAGCACTCCTCACTCTAGCCCACCTGCCTCACCATCCATACAGCCTCTATCCACTCCCAGCACCACACTCAAGCCAGGCACATGTTGTGACAAAAAAGCTTTATTCCCTTCACAATACCCACCCCCATTCCTCCCCCATAAACATGAGTCCCCTCCTCCTTCAATCAATAGCCAGAGGAAGAACAAGGGCAACACTGAACCCCTGTTAAACCAGATGATACAACTGACAACTGATGCCCATGAAAAAGTCAACTTGCTAAATGGGTACTTGGCGTCAGTTTTTCACCAGTCCCATGAGACGCCCTGCCCGCTGTGGGACAGAGAGGCCCGGGTGAGGGAGATTCCTTACTCTCCATCGAAGCTGACCTTGTGAAGGAACACCTTGACAGGCTGGATACCTTCAAGTCAGCTGGCCCTGATGGTTTACACCCAAGGGTACTCAAGGAGCTGGCAAGCATCATAGCTCACCCCCTGGCATGGATCTTTGAGAACTCCTGGTGCTCTGGTGAAGTACCCAAAGATTGGAAGAAGGCCAATGTGGTGCCTATCTTCAAGAAAGGGAGGAAAGTAGATCTGGCAAACTACAGGCCCATCAGCCTGACCTCTATCCTGGGGAAGGTCTTGGAAAAGATTATCAAAGAGGCCATCCTTAACAGACTAGCTGACGGCAATATCCTGAGGGATCCCCAGCATGGGTGTGTTGTGGATAGGTCTTGCTTGACCAGCCTCATTTCCTTTTATGACCAGGTGACCTATCACCTGGACAAGGGGGAAGAGATTGATGTCATATATCTTGACTTTAAAAAAACCTTCGATTTGGTATCCCATGATCACCTCTTGACAAAACTGGCTAACTGTGGCCTCGACCTCACCACAATCTGCTGGCTGGGGAATTGGCTCCACGGTAGGACCCAGAAGGTGGTGGTTGACAGAAGCCAATCATCTCGGTGCACTGTGACCAGTGGGATCCCTCAAGGCTCTGTCCTAGGGCCTATGCTGTTCAACCTTTTCATCAATGATGTGGACACTGGTGTCAGAAGTGGACTGGCCAAGTTTGCCGA
>NW_017729031.1:101663839-101664320 GCF_001723915.1 Gavialis gangeticus
CTTATAGGCTTGGCAGTGCTACACTGCTTAGCGCTACAGATGAAAGGGACTTGGGGGTCATGATTGACCACAAGATGAACATGAGCCTTCAATGTGATGCTGCAGCTAGTAAAGCAAGCAAAACGCTGGCTTGTATCCATAGATGCTTCTCAACCAAATCCCGGGACATCATTTTCCCATTGTACTTGGCCCTGGTAAGGCTGCAGCTGGAGTAATGCGTCCAGTTTTGGACTCCACAATTCAAAAAGGATTTAGAGAAACTTGAGAGAGTGCAGAGGAGAGCCATGCACATGATCAGAGGTCAGGAAAACAGACCTTATGATGAGAGGCTGAAAGCCATGGGACTCTTCAGCCTAGAAAAGCGCAGGCTCAGGAGTGATCTGATGGCCACCTATAAGTTTATCAGGGGTGCTCATCAGGATCTGGGGGAAAGTCTGTTCACCAGAGCACCCCAAGGGATGATAAGATCAAATGGTCACAA
>NW_017729031.1:101669320-101673365 GCF_001723915.1 Gavialis gangeticus
GCTTTGGTGAGGCCACAGCTGGAGTGCTGCGTCCAGTTCTGGACTCCACAATTCAAAAAGGATTTAGAGAAACTTGAGAGAGTGCAGAGGAGAGCCATGCACATGATCAGAGGTCAGGAAAACAGACCTTATGATGAGAGGCTGAAAGCCATGGGACTCTTCAGCCTAGAAAAGCGCAGGCTCAGGAGTGATCTGATGGCCACCTATAAGTTTATCAGGGGTGCTCATCAGGATCTGGGGGAAAGTCTGTTCACCAGAGCACCCCAAGGGATGATAAGATCAAATGGTCACAAACTCCGCTGCAACCAATTCAGGCTGGACATAAGGAAGAACTTCTTTACTGTCTGAGCCCCCAAGGTTTGGAATAGACTGCCACTGGAGGCAGTTCAAGCACCCACTCTGAATGCCTTCAAGACACATTTGGATGCTTATCTTGCTGGGATCCTATGATCCCTGCTGATTTCCTGCTCATGGGGCAGGGGACTGGACTTGATGATCCTCTGGGGTCCCTTCCAGCCCAAATGTCTATGAAATCTATAAAATAGAGCCCCTGCCCCTCTCAACTAACAGAGCCCCTCCACTACCCTCCAACAATAAAAAACCTGATCCCCCATGTCAAAACTATGTACAACAGTTTCAGTCTCTGTTTGCAAGTCCCAGAGTCTTGGGGAAGCCGTGGGGTGGGGCCATCAAGGGGACAGGCACGTGGCACTACAGCCTCTCACCAGTCCCTCATGAATCAAGGGGGCCACAGTGACCACAGCAGGCAGGGAGCTTGTCTCTGGGTGATGGGGGCCAGGGCTTCTCTGGGGCAGGCCGCTCCAACTCCAGCTGCCCAAGTCCAGGGCCAACAGGGCCAGCACCCCATTCTTGTGGGTGCCACTCCTAGCACCTTCAGCTCAATGCCCATGTGGAGCCAGGACAAACAGTGAGCCTGGGCCCAGGCAGGTGGCAGCAGACTCAGGGCTCCTGAGGGTGAGAGTCGCTGGAGGAATTCCTCCCAGCCCCAGGCAGGGGCCTGCTGTGGAGCAGTGGGTGAGTACCAGGGGCCCTTCAGGGCCACAGACAGGGACTGAGCAGTGGGAGGCACAAACGCAAACGCCAGGCCCAGGAGGGTGTCCAGGGTCCAGTGGTCATCATCTGTGTCCTCCACTACCCAGGCCTGGATGGCCACTTGCTGCCTGAGCAGCTGGATCTGTTCCTGCTCCAGGGCCAGGAGATCAGTTCAGAACTCCCACTCCGCCTGGTCCCATGTATCCTCCTGGGTGGCCTCCCAGGTAATATCCTCCTCCTGCTAGGACTGTGCCTACACCTCCCACTCCTTAGCCACCTCCACCAGCCGCTGGAGCAGGAGGGTCCAATCTTGTGTGTGTCACTGGCGCAGCTGGTGCATGCAGAGGGCTCCAGAGCCATGTGATGGCAACCTGGAGTCCACATCCCTGCTTGGGCTGGTGGCCTCTCCCCCACATCCAGATGCTGCCCCTGCAAAGACAAAAGACAGCAGCCTTTAGTGAGTTTGCAACATTTCAGAGAGAAGATGCTCTGCACCAGAGGCCATGTGCTGCCCAGCCTGAGATTCATGGGACCATGGTATGTCCCACTGGGCAGACCCAGGCACAGGTGACCACCAGCTGAGCCCCCCGTTCCTGCTTTCTCCCCTGGGACTGGCGGGCCACCGAATGCCTGCTTCCCCCACCTCCTTCTCAGGACAGCACAGGTCAGCTGCTGCCATAGCTCCAGACCCTGCTTCCACACTCTTCCCTTGCAGGCCAACTGCTCTGCTGCACTGCCACCCAGCCCAGGGCTCCTGGGCTCAGGGCACGTAGTGCTCCTTGACAATTGGGGTAAGAAGCTGGTTGTACCCACACACTCCCCACTAAGGGCCGGGCTCCACTCCCTGCACCACCAGTGTCCCTGAGTGTGCCCCTACTGTATGTACCCTGGGTGGTGTGCAATGCGCTGTTTGTGCAGGCTCAGGGGGATCTGACCCACTATGCCCTGGTGCTGCTGATCCTCCTGGTGCCCCCAGTGCACCTGGTTTGGAACCCTGAGCTATGACAGCATGGGAGGCAAGCCTGGGCTGCCCTGCAACCTCCGCCATTTCCTAGAGGGCTAGCCGTGGCAGTGCTACATGTCCCTGCCCCCCACTATCAAGGAGGACATCACTACCAGCATTGGCACCTTTCTCGGCATGAGAGGCCTGTGCCCACCCAGCTGTGGGAATGCAGGCTGATGAATAAGGTTTTGAATGGTGTCCTGCCTCTCTGCATGCTGGTTGGGGGGAACCCAAGGCCAGGTGAGTGTGAGTGGGCTGGGTGAGGAGGGGCATCAGAGGCAAGAGCAGGGGTAGGGACTGGGGGGCCAGGGACAAGGGCAGGGGCCAGGGTGGGGACTGGGGATTGGAGGGCCCTCCCCCCAGTGTGGGACTTACCCCATGGCCAAGGTTGGCATGGCTGGTGGCTCAGCATGAGCCTCTCCATTGGTGATGGCATCCAGCTGCATCCAGTGTCTGCAGCCCGCGGTGTGCTGGAGGCTGGTGCTCAACCAGGGCCGCCCCCCGGGGATGAGCTGGTGCTGCTAGCAGCGACATGTCCAGCTGCTGCCTTGGTCCCTGCACAGCCCAAGACCCTACCACAAGGAGCAGCTGGCTAGGGCTCCCTGAGCTGCTAGTGGATATAGAAGCTAGGTAACTGGGAAGCACCTAAGGGCCCTTCCTCTGGTGATCTGTCGCTGGAGGGATCAGGGTGGGGTGGAGCCTCAGGCAGGCCACCTCTGCTGGTGAAAACTGCAGGGTTGCGGCCTGGGTCCTGGGGTACCAAAATGTTGGTCAGCTGCCACATAAAGGGCATGGTCTTAGGGGCATGACCGGACCAATGACTGTAGTCAGTCACAGCCACCCACTGTGTCCACAAAGCCTGATATTTATGCAGGACTGCCACACCAATTGGGAGTGCCTGCGCTGCCACATCCCACCTGACAAGGCCTCATAAACGTGGGTATTTGAACACCCACCCCACGCAAAGTGCCTCTGGACCTCTGCATCACCCCAGAGCACTACGAGGTCTCCAATCTCTTCCTGGCTCCAGCTGGGGCCCCAGGTGGATGGCATGAGCATGCACGAGTGGGAGGGACCAGGCCTCGATGAGGAAGATGCAGAAGACATTGTGCATCCTGTGCCAACTCTCTGGGCCTCCACGCAGTTGCTCCTGTGTTGCCAGCCCTGGGCAGCTGCCAACAGTGCCCAGAACAGGGGTACAGCCAGAGACTGAGAGCCACATGGCTGAGGCTATACCCCATAGCATCTGCAGTGCCAGGGCAGGCTGCTGGGGGTGAGCAGCAGGAAGCTGGTGCAGAGGCAGCCATCAAGCAGCCCCGAGGAGCTATTAGGGCTGGCCACAGGGTGCAGCAGGCTTTTTCAGCACCCATCTGGCCTGACAGGAGTGCCCTGGCACCTGTGTGGCCTGGAAGCAGTTCTGGCTTCCAGCCAATACAGGCTAGAAGCCTGTGTCCTGTCCAGGGGGGCACATGGGACTGGCAGTGCTCCTGTAGAGTGCACAGGCTCCTTTAGAGTCCTGGTGTGTGTACCTCAGGGCACAAAAAGGCTGTAGGTTTTTATAGCCTGCATCTAGGAGCTGCCACAGAGGCAGCCCAGCCCTAGGGCAGGAGAGGCTTCCAGCCAGGAGCCCTAGGGCTGGGCTCAGGCAGACCCTCTAGTGGCAAGGCAGACCTGGCACTAAACTTAGTGCCAGGTCATGTCTACACATACATTACTGTGTATTAACTAATCACAACTAAATTTGATACTTGTATTTGGAGGTATCAAATTTAGTCACAACTACCCATTTTTACAGTGCAGTAAGAGCCTGCATGGTAAATTAAACTAATGAGCATTAACACATGTCATGTAGACGCACCCATTGAGTACTTCAGACTTTTCTGCATCCTGTCACTAGGCTGCCTCCCCCATTCAGTAAGGAACCCATACTTTCCCTGATCCTCCACTTGTTACTGACATACTTATATAAATCCTTCTTTTTACCCTTCG
>NW_017729031.1:101673860-101676305 GCF_001723915.1 Gavialis gangeticus
TGGCTGCTCCAGCACTTGCACCAGGAAGTTGTTCCCAACACTCCAAAAACTGCCTGGATTGCTTGCACACTGCTGTATACCCCTCCCAGCAGATGTCAGGGTGATTGAAGTCCTCTGTGAGAAGCAAGGCCTGCAACTGGGAAACTTCCACTAGCTGTTTAAAGAAAGCCACATCCACCACATCCTCCTGGTTTGGTGGTCTACAGCAGACCCCCACCATGACATCACCCATGTTGCTCTCCCCTCTGACCCTAACCAAACGACTTTTAACAGGCCCATCTCCAGTTTCATACTGGAGCTGTGAGCAATCATATGGTTCTTTTACATAAAGTGCAACTCCTCTTCCTCTTCTCCCCTGCCTGTCCTTCCTGAACAGTTTATACCTGTCCATGACAGTGCTCCTGTCATGCGAGCTAGCCACACACAATGTAATAGCAGCTACTACTTTCTTTTTAAACACAGATATTCAGGGTGCATAGAACTGGCCTGATCTGGCTCTTTATCAATAAAAGTAAAACTCTTAAGGGAACAGACTATCTTTACCAGTTTGGCTGCTGACCTATCTTTCCTGCTGTCAGTGCTTCAACTGGTTCATTTTCTACCTTTTCTTCTAATGATATCTGGGAAAAGTAAGTCGCTAGACTTATTCTTACAATTATTTGGGGCGGGGGGGGAGGGTTGGGAATCTCATTTGGATCATGCTGCTCTGCTGAACATACTAATCTTTCTTTGTGACTTGTACAGTACCAAGCTCCTTGCTGACATATCACAGACATTTTTTTCATTGTCAATTGTACTCTTGCTTAGTTCTCACTTATATAAATATTCACCCTATGTCTTTTCTCTACCCATGTCTGGTTACATAGGCATTATTGATGTTTCTTCCCAAGAAGACACACACACACGTATTGGACTGAGTAGTAGTAACCTTGCTTTCTGCCTGTGATGTGAGAATGCAGAGTGGTGACTCTCTGTTCAGCTTCTGCCAGTTGTCTTCTCCCTAGGCCATGCGTTCTGGAGAGAACACAGTCTACATAGATATCCCAGAAGAGCTGTGCCAGGTCCCAGAACAGAGCTCCATGCTTTAAATTTTCTGATGACTTCAGGAAGATCATAAAGTCCCAAAAACCAGTGACAGAGTCAGAAATCCGTGGCTTCCTCATTTCCAGCAAGATAGCTGAGGAGGACTCCCAGCACTGGGGATCAGCTCGTCCAAGTGCTAATGGATCAATTTGGCTATGGCAGAAGAAAGGTGTTACACAAAATACTCCCATGATGAACACAAAGCAGGTAAGTCTCATGTTGCAGTGTATTCCTCTTCTGTTCCCAGGGTCCATTGTGTCACTGAAACTTCACAAAAAAGAAAATAAGGAGAAAAATCTTTTAATCTTCAGATGGCAATAGGCTATGTGCAGGAATGGCTAGATAAAATCCTATATCATGTGCCTTATGATCATGATCCCTTCTTTCCTTTAAAACGTCTGTGTATTATAGAATAGCTTAATATAGGTTGTTATATTTTAATTACTCTGAAAGCCAAGTTCATTTACTAAACTCTTTTATGCCTCTTCTCCAAGGGCGACGTGTAGGGCAGTGCACCACCTGAGCATGGCAGTGCACTCTCTGCAAAAAAGTGCCACTGACAGTGTCAGCAGCGCCTGCAGGCGGTCACTGCTCACCACCCTGCTGCCAGTCCACAATCACTGCTGGCTGACGCTGCGAGTGGTGCCTGCGAGAGGTGCTTACCAGCGCCCCCCCTCTCCCGTTGACAGTGCCAGCGGCATCTGCGGGAGCTCTGTGCTTAGTGCCGCTGGGCTCAGGCCACTGTGCTCCTGCCGCCACCAGCTGGAGACATACACCGTTCATGCTCTCCTCTAAATTGTAATTTAGGTGATTTATGTCAAGGGAAAAGAACAATCACATTAAGATATTCCTATTATTCCTACTACTCCTGAAATATTCCTATTAATCACAAATATTTCCACAATTGATGTGGAACAGAGAGAGAAAGTCTATGTGTGTGTGCGCATGTATATGTGTGCACATGCATGTGCACGTGCAAACTTGGAATTAAAATGTGTGGATAATACAAAATTCAGATCTAAGTAATGCATGGTTTCGTGACAATTTTCTGTTGAATTAAAATAAAAAAATGACATGTACAGTCAGTAATTATTGGCTGCAAAAGGGAAATTTTGAAATCCAACTTCCCATCAGCTGTTGTTAAAAGATTCCGTCATCTTTGCAGACTAATTTTGACTAAGAGTATATATGCGTGTGTGTACAGTAGTGTAACTGAGGGATGACCAAGGCAGCAGCTCTGGCCACAACCTTGCGGGGAGATATAAAAGCAATGGGCCAAGTTCACAGACAATGCCAAATTATGGGGGATGGTGGTCACACCATAAGACAGGCTAGGGATACAGGCCGACTTGGACATGCTCT
>NW_017729031.1:101681305-101689266 GCF_001723915.1 Gavialis gangeticus
ATGCCAAATTATGGGGGATGGTGGTCACACCATAAGACAGGCTAGGGATACAGGCCGACTTGGACATGCTCTCAAGGTGGGCCGACCAAAACCTGATGGCCTTCAATGCAGAGAAGTGCAAGTTACTGCACCTTGGTAGGAAGAACCCCCAGCATACTTACAGCCTCAGCAGTGCTACGCTCACTAGCACCATGACTGAAAAAGACTTGGGGGTCTTGACTGACCACAAGATCAATATGAGCCACCCATGTGATGCTGTGGCTGGCAAAGCTAGCCAAATTCCAGTGTGCATCCACTGATGCATCTCAAGCAAAACCAGGGAAGCCATCTTCCCACTTTACTTGGCCCTGGTGAGACTGCAGCAGGAGTACTGTGTTCCATACTGGGCCCCCCCACTTCAGGAAGGATGTGGAGAAGCTTGAGAGAGTCCAGAGGAGAGCCACTCATATGATCCAAGGCCTGGAGGGAAAGCTTTATGAGGAGAGGCTGAGGGACTTGGGACTCTTCAGTCTGGAGAAGAGAAGGCTCGGGGGGACTTGGTGGCAGCTTACAATTACATAAGAGGGGTACATCAGGCCCTGGGAGAACACCTGCTTACCAGAGCTCCCCAAGGGATAACAAGGTCTAATGGCCATAAACTCCAGGAAGGCTGATTTAAACTAGACATAAGAAAACAGTTCTTTATGGTACATGTGGACAGGGTCTGTAACAAACTCCCTCCCCAGAGGTGGTGCAAGCACCTACTCTGGACTCCTTCAAAAAACAGGTGGATATATTTCTGGCTGGGGTCACTTGATCCCAGCTGACTTCCCACCTATGGCAGGGAGGCTGGACCCGGTGATCTCATAAGGTCCCTTCCAGCCCCTAATGTCTATGAAATCTATGAACTGTTCCCAGAGTAGCAGCTAATTTGAGGATGCCCCAGGCAGAGCTGCGCTTCACTTCTTCTGTGTATGTGTGTATGTGCACACATGTGCATGCACATGTGTATTGAGGGGATAAGACGTAATCAATTTACAAACGAAAAAATCCTACTAAATTCCTCCATCAGGTGATCATGGATTATATAAGTATTTCTATTTGAAGTAGTAAGTAACATTTAAGAACCCCATTTCTGCCTGCCACATGCTGACCATAGTTCATAAATGTGTAGTTTTGTTGGGTGATCAAAGTGCTGCGACCAGTTATATCACCTGTCAGTATCCTGCAGGAACAGCTGGATAAAACAGGTCTCTTCCAGGTCCCATGGAGACAATCATTTCTTGTTGTCCATGGCTATGGAAGGTCCCTCGGACAATACAAACAGTGCCCTTTTGCTGCACAAAGGAAAGGATGAGGTTCAGCTAAGCTCTAAGGGGCAGGATAAGAAGAAGGCTCTCCCTGAATACTAGTGTGGAAGGGGCTGCTACATGGATCTTGCCTTCTTTGCTGAGTATATTCTAAGGACTTCCATAGAAGGGCTCCACAGTGTTTGCAGTAGGATCTCTCTTCCATATCTAGTCCTGCTACTTTGGTTTGGTACTAAGAAAGATGGAGAAATGTAATGCTCCAAAGAGCTTTATTGTAAATCTGTAAACTGGATGTTTGGTGAAAACAAATTGTTGATTTGATATCCTTAAGACTAATATCTTATATTTATTAACAGGAAAGAGGAAGCATAAATGTCCCCTACACTACCCTGCCACCAGACCTAGAGGGACTAAAGTTTATAACTTAAAAAAATATATATTTAAAATGTTAATGCCTGGCTAATAAAACTGGACTGTGGCTACAGCTATCCTCATCTTCAGGTCCAGCAAAGATGCCCATCTCTCTTCCATGAAACCCTATTGCTAAAGAAAGTCTTTGACAGCACCATTTCTGCTCCAACTCCAGAAGTAATACTTTCAGCCTGTTTATGTGCAGCTTGCAGCCATGTGCAATCCACCACAGCCTGAAGATGCAGAGAAGCACATATCCACCACCCACCTTAACTTTGAAAGACAGACACAGTTGATTTCAAATTCAGTCAGCTACAAAAATTGAGTCTAAAGCGGTCTTCTGAGAGATGCTTAGTTGGCCTGTCTTCTGTTTTAATGACACGCTTTGCCTGCTAAAATAATTGGGATTCCCCTGTATTTTCTGTGCTCTGGTCTTTACAGACTTTTTCCTCAATTGGATTTTCTTCTCCATATACTCTACGCTATTGGCCCAAAATCTCACTTCAGTATTCTGCTTTTCAAGGTATCGGTGCCAAGTTCCTGTACCCATGAAAACCAATAGGTGGCAAACTGGCTCCAGGGGCACACCCAGAGGGTGGTGGTGGATGGGTCAATGTCGACCTGGGAGGGTGAGGGCAGCGGAGTCCCCTGGGGCTCGGTCCTTGGGCTGGTGCTGTTCAACATCTTCATCAGCGACCTGGATGAGGGTGTGGAGAGCGCCCTGTTCAAGTTTGCTGATGACACAAAGCTGTGGGGTAAGGTGAATACACCAGCAGGCAGGGACCGCATCCAGGCAGACCTGGATAGGTTACAGAAGTGGGCGGATATGAACAGGATGCGGTTCAACAAGGACAAATGCAGGGTGCTGCACCTGGGGAGAGGGAACCAGCATTATGGTTATAGGTTAGGGGCTGACCCTCTCAGCAGCACAGAGGCAGAGAGGGATCTTGGAGTCATGATCAACTCCAGGATGAATATCAGTTGCCAATGCGACGAAGCAATAGGCAGAGCCAACCGCACCCTGTCATGCATCAACAGGGGCATCACTAACAGGTCCAGAGAGGTCTTGCTCCCCCGCTATGCGGCACTGGTCAGGCTGCAGCTGGAGTACTGTGTCCAGTTCTGGGCACCGCACTTCAAGAGGGACGTGGAGAACCTGGAGAGGGTCCAGAAGAGGCCACTAATATGCTTGAGGGCCTCTGTGGCCAGCCCTATGGAGGAGAGGCTGAGGGACCTGAATCTCTTCAGTCTCCGCAAGAGGAGACTGAGGGGGGATCTTGTGGCTGCCTACAACCTTATCAGGGGCCAGCAGCAGGGACTCAGGGAAAGTCTGTTCACCAGGGCCCCCCTTGGAGTCACCAGGAACAACGGCCACAAGCTGAGGGAGGATAGGTTTAAGTTAGATATTAGGAAGAACTACTTCACTGTAAGGGTGGCCAGAGCCTGGAATAGGCTTCCCAGAGAGGTGGTGCTCTCACCTTCCCTGGAAATCTTTAAGAGGAAACTGGATAGGCACCTGGCTGGGGTCTTATTTATGACCACTGCCACTCCCAGTGCTCCTTCCTGCCCATGGCAGAGGGTCGGACTAGATGATCTGTCTAGGGCCCTTCCGACTCATTGATTCTATGAATAGGTCTTACAAGGTCTTGTAGCTTGGTCTCAAGGGAGCTAAAAATTCTCTGTAGAAAATTTAAAAAATATATTTCTACTCTGTACATCTGCTTTATTTTCCCCTTTATCAGATTGAGTTTAGTAATTAGGGGGTCGGACTAGATGATCTACTCAGGTTCCTTCCGACCCTAGAAACTATGAAACTAGAAACTATGAATTATTGGTCCTAAGCAGTTTAAATACCCAACTTGTGGACTGCAAAGTAAACATGTCTAAGATCTTATATTTATCTTTTGTCTTAAGTCCCATCTTTTCTTCCAGTTTCTTCAAAGTCTCTACTATTCTTTATACTACAGTTTTCTCTCTCCTATGATAGCCAAGTCATCAGTCTAATAAAAGGCTGATGGAGGCTATTTAAATTCACACCATCCTGAGAATATCACAATGATAAGGCCACATTAGAGTACCAAGGGATAGTGCATCCCACATTGACGTGAAATCTGTGCCCCATTTGCCTTGAGCGTGCTGTTGGCTCCTTTTATTAGACCAACTAAAAATTGCAACAAAAAAAAAAAATAATAAAAATCTTTTTCTGCAAGCTTTTAGACACATACTCCCTTCCTGAGGTTCAGGGAAAATTAAAGATGGTAAAAAGTCCCTATAGATAGAAAATAAACTTCATTTTTGCACAGAGGAAGGTGAAGGTGGAAGCCTATTCCTCTTCTCCCTGAGCCTGAGGAAGGGAGGGTGTGCCTAATAGCTTGCAGAAAAACACATTTTTTGCTATTTCTTAGTTGCCCTAATAAAAGGTATCATTTCTGAACCAACCGTTCTAGTGTTTTGCATTCTTTTTCGTCTCAAACCAACATGGCTACCAAAATACCCTTGACTCCTTACTTTTGAGCCACAGACACAAATGACCACATGGCAGGAAGGCAGGTGTTTGTTTCATCAAAGGAAGGGTGTCTCAAGTTGGACAGCTTAAACAAAAAAGGGGCCAGACTACTGAGAAATCCATTGGCCCTCTAGGTTGGGGTTGAGTCTAAAAATACCTCTAACATTATCCAGTTAATAAAAGCAATTGTTAAGAAGCTCTTGAGTAAGTCTTGGGGTGAGGGGAGAACTTCAACTATGGCAAAGCAGGCAGAAACTGGGAAAGGAGAATGTTTAGGAATGCTACATATCACAAACACTTCAAAATATAGTGAAGCAATTAGAGAAGTAGCACAGCACAATTTTGCAAGGCATAGGATGATGGGAAATAGGTCTCTCAAAACTTACCAAATTCATATTTTTATTTATTTATTTTACAGTGAAGGAAAGATTATAGCACTTCAAACAGGAGCAGGATACAAGGCAAGAAACTGTTGATTTTGAAGCTAGCAGTTAGCCTGAGATGGCAGATTTGAAATCATCTTATTTTGACCTAGTCTATATAGGCTCCCAGTGACAGAATAAAAGCTAGTCTTTGAAAATAATACTTCATTTTCCTGAGTGACTGCAATATTGAAGGAAAGGATGATAAGTGGAAACAATCTATAGGGAATGAGAATTTCATGATATAGCTAGTGACAGTGAAATGAGATTAGATGTGGAAAAACTAAGACAAAATGAACCCTAGGATTCTTCATGCCTGTAAATATATGTGGGCAGCCAGAAGTGCAGTTCCTCTCCAACAGATTGGCCCTTCTTTTGTCAGTTCGAGACAAGGCTATCCTTCATATTGTAAGTCTAAGAGGAGGTAATTATGAACATTGAGCACTATCCCGTGAGAGGTGTTAAAAAAAAGCAAAATTCCCAAGCCATATGCAGAATCTTTGTAGCATGGGGAGCATGAGTGGGGCTCATGCCCCAGGGGTGCTGCCTAAGGGGAGGGGTGCCAAAACATTGTTGGGGAAAGGTACCTAGGGCTACTGCTCATCTCCCTGCTGCCTGGCTGCCTGCCTCTATGACACAAATTTCTGGCATGGTGATGGGGCACTCTCCTGCAATTCAAATCCATATTGCCTGTTTCCTTTAGGCTGTTTGGGGGTCAGGAAGGAACGGAACCTAGCTTTTCCAAATCCTGAACATGGGTTTTAACCCTGAGGCTATTGTAGAAAAGGTAGGCACCAGGCTATCATCCCCTCTCCCTGTCCTTTAGGAAGGAAAAATGGAACTTTGTTCATTTCTTTTAGGTGTCTGTAATTCTGACCAGGCAGAGGTATGAACCTGAAATCTCATCTTTAGTTGCTGGCAGAAGTGCAAAGGGGGAGGGAGGGGGTGGGGAAATCCATCACACTGAATAGATGCCATTCCCCTGTTAGCTAGATCTGAGTAGCTCTCCTTCCAGGTGCAGGAATAATCCAGCCACTGTGCAGGGGGCCCAAAGTAGATAACTCCAATCTTAGGGGTTCATGTTAGGGGGCCAGGCATCTCAAAGCTGGGTAATGAAGCACTTCCTGGTTCCAGCCCCAACTCTCTGTATACTGAGGATAAAGGGATATTATTGAAAACATTTGGTGCACTCTGGGTCACATATCTTCACTTTCTTTACTTCCATCCAGGAAACATGGAAATACAGCTATGTAATTTGATTTTTGTAGATCATATACTGGTATCTGAAAAGCTATATGATACAAGAGAATTTGAATTTTCTGATTAAAATTAGTCAGACAGCATAACTGGCTGCTTGCTGCTCAAAGGATACAGTACCAGGCTACATCTGCCTTCCAATAAATAGGCAAAAAAAAACAAAGACATTTTTTCCTCCATCAAATCTAGTAATCTAGGTTGTTCTTAGGAACAAAAGCAGAAAGACACTTCAGACAGAAGTGTGATATTTAAACTGATCATGTCCTTTTTTTAAAAGCTGTTTTTGGTGGGGGGGCAGGAAGCAATCAGGCTTGTGTGATATTGATTAGCCATTGTAACACTTCTGTGCTGGAAATTCTTGTAATTCTGTTTCTCCGAACTAGCCAAAGAGGTAAGGACTTTGGGCTTTGGTTTAATTGATGACCTAACAGTAAGAGGTTAAAAAACAAACAAACCACACCACAAAAAAAAAAAAATAATCCCCAAAACACAATCCTTCCAAGAAAGAGACTGATAATAGGAGAGATGGGAAAATGTAATCTTAGCAGTTTTGTTCGTGTAAGGGTGGGGTAGGGGAAGGAAGCCAGCTCATGTAGGAAAGAAAAAACTCACCGACCTGAAATCTCATGGGGAGGGAGATGGTGTTGTGATGAACTCCATTGTGGCCCCTGCTACATGTTACATATACATTAATTCTGCAATGGTAATGGTTAGTTGTGCAATAAATTTTGACAAGCCACAAGTGCAGTCATTATCATACAATTAACTGGTGAATCGTGCAATAAATTTAGACTGGCCACACATTCAAAGTAACTATCGTGCAATTTAAAAAGACTCTCCAGCTATAAAGAGCCAACCACGACCAACTCTCCAGTTAGTGCTTGAAACTAATCACCCTATAGATGATTTCTCACCAGCTTGAATTTGAACATGTAGCTGGGCCCTTTTCAAGAAGCAAGGCATGGAGGGACCTCCAGAAGTCATGTCCAGCCCCCTGCCTGAGGTAGGATTAGTCCTCTCCAACCATCCCGTAGGTTGCATTTAGATTTTGATCCTATTTTTCAAATCCCTCCTATTTACAAAAGTGAGAAACAAACCAGGAACTAAACACAGCTTTCCCTAAGTGCTTACACTAACAAATGTTCTTTGAGTAAATCGGATATATCTTTTATAAATAAAAGCAGAGCTCCAAGCCAGTCTGGTCATAGCTACATCTTTTTACTTGCAACTTTACTGCTGCCTCCTCCCTGAAGTTAAGAAAAGTCATCTAGTGGCAACACGGGCTTTGTAAAAACCTTTTTTTAAAATTTGCTGATGAAAAGTGTTCCTGCCAGCAACGTTATGTCATGGCTGGCAGGATCAGACTCGGAGTCACACTTGGAAGATGAATCCTCCAACCTGTACTGTTGCATGCGATTGCTTTTTCCTTTAGACGAATACACCTGGATACCTGACATAAGGCTGCATGTGGGTTTTTTGTTGTTGCTGTTGTCATAAATAAAAGATAATCGGAGTTACCCAAAGAACCTCGTCTGCCTGCGTCTTTAGACCAGCACGGCTACAACTTGCCCCCCTGTACCACAGCAAACCCCGCTTCGCAAGCGTTTGCAGCCACTGCGTTTGCAGCTGCGATGCAAAAAGCCGTTTCCAACCACGCACACGACCCTTCCTCGGCAGGACCTTGTTTTGTGCAATGATCACCGGCACTTCCCCTCCTTTCCTCGGGGCAGAGCTTGCAATGGCTGTGCCCATCCAGTAAGAAAACTCTTGCAACTGGTAGTTCCAGGATAAAAACTTTCCCGAGCGGAACTGAACCGCCTCTGAGCTTTCGGGGCACACTCCGCAGGGGCATCCACGCGCAAACCTGCTCAGGTTGTGCCCACGGGGGCCTCGTCCCGTCCCCGCCCCGCCCGCAGGGAGCCTTGGCCCTTCTGGCCCGAGTCCCGCCAAGTAACTCCGCGCCCTCAGAGCCGGCGGGGACGAGGCCCGGGCGGGAGAGACCCGCCGCCGCTGCCCGGGCTGAGGGGGCTGTTGGCGGGCGCGGGGCAGCGGAGCCCGCTCCGACGGGGCGCGCGG
>NW_017729031.1:101689360-101694412 GCF_001723915.1 Gavialis gangeticus
CCCGCGCCCTTTAAGCCGCGCGCTGCGTCTCTCGCCTGCGCGTCAAGGCTGTCGGAGGAGCCCGCGCCGCCCCCGCCGGCCCGCGCGGGGGGCTGTCCCCCCCAGCCGCCCGTGACAGGGCAGGGCTGAGCGGCTGTAGCTGCCCTGGGTGCCCCTTGGCCTGCGCCCAGTCCACAGGCAGCTAATAGGAAGCTGCCCCGTGTCAAAGGAAGCCTCAGGACAGCTCTGACTCACACCAGGCCCCTTCTTCAAACTCAACTGCTGGGATCCCCCCCAACAAAAAAAATAGGGGGGCTTTCAAGCCACCTTGACCCTACCCCTAGGCTCATCCCGCATTTGGACTGTGGGTCCAGAGGCAAGGTGGGCTCTGCCTCTTCTGTCCCGTGCGGAAGGGAGTGGGTGGTCTGCAGTTTAGGGGCAAACGCCCCATTTTTCTCTTGCCGGCCCATGGGTTGCTGCTGGTCCCCCTGGGACTCTGTTGTCCTCACAGATTTGTTCCAACCCGTAACTTGATTTCATTGCTCTCCTTCCTTGGGAGCATTTTATCCAGCGTGGGATCAAGAACATTTCCTTGGTTTTGCCCCAAGAGAAATTCTCTTCCTAGACCTGGGAGTGCTTAACTCGGGGATGGGAGAGAAATGAGTCAATGCTCCAGGGAGAATCCTGCTAGGTGTAGGATACTGTGCGACAGAAAGACTCCCCGAGCCCAGCGTGCCCTGTCCCCTCTGTATCTGAGCATTCATATTTTGTTTCTGGAGGAGAAGTTTTTCGTAATGGGATTCATCACCCCTCACCTCCTACTGGGAAAGGAAAATAAATATAGTTGGCCAACCTATTTGTTTAAAAAGAGCTCTGCCTGCTTTGTCTTTTTTCCTGCCCCCGCTCCAGCTATGAACGGGCTTCTTTTTCCATTGCAGGGTGTTATTCAGTTGCACAATGCTGTGCCCCTGTATGGGCTCGCTCATCGGACGGCAAACTAGTGCATGCTACAACGCGTCTTGTGGCACGTTGCTCCCCACTCCACTCCCATGCTTGCCAGTACTCAGTAACATTGCCTCGTCTCATCTCCGCTGCACAAATGCTGAGGGGAACTTACTAGCCAGACTTTGAGATAATCCTACGTTGCCAGTGCACTGGGACATAAACCAATAGCTCGGCTCCCCTCAAGATACCCAATATGGTCCACCCTTTCAAAACCCTTTGACTTTTCTTTATTTAGTCAATGTCATGAAGAATGGTCAGCACAAGCATCAATCAATCACCACATCATCTCTGACCTTACAGTCAGCCCACCGGGATTTAACTGGCTATGCTGTTATTGGGCACTTCTCAACCATTTTCAAACTGGACTAGGTCACTGTGCCTCAAATCCATACCAATGGGTTCTTCACAATGACAACACATGCCCTTGTGGACAAGTTCAAACCATGTCCCACATCGTTGATTGACTTGTGTCCATTTACATCAGGGGCAGGCAATTATTTCAGGTGAAGGGCCGGTTAGTGAATTTTGGCAAGGCATTGAGTGCTGCATGACAGGAAGCCAAGGGCAGATACATATTAACTTTCTAAATTTTTTAGGACCCCCATGGGCTGGATAGAATGGCCTGGCAGGCTGCAGTTTGCCCACCCCTGCTTTACAGTGTTACATAGTGGCCTTCAGGCTCTGCAACAATAGGCAGAAACCACATACACTAAATAACTAAATCACACAGTGTGACATTTCCCCCAGGTAGTCTATGTCCATGTTTGTCCTACCTTACTAGTGGATATAATTCAGGTGCCCTGTAGATTATATCCAGAACACTCCCAGGCAATGGAATTTTACTTAGAAAAGTTTATCCTCAAGCTACCAGTTGGAAGAATGTTTTAATACCGACTGGGCACAGCCATTGCAGACTGTTCACCAAGAAAAGGGAAACTAAGTGCTGATTAGTGCACAAAAAGTTCTTGCCAAGGAAGAATTGTTTGCATGTTTTTAAACAGCTTTTGCATCATTAGTAGTTGCAGCTGCCTTAGGTTCACTCTCTGCAACCACTCAGGTGTGGGATTTATTAGTGTAAGCAATTACGGAAAGCGGTATTTAGTCCTTGGCTCGCACAGGTATCTGCACTAGATATGAGATTTAAGCTTAGTTAGGCTCCAGAGGCACTAGTGCACATGACGCTATTATCATGTACACATGATGAAAATGTTACTTTGTGTGGCTTAATGGTGTCACATTACACATGTGCAAGAGTTTTGGGGTTCTGAAATGAGTTTGCATTGTTGCAAACTAAACTATAGCAATGCAGCTGTCAGCTCACCCCCAGCTGCAGGAAAGATGAGCAGGCTTCACAAAAAAAGAGAATCAGGCCCCTTGGCACTTCTGCTTTCAGCAGGCTCTTGAGGTTGGCAGGATTCCTGGGGCCACCCAGAAACAGGTTGGCTTGCCCCTGAGGCACTGCAGGAAGGCAGCACAAGGGCGTCTGGGTTTGTTGGCGGCTGGAGAAGGCAGTGGAAACAGTGCATGGGGAGCTGGAAGCCCGTGCGGGTTCAAGGAAGCATTGGATTGGGCACCTCTGAGCTGAGGCAACACCCAGCCAGCTAGCAGCCTGCCCCAGCACCCTGTGCACTGTCCCCACCACCTTCTCCGGCCACCAGCAAACCCAACCGCCCTCCTGCTGCCTGCCTCTCCCGCAGCCAGGGATGGAGCTGCTGGTGGGCTGAACAGTCCCTGAGCTGTGGGGGCCCCGGTCCTTCCCTCCACTGCAGTGGCACTCCCCCGGGGCTGCCCAGGCAGGCTGGTAGTGGGCTGGCTGCTGCCCCAGCTTGGGGTCATGGAAAAGTTGGATTGGGCCGGGTGCTGCCTCCAAGCTGGGGCAGTACCCGGCCCACTGCCCACCCAGGCAGCCTGGGGGCAGGGGTGCCACCACCGTGGAAGGAAGGACTGGGCCCCCCCACAGGCTCAGAGGCTGCTCATCCCCCTGGCAGCTTGCCCCCTGGCTGTGGGCAGGCTCTGGCTGCAAACAAACAAACAAAAATGGTATCAGGCCCCTCACCATAACATGAGGGAAAAATTGAACTGGTGGGTTTCAGTTAAAAACCCAGTTTCAATTTAGGGGGCATAGAATAAAACCCTGAGGACTACACCCCTGTCATGTGTACAAGTACAGCTATATATGCCTAAATTTGGGCATATGTATTTTGCTGAATTGGGCTTAACACATACAACTCTTACAAGTGAAATCCTAGTCAACTGAAGTCAGCAGGACCTTCTAGACTTCACCAGGTCCAGAATTTCACCCTTTGTGTTTTAAGTCCACCCTAGTTAGTCTATAAGGTGCAAATCTACCCTGCCTTCTACCATCCTTATTCAGCCAGTACCTGGAAGGGAAGAGTGTCAAATGCAAAAAGGGGAGTTGTCATATATTCCCAATTATACCTGTTGACATTTTTACCCTCAAAGGAGCTCTAAAAACTAAGTGCTGATTTATATCCCACTGAACTCTGTGGCTAATATTTTTTGAGAGCTTCAGTGAATCAGAAGAGTCATGGCTAATCCAAAGCTTTTTGAAGTTAGAAGGGGGTTTCTTCATTAATTTAAGAGTGCTTTGGAGCAGGTCTCTACTCAAAGTAGACAACGTTCATATCTCTGTTTTGACAAAACCCCAACCAAACACAGATCTAATTTCAAAGCAGAAGTGTTAAGAATAGGGGGAAAATGATGAATAATTTTCAACAATAAATTTGGGGAAAGCATGATCTGTATACAAGTATTCTGTGCCCAAGAAAAGCTAAATGAATCAACTTACTTATTGAGATTAATTTGTTCCATCCTTCTAAGGAATCAGGGCAGTATAACTTTTGAGAAAGATACTGTGTATAGGGGTCCTGATTTTGCAATATTTTTAAAAGATCTACAAGAGTGCCTAATGTGGATATGGATATATGTTTTGTAAACTCTTTGGGACAGGGTATATGCTGTGTGTTTCATTACATGTACAGTATATACAGTGCCTACACAAACAAGCCAGGAGTACACTGGCACTACCACAACATTTTTTTTCTGAGCCATTTATGTGTGTCAATGTCCTGGTTGAATATACATTAAGTACTGCATTGAATTCATTAGGTATTTACTTAAGCATTTAAAACAGGGGTGGGCAACTATTTGGGGCAGAGGGCCACTTACTGAGTTTTGGCCAGCTCAGTGTGCTAGTGTGACCAAAGAAAGCAGGGAACTACACTGACATTATAAAACGGCAGCAAACTCTACCCCCTCCCACCTCTAGCAGAGACTAAGGCAGACACTAGCAGTTGATAAAAGGACAGGGAGAGGGCATAAGACCCCTGAGTTCCCACAGGCCATGGGGGTCAGGGAAGATGTTGAGGAACTGGGGCTGGAGGGACTCATCCCCTGCCACCTGTGAGCACTGGGCTCTCCACTCCAGCTCCTAAGACCACTTGCTGATTCCCCAAGGACTTTCTGAACACCTGGCTGTAAGGAGACACTCTGCCTTCAGGATTATGTAAGACTTATGCAAGGCTTTCTCTTGTCTTCTTGGTTTACATTTTAAGCTAGACTAAGCTGTGTGTGCTCTCACTGTGTTTTACTGGGATGTGTCTTACCTTAGGCAAAAAGTTTTAGTTGTTCTTTGTTGTGTCCTTGAGGTTGCAAATTGCTGTGTTCAGTACATGCTTGCTTCAGAGAAAGGACTATTCTTGTTCAAGGTTTTACGAATTCAGTGCCACTCTCTTTTTCCTCATCCACCCCCTTCTTAGCCTGGCAGTCTCCAGCAGGGAGCCAGGGCAGGTTGATTAGGGAGGGGGCAGTAGCCTGGCAGGCACTGCCCCCACCCTCCAGCAGACCTGGGCTGGGGTCCCCTGTGGGCTGGGGAGGGGATTTAAATTCCCACCCTCTGGCTTGGGGGGCTAGCATGTCCCCTCCACTGGAGCAGGGAGAGGGGAAAGCCTTGAAAGCCTTGGAGCTTCAGTCTCTTCCCTTTGGCAGTGGCTGACAGGCTGGGAGGCATACTCTAGCTCCCCCCCCCCCCCCCCCCCCCCCCGCCCC
>NW_017729031.1:101694672-101696332 GCF_001723915.1 Gavialis gangeticus
AGGCATGTGGCTATATTTCCTGAATCAAAAGTGAATGTCTGTTCATTTGCTTCTCAGTATAATCCCTGCATCTTAGACTAACTTGCAAGGACTGAATCAGTTCAGCCTCAGGCTTTTTAATGGTCTGTACTTAGCCCGTGTTGTTCTGAAGCAGTTTTGCATTGAGAGGCCTCCGCAGTGCCTGTCTGCTGCTTCTGCAGGCTTTGTTCTTGTGGCAAGCTGGTTAAGTGATTACTAAAGAGCACTGTGCATATCTAAAAATGTAGAGGCAAGTGGTATAGGTAAACCCTGAGAATGAAATTTGGGCCGCACAGACATCAAGGGAGAATTTTATCATTGACTTCAATAAGGTCACAATTGAACCATGGGGGCCTACTAGTGGTGTCAGTGTCTGGCTCATCTAGAAGTGTATCAACTCTAAGTTGTCTCCTCCATTTCCAAGCCAGTCTGGTCACTGCTCCATGTTTTTACTTGTAATTTTACTGCTGCCTCTTTCTTGAAGATGAGAAAAGTACTCCAATGGTAATATGGGCTTTAAAACCTTTTTTAACTTTCAGATGAAAAGTGTTCCTGCCAGCAAGCTACGTCATGACTAGCAGAATCATACTGGGAATTATTCTGCACAACTTGAGGATGAATCCTGCAATGTGCAATGTTGCATATGGGTTTTTTGTTGTTTTAATATGATGTTCACAGACAAGGCTCAGTCTGACCACTACTGGAGACAGAGTCCTCTGACTTTTGTTTACTCTTGGCAGGGGTGCTGCATGGGCAACAGCAATGCAACACGAGTGATATTGGGTTCCACCACTAGAAGATGAGGGAAATCTCTCTCTCTTCCCCTCCTTTCACTCTCATCTGATGCGGATTTATTTTTCACTTCTGGACCCTTCTAACCTCAATTTATGGTTGCTTCTTTGCCACCACTAACTGGTGCAACCTTTTGCTCAGCCTTGTCCTAGGTGGACTCACTGATGATCCCTTTGTTCCTGTTTAGCTCTTCATTTCTTTACTAAAACTCCAAGCAAGGCTGCCACTTGAGACAATGGGATGTGATCTGGATACTTATTTAGTAGGAACTAATTAGAGTGAAGCAAGCTGCTCAGGTTGTTTGATAATGTTTCTGTTACTTAAACACTTCTGAAAACTGACCATAGCACCAATGGCATCTGTGAGTTCAGAATACATCACTTCAGACACTGGTAAAGGCTGTGTCTTGTTCTATTTTACACCACATATAGACTGTTGGTAGGTCAATTAATGCCTTTTAGATTAATCTGAGGAAATAATATTTGAGTCGTTTGAATTAGTAGCGGCCACTTGAAAACACTGGGATGAATGAACATTCAAGGATGTGTTGTTTGCTGCTGTTTAGCAGCTGTTGGGGGCAGTGTGAAAGGAACACAGGCTGATGAGTAATCTAAGATTTTTTTTTTTGGCAGAACTTCTATTTCCTGACCTTTGCTATGTAAAGCTGACAGTCTTTCCATCTTCTCATTGACACCAAGTATACTCTAGGTCAGATCCAAATATGGACTTAGGAGCTATGTAGCAAGTTTGTCCCCAAGGATGGCTGTGGCATCCCCGAGTGGCCACTAAAACCTGCTGCAACCCAACTTCTAAGTGTAGTCTCCCCATTATTTCAGCTGCCATGCCTTTA
>NW_017729031.1:101696343-101697646 GCF_001723915.1 Gavialis gangeticus
TGAATTGGGAGGCTGCCCATGAGTCCTGGGGTGAACCTTTAATTGATGTAGCCAGCCCTGCTCCTGAGGGGGGGTGGGGAGGCAGTGCAGGATAGTATGTGGTGGTGCTCTATCCCCACCCACCCATGTGTACCCCCAGGGCCTTTCCAAGTACCCCCAGGGGTATGTGTTGACAACCCGTTCTATATAATCACCAGGGATCCCATGGAAAAACAGAGAAAACCACAGATTTCCCATTTTTCTCAGAGAAAATGCAGATTTCCCCTTTTAAAAGAGAAACCTGCTGATTTCCCCCTTTTGCAAAGAGCTCTGCAGGCTGGCTGAGTTCCAGCCTACAAGAGCTGTTTGCAAAAGGTGTGGGGGGGGAACCCTCAACACTGCCTGGAGGGGAAGGGTGCAGCTCAACACTCGCATTTACCAGAGGCTGCTTCAGGCTCACTCTTCTTGCTGGAGGTAAGTGGAGCTTGGGGGTTGCAAGGCAGGGCTGGGGGGGAGCGGGCTAGAGGACATTTGCAGCTGGCAGGACACTCAGCCCGCGAGGGGGTTTGCAGCCTCCCCACTCCCAGCCAGAGTGTTCAGCCAGCTGCAACCCCCCCACCCCCGGCTGGGGCGCCCAAGCTGGCTGGGGCTGAGGGAGTGAGGAGGTTTGCAGCTGGCCGGGAAGAGGGAGGGTTTGCAGCCTCCCCCACTCCATCAGCCCCCAGCCAGCTTGAGCACTCTCTGGCCAGGAGTGGGGGGTTTGTAGCCAGCCAGGCACTCCGGCCGGAAGCGGGGAAACTGCAAATGCCCCATCCCCCGGCTGGAGTGCCCAGCTAATTGCAAACCCTGGGTCACAGATGCTGTGCTGTCTGCTCTGCTGCCCTCCCCCAGGACCCCTGGAGTGCAGCGTATGCGACTGGCATGGCATGAAAGCTGCCTACCTCTGCAAGCCCCACACTGCCCCGGCCACACTTCCTCTGTGTGCATGGGGGCAGCGCAAGGTTGTGCCCCTTGCTGCTGCCCCTGCCTGCAGAGGAAGCATGGCCAGGGCAGTGTGGAGCTCGCAGCAGCAGGTAGCTTTTGTGCATGCCCCCCCCCCCCCGCATGTGCTGCTGCACCGGGTAGCACACACTGTGCTCTGGAGGGCCTGGGGGAAGGCAGCAGGGTGGGGAGATGAGCCCAGAGCATGAACCCACCCTGCCCCCACCTCCCACACAGATCTGGGGAGCGTGGGCCCCCTCTGCCGTCCCGGGAGTGCATGCTGCCACTGGAAGCTGGCCCTGCCTGAGCCTGCAGCAGGGGGGAACGGGCTTGTGCTCTGCTG
>NW_017729031.1:101702646-101724677 GCF_001723915.1 Gavialis gangeticus
CTCCCACACAGATCTGGGGAGCGTGAGCCCCCTCTGCCGTCCCGGGAGTGCATACTGTCACTGGAAGCTGGCCCTGCCTGAGCCTGCAGCAGGGGGGAACGGGCTTGTGCTCTGCTGTAGCAGCCACTGCCTTCCACTGGGGGCAGGGGGCTGTGGACCTGGGTCCCTGGTCCCATAGCCCTGGCAGCTGGGGGCCCCTGCCACCAGGCTGGCGGGCAGAGGCTGTGGATGGGGGGCAAGGGTGTGGGGGAGGGGGAGCTGTGGGGAACATTTAATTTTAGCCATGGATTTTGGGATTTTTATCAGAAAATTTTTGAATTTTTTTTATCACAGAAAACCAGGATCCCTGATTATCACATTTCTTAACACCCCTTCCCAGTCTGACATCAGTTACAAGCAACTGATGCTCATAATTGCACTCTAGGTGTACAGAATGTTTTCAGGATTTTTCTGGGAATACCATAGTAATGAAGGCGCTAGCAATTAATTGAGTCTGCAGGCAGGCTTCCTCCAGCCATTCAGCTCAACTTTTATAGATGACTAGACAAGCCCTCGTGATTAATTTTAATGGAGTCCAAGAACATTTGTGTGGAGTCTGCATTTTCAGAAAAGCATTAGCTTGCAAATGAAGGGGTGACCCAAACGTTAGTTCATGCTAGATAATAAAATCTCACTTTTTCCATTATTTGTATGCAATGAAGAGCTCGCCTCACTAAGGCACTCCAGGAAAAATGTGAGTCACCTTGCACATCATTAGGTTTAGAGGGGCAGTTCTGGGTAAAATGATTCCATAATGATGAACATTAGCCTAGAACTAAGGAATAAGAAAAATCTATTAGGTGATAAATTCATTCATGTCCTTTTCTCCTATCTCATCTCAGCTAAACTGTCTGAGTGGGAGATAGATTTTTCCATGTGCTTTAAAAAGAGTAACATGGCATGTTCTGTAATTTTTTTCTTCTCCACAGATAAGTTCTTTCTGCTGTCAGGGTACAGTACACCTTGTACTGCTGGAAGTTAGGGTATATTAATTCTATGTAAGGAATGACAAAATTCTGGTGAATTTCAGAGGAGATGCACCATCATTGCCAGTTTAAACCAAAATATCTGCCAAAAGAACTGGATCCAGACTATTCCTTGACAGGTCTCCAATAGTCAACCATAGAATAGACCATGGCAACAATTATTTTAGTTTTTTATTGTATAAAATCATATTGCTAGGGCTTGTAATGTTTCTTTGTGCATATGTTAAATAGTCAAACCTAGATAAATCAAAAGGAGATGCATAAGGGTGTTGTTGCTGTGGGGGGAACTAGGAGAAGAGACATTTACCATAAAGTGTCCAGCTAGGAACACTTGTGTAGTATTACAGGGAAAAAATTCAGCTGGCTGGCTGGAGAAGTTTTTAGCATAGAGCTGTTATTTTCTATAGTTATAATTGGCAAAACCTTAGCAAATGGGGACTACCCTGGGCTGGTAGGCCGATGGACTAGATTATGATAATTTAGACCAGTAGGGGGCTGTCCTTTTTGGTAGGTGGACCACAAATTAGCTTCACACTCCCTAAGTGCCCCTCTGATCCCTTTCCCAATCTGTTGTTTTGCTTTCTGCATTCTCATTATGCTGTTAATTCTGTTGTCATTAAAATCAGCAAACTTTATAATGGAGCAAATCTTAGCCATAGCAATGCAGAACTCAGACATACTTAAAATAGTAAAATGATCGTATCCCTATGGCTTCACAACCATCACTGAGACTTAAGTACATTATTAAATGGGGGGAAAGGAAAAGGTTTGGGGAGGACATTAATACTATATTATGTATTCTTGTGAATGAAGTACACACACATAATCAAAAAACAATGTTTCTATTTTAGAAAGAATCTCAGGCTTTTCTCTTTGCAGGCAGGGACAACTTGCTGCAGCTGGCCTTCCTTTGATCTAGTTGCAGTTATTTATGTGTAGAAGCACATCATTGAACCAATATGAAAAAAAGCTTTGCTTTTTGGGCCAGATCCTCAACGTAAAGTGATATACCTCCATTGAAGCCAATGGAGACTTGATGGTTTACCTTAACTGAAAATTTAGCTGCAAGTTAGTCCAATACAACAGGTTGGAAGTTGTTACTTGTTTTTTTGGCATGGCTGTGAACTGTCCTACCGTTACTTTGGTGTAATGTAAGTGCAGAAATCCAAGCTTTTCCATAGTACATTAATCACCAGAACAATTCTTGCATTGATAACTGTACCTGCCATGACTGCCCTGAGGTCAGGTCTTGCTCTCAACTACTTCCAAGGCTTTAAAGAGCTCAATTTGTATTCATACATCTGTGCTAGTTAGGGCTTGAATTGCAAGTGTGCGTGGGGAACATCTCTGGCCTGCTCCTGTGCTTTGCCTACTCAAGGCACCAAAATGAAATACCATTCAGTGCAGAGGATGCAGGTGTTGCAGATACAGCTATTAGCAACTGAAAGACTGCTCAGCTGCCAGACCAGTTCATTCTCCCTTGCCAAAACTGTCTCACTGCTATGTGGGCCTTGCCCTACAAGCCACTTACTGCTTAAACAGCTGTGTCCCACTTTATTCAGCTGCTTCTACAAACCAAAATAAGGACATCAAGCACCTAAACCACTGCTGATACTTCCTGCTTGCCCTTTTCTACCTGGAGGAGTAAGGTGGGAGTGGGTGGGGGAAAGGGAGACTACTGTCTAAGGAGCTGTTCTGTCATTCTGATGATGACCAGGGAGTCTGACAGATGGCTACAGTCTTGATAGTAATCTCTACTTGCTCCAGAAGAACCATCACCTAAGTCCCTGCACCACTACAATTAGGCAGCAGGCAGGGCAGGGTGGTCCATTAGAGACTAACTGGTTCAGAGGTGTGACCTTGTATAGGCAATATGCTGTCCTGAGAGAAAAAGAAAGTAAGAGAACAGTTTCTTTCTAGGATATGGAAGTATTATCCCCAATTTACAGGTGAGTACACTGAAGCACAGAAAGGTTAAGTGACTTGTTTAGTTATAGTGAAGATCAATGAGGGAGATAGGAATCAAATTTGGTGTTCTGGTCCCAAGTACTAACCACTGAAATCAACTAGTAGTGAAATGGGGTAGGATGGAAGAATTCTTATATTAATGAGTCTTACAGCACTGTCTTCAATACTTGCCAATTGTCATTCTCCTTAAGTTTACTCTCAGCATAGAAGCTGGTGTAGCACAGCTGACAACTAATGAACTTAACTTTCCACCAAAACTTCCGTTGCTGAGTGAATACAGAAAGAAAAAAAACTATCCAAGCAGCACCAGATTTCAGCCAAAGAAGAAAGATTTTTTATTGTGCAGCAAACCATTTTGTCCTAGCAAAGGCTATAAAGCCACAAGCAATTGTTACTTGAGGTATGTTAGGTTTTTTTATTCAACTCCTGTGTGAGATGAATGAAAGAAGTGTTTGTAGTACCTCTGCGCAGCCCCAGCCCCACACACATGTAGTGATTAGTAGAGAACATTACTGGTGAAGTTACACGTTACACTTAAGACTACACTAAAGGCACTTAAAATGTCATCCTCCACACGTTAAAGCTTGTTAACTCATGCTAAGTGCCTGCTAAACTTCTCAAAGTTATACCACTTCAGGTGAGTGTTAACTCTGACTTCAGGTGAGGGTTAATTCTGACCTCGTGTTAATTCTGGGTTAATTCTAGCTCATGTTAAGGTAACTTCAGTCTGCTCCATGGAGATAGAATGAGCAATATGGAGTCTTCCAGCATCCCAGGATGCACTGATCCCAGCCCCCGCCTTCTCATCTAGGGAAGAGATAGAGCCAAGATGTCCTGTCTCCTAGCCACCCCTCTGCTTGCCAGGTCTCAAGTGGCAAGTCAGAACTGTGCAGGCAAGAAATGAGTGATTCCTTACAGCATGTTCTAACTAATATCACTTAACATTCCGTAGATTTAGTATCGTCTAAATATAACATGACTTCTCCCTAACTACACCCTTAGTAGCAAGGCCTTTGTTAGAATAACTAGAGACATTTTGAAGGGGCTACATAAGTTGAACAAGTGCAGAATCAAAGTAGTCCATTACTCTGATCCTTGGAGGAAATTATGGTCATAATGACCTGGACTACAGTGCATCACCACTTGCAGGTTCCTTTATGTTAATGTGAATGTAAAGTCATAGAATCATAGAATCACAGAAGTAGGGTTGGAAGGGACCTTGTAGATCTTCAAGTCTGAACCCCTGCCTGGGCAGGAGAAAAACTGGACTCAAATGACTCCAGCCAGGTAGGTATCAAGCCTCCTCTTAAAGACCCCCAGGGTAGGAGCCAGCACCACTTCCCTTGGAAGTTGGTTCCAGATCCTAGCCACCCTGACAGTGAAGTAGTTCTTATGGATGTTTAATCTAAACCTACTCTCCAACAATTTACGGCCATTATTCCTTGTTATGCCAGGGGCGCTAGGGGAAACAAGGTCTCTCCCAAACCCTTCTGGTCCCCCCTAGTGAGTTTATAGAAGGTCACCAGGTCCCCCCTCAGCCTTGTCTTGTGAAGGCTGAACAGGTTCAGGTCCTGCAGTCTCTCATTGTAGGGTTGTCCCTGTTGTCCCTGGATCATGCGGGTGGCCCTCCTCTGGACCCTCTCAATGTTGCCCACATCCCTCCTGAAGTGGGGTGCACAGAACTGGATGCAGTACTCCAGCTGTGGCCTGACCAGTGTTGGACAAGTGTATAACAGCAGGAGGAACCAAGGGGAAGTCTGTAACCTGCTAATTTGGACAACTCCCAGAAACTCCCAGGAGCTGGGAGGCAAGGGAAAAAGGAAGAGGAAGCCTGAGGCTAGAATAAAGGGAAGAGCGAGCAGCCTGTTCACCCTACACAAAGGAGTGCACAGTGGGAGATCTCACCAGCTCCCTCAGCCAGGACTGTGGACTGGAGGCATGGGGTCTGATACCTTGATTCCCCTGGTGGCCAATCCCGCTGCCTGGTGGGGCGCCAATCTCACTCACAGTAGAAGCGGCCACACCGCTTCTGGAGCTGTGGCCACTTCCAGAAGTGGCGCAGCCACTTTTGCTGGTAGCCACACTCCCCCATTGGTGCTCGCAGGGGGGACACTGGTGCTCCAGCCTGCCCCCTGGCTACACAGGGAGCGCAGCCTGACAGGGTGTGCACAGGCGCTCTCAGGGGGTATACGTGCACCCCCATGCACCCTTTATGCATCACTCCTGACTGGAGAAGCTGGACTCAGACTTGAGGGCAGCTGCAGGCTGCTGTCTGAGTGCTCTAGAGACTAAAGGCTTGCTTGGGGACAACTCGGGAAGTATAGGGGGAAATTATGGAGCTGAGTGTATGTTACAGCAGTATTGATATTTCTTTACATTTTACCTGTTCCCTACCTTTGGCCCACTGGCCTGTGACCATAACCCCTATGATTTTCTATATAATAGTGGGAGTTCCACCTTGCTTCTTGTGCCAGTTTCCGGCGCTGCAGGATTGGCATAGCACTTAATTACACAGCATAGAGGAAAAGAGATTTAATGAGGATGCTATGCAGTCAAACTTCTGTAGAGAAGAAACCTGAATCTATATGGAGGGACCTTCTTCTCCATCCTGCTTTGAAAGGTGAAGACATTTGTGGAAGAAATCTGAAAATGGTTACCAGCCTCCAGAATAAACAGGCCATCCACTTGTACCTGGACTACCAGCCAGAGGTAAACATGTCTCTGTCTCTCTTGAAGGAAATGCTCGTACTGCTACCATATGTAACCAGTGCAAAGACTGTTGGTTTCCTTTCTATCATATCACCTCTTGACTCCCTAAAGCAAGTATTTGTAGAAGTTCCACAATTGACACAATCTGCCTACATGCATCTTACAAATTCTGATTGAAGTTTATTATAAAAGCCATTTTTTATAAACTGAAGATGATGTGGTGCCTGTGATTGTAGGAGATTGCCCTTTTGGAGCCACTGAGTCTGTTTGTTCTTACCAGTCAGAACGGAGTAGATTCAGCATTCAATCATTTGTGATAGAAAATCAATATATTACTTTTAAGAAATTTCGCCAAGGAAGAACAGCCTAGTGCTCAATTATTCTGCATTACTGTCAATTTACCTTACCACAGTGATGTAGTTACTTTAAGCTATAAAAGATTTGTAAGTGATTATGTCCACCTTGGACCTGATCTAAAGGCACTGCCTTTTCTGGCTTCAGATAAAGCTTCAGATAAAGCTATGCTTGAATATATGCTTCCACTTCAACAGAACTCCTCCTTGCAGATGCAGATTGCAGTCTTCAGTTTTTTTCTGAATAATGCTGAACAATATAGCTTGGTCTTAAGGTTTAATTACTTTTGCAAAACATGGCTTTCAATTGTTGTTCATCCTGTTTAAAAATTATAGTTTATAAATGTAAAAATAGAACCTGTTTTTGCTTGAGCTTTTTAATGCAACTTTATCTAATGTGGAGCTCAATTACTGTATGGTTGACACATTTAAGAAGAATGTGCTTAATCAACTTATTCTTTCAGTCTTAGCTCCTAAGTTCACCAATCACTATGTGCTTATTCAAGTAGATTACTTCTGGTTTGTATAACAACATTTTATTTCTTTCAGTAACAACGAAATTAACTTTGGCAGGAAATGCACCAGTAGGTCACGCTACACTATTTCTATTGCTGTAACACTGCAAGTCTGAAACACAGCATTATTGTGTCATTGTGTAAAGCCTGAAGCAGCTATACATTTAAATACTGCAGCTGTGTTCATAAACTCCAGGCCTAACCTTCTATGCTTAGAAGTAAATGACTCGATTTACAGTACTAAACTATTTTTAACTATTGCCAAAATCTACACGGCAGGGCTGACCCTTCTATAGATTTCTTCCCCTTTGAACTCCTACTTCTATCTAAGTGAAGATGCTAAATAAAAAGCAAGCAGTAAAATCATTAGGCCCCCGACACACATTACCTTTAAGATACAATTGACAAATGCCTTAAAATAGTAACCCAGCCACACATGCAAGTCAATTTAAGGCTTGATAATGCAGTAAATGAGCCACAAACTTATTCCACATTTAATAAAGAATAATTTTGTGGCTCATTTGCATCATGCCTTAAACTGAACCTGAGGCCAGGTCCTGGTGTACAGGGAACCCAGCATCAGACTGCAGCAGTCCAGTCCTGGGCTCCGTATGCCAAACTGATTGTTGGCTGAGGCCAGGGACCAGTTTGGCTCTTGGTCCTAACTGACAATCAGGTGATTGGCTTCATCCTAGATTCCCCTTGCTCCAGCAAGTGGGGCATGATTGGGATCTAATGCCTAATCCCACAATTGTGTATTCTGCCATAAACATGTGGTATGGAAGGATGTGTGATCATTGGGATTGAGAATAAGATCCCATCATGGCTTCAAGTAATGTCTGTCAGAGGCCTCAATTTAACATTAACACCAGAGCGGACTGAAGACCAGTGCTGTCTTTTTTTGTGTTGTGTTAAGTGATGTTGAGTCAAAATTCCATCATAGTAACACCGCAAGTTTTATCAAGGAATCAGTTTATTTATTGAGTCACTTGGGAATGATACAAAGCCTCTTGGTGTGAGTTAGAAGACTCTTGGCATATTTCAAAAGCTCCAAAGTCCAGACTGCAAATGGACTTGTATCCTTAATCTCTATGGTAGATGTTGGAAATGAAGACACCTGCTAACTTCATGTGTCTAGAGTTATATAGCAGCTGAGCAGGGGTTTTAAGAAACATTGTTTTGGATTTAGCCTCCTAAGTCCCGTTGTCTCTCTTGGGACCTAGCTAGTTAGGAGTTGAAGTATTATTTTCAAGAGAGGCTTATGCTTCTATCTTGCTGAAGTATTTCTGAAAATTTTCTCTCTGTGCTAGTTAAGTTCATATGAGAAATTATAAGATAGAATTGTTGAGGTATTAAAAAAACAGCAACTCCCCTTAAGGCATAGAGAAAATTACTAAAGTGGCTTAACTCCTTATATTCCTCTCACGCTTCTAATATGTCCCAGGTTGATTAAAAAAACAAAACCCTGAAAAGACCACTGACTTTTAACTCCTGTTAGATGCATGCAACCTCAGTGATTTCATGAGAGTTGTGTATGTAAATGAGAACAAAAACAGATTTACACTCAGTAACCTGTTCTAATGTCTTTTTTGTACCTAGTTAGGGTTTCATTCCTTGAGAGCAAAGCATTTTTAAATGCCCATATAGTTCATAGTTCAGCATTTTATACTGTCTTAACCAAATGATACCTTATAATATTGGTGATGACTCTGTTCTCAATTCTTTTGGGGACTGTTGGCATCTCATTTTTAAAGAATCCAACAATGTTACTGCATACAGTTCCTCTAGGCTTCAATGGGAGTTCACCAGATCAAACAAATGTAAGATTGCGTGGCTTTATTTTTTGATAATATAAGCAATGCAAATAAAGATAAACTCCTTTGTGACCTGAGCAACAGACAGGAGATTAGAATTGGTATCTATATCACAACCATTTACTATCTAGTCCTTTTGCAAAATCTATATATTTTATATACATACAATATTTCACCTGCATCTAACTCAAATGACCTAACAGACAAAATCTTTTAGTGTATGAAATGGTATAAATCTTAACTAGTGAGATTATCAATACCTGGAAAAATTTTACTTAAGCTTCTGATTTAACTAAGAAAATCTCAATCTACTTTGACGGTTCCTGTAACCCTGCTGATTTGACTGCAGGAATTTTAATAGAATGAAGTATATGCAATAAGAAAGAAAAATGATCAAAACCATAAATTGCAACTTCCATGTTCATGAAGTTTTTAATACTCATTTTACTAAGAGATGCAGAACAATGACTATTTTATTTCCATTTGTCAGCAGCCAACAAGATATGAATGAGTATTAACTTCAAACAAAACCTGATTCATAACATCAAATTGTGCACTTAAAAATAATTACAAATCATTTTAAAAAGGAAGAGTAATAGTGGAAGCAACAATGAATATAAAACATGATTGATAGGTTTTAAAACAAAAATAAATTCAAGTATTTGTAAAATTCCTCTGACATTGGTCTTGAAATTTTGTTTGTGCAATACCCACATCTTTGCATAGTAAAGAAAACTTTGTAAAACTCCAGTTCTATGTAGTTTGTTTCTTTTAACATGCACCTACAATATATTTTTTGTTAAATTCGCCTAGTAATTTTTTTCTTATAAGAGGATTAGGCTCAATTCAGTGGGATCATGCAGCATACCAGTATGAGCTGTATAGTAACCATACATTTTCCTGTCCAGATGACTTATTAGATAACAAAGCAAAAGTATAGCGGGTGAAATGGGAACTTGTCATTCCTTAAACATTTATTCTGTTGATTAAGATTAAAAGGTGACACTTTTATCATGATAAAAAAATAACATAATCAGCATATATACTCTAAGCATTTGGCAAATGTATGGCTTAGGAAATAAACAATGTCTAGCTGAAACATTTAGACTATATAACCTTCTAACACCACAGAAAAAAATTATTAGCATCCACTTGTGTGAGTGATGTGGTTATGTGTTGTCATTTACATTCTGTACATACAGAGCATAAAGCTTGTGTGTTTTACAAATACACGCACACAGGTAAACAGTGGAGCATTAATTCAATCAAGAAATCATATTTCCTATGAAACTGCTGGTGTAACAAAAAGTTACTCCAACACTTAGCATATGTACATAATATTTGGGGACCACTGTGGTCTGATTAAAAACATCACATCGCACATTTACAATGTTATTCTGTGAAATGTTTAGTGTCAAAGGTCTATTACACAGGTAGTTACATTAGACACCTAATTGATTTTGTAACCACACTGGCACTTCTACTGTGGTTACATTTTTTTTTTGGAGTAGAACCAAAATATGAAGCTTAGAACCCGCTAGAGAGTGTTATATCCTCTGTACCCTGTAGCAAACTGGAACTAAGCAACAAGGTACTAGAGGACAAGATTACAATGCAAGTACTTTGAGTTCCCCTCAAAACAAAGTATTCATTGTCATGGCTATTAATACAACACAAATGTTACTCTGAAGTTAGGTCATGCTGAAATAATTCTGAATACTCCTATTCTATACTGTTTAGAATGATCAATATCAACACAGACTACCTATATCCAGCACCTTTTACTCAGTGTTAACAAAGTATGTGCAAGTATGTTAAAGCTGTCTAAAATATCATTTGATAAATAACTGTCTTTTGTTAGTCAAACAGTCTATGGTTCTCATAGAGGAAAAAAACTTCTGAGAATGTCTAATCTGAAACAAACTTGAAGCAAAAAACATTTTATAGAAAACGTAATGAGAATTGTGTAGTTAATGCAGTACTGACTTTTTGGCAAGTTTTTTTTAAAATGTATATCTCAAAGCTAAATCTAGAGATTGATCTGACATTTGAACAAGAAAAATGAACACTGATTATAGCATTTTTAACCTATTAATGTTTAAGATAAATTTCCTCTCTACTTTTGATTTAAGAAAAAACAAACACCATTATAAAATTAGCTTAAACTCTGATAACTACTTGTATTGGTATAAATTAATAAGTTCACCTGAATTGCATGAATGTATATTAGCATAAATGAGGGTTAAATTTGGGCTCTACAGCTTTGCCTTGCCTACCTCAATTAGGGCTAAACAATTGACAATTTTAATGGATATACTTGTATTGACTTCAGTGAACTGGATTAGACTATGTGGAACTGTAGAAATAATAATATGTTAACCCTGAAATAAAAACTGAGCAAAGCTATTAGTGAAAGAACTTCTTCAGATTATACTTTGACAGTGTAAAGAGGGGAACCCAGAGTAACTTGGATGACTGGATCATTTTTGTAGGCCTGCCAGAAGGAAAAAAAAGAATCTGGAGAAAAATGAGAGCTTCAGCCTGTCTCAAGCTTTCAGCATTTTGTGAATATTTTAAGGCTTACTTAAGCTTGTTTTCCTTTCACATGAGAGAGCTAGACAGAGGAAAATAGTAGATAAAATTAAAAGATGAGCTTGGCACTTTTGTGATTAATTTGAGAGCGTGTCAACTTTCTTACATTATATACAGAAAATCTGCATGACAGCCCCCAAAAAGTAATTTGAGAGACTTAAACTCATTACATACATATGCATTTACACCTTTTACATTTTAAAAATTTTTTTCTTTTTTTTTTTTGGTTTCAAGCATACAAACTTAGAGCACACCTGTTTTGGTGCCTGAACTCCCTGCATCTGCATGCTAGATCTGCCTTTTTTGAGCAAGCCCAGAACACCCGCTATACAACATGCTAGAAAAATTAAAATTTAGGGGAGCAAAATTAAACCACCAAAATTAGATTTACATAGAGAATAGAACCTTCTATAAGGAAATGCTTCAATATATCTCTGTGAAAATGATATCTCAAAATCTATTTCCATATTTACATTTTCTTTTCTTTCTAGAAGAACTATACACGTTATCCTTACTGTTCAGAGAAACAATAGCTCCCATACCTAAAGGAATTTTTATCCAGGATAGAAAACAATGATTCTGTAGAGTAGGGAGCTATTCACTCCAAATAGACAGAATGCATTGCAGTGGTGAAAGATTTCTTAAGAGCTTGTATCAGCTTCTCTGTGTTCTGTATTTGTTGCTTTCCTCTCTGTATATATTTGGTTGCAGATTTTGCTTGGGGGTTGGCTTGCTAGCTTGCTTGTTGTGTATATATGCCATGCAGTTTATCCTTTCAAAAATTAGCTCATCATGCCACTGGAGTTTGTCATTAATATGAAAAAAGTCATGCCAACTCAAGTTATAATATTTTTCCAGCAGACTAGGAAAAATAATCTTCTGACAGTTTGCTATTTTTAAACAGTTCTCTTATTGCACTTGGTTTATTTGTCCCTTTCTTCCTTTATTTGTCTAAGAAAACAAGAACAAAAAACAAGTTTGAAACAGTTTTCCCTTCTCTGTTGTTGCAGTCTTCATTTTAAAAAGGAGAGAGAGAGAGAGAGAGAAAGAGAGGTGAAAGGAGGGAGTATCTGAACTTATCTCCAAAAAGGACAGTTTTCCTTCATCCCTTCCCCAACACCCTCACTTTAGGTCCGTAGCAGTCAGTGCCACTCCAAATGTTCTTCTTTATTGACTTATTTTCTGCGCAGCTACAGCAAAGACATTGAATCCAGAATCCAGTAGTGCAAGGAGAAGCTATTCCAATTTAAGTTTTTCAGATAGGGCCTTGCTGACTCGGATCATACCTTCTCTTTTTGACATTTCTTCCAAGTTGCGTTAGAAGTAGATGAAGAAAATAGGAGGAAAAACACAAGACATTAGTTGGGCATAACATAAAAGTGGAAGTGCTAACACCATAGTAAAGTAATAAGCCCACTCTGAGGCACTCTCAACAAACTAAACTTACAGCAAGGGAATTTTACTGATCTGATAGTGTGAGGGTTTGGATACTTGCTATTACCTTATCAATTCTTGGTAACCCCTGGGAGCTGAAAGCTAAATATCTTAAATCTATAGCTATGATTATATACAAAACTTTACATTGCACAGCACAGCTGTACACATTGACAGAAAAGCATCTGCATATTGCAACTTGGACCATTCAAAATGCTCACATTTCAAATGCAAAGCTACTGGCTGTTGCAACAGTGACCCACTGATCTCCCAAATATGTCTTCTTTGAATGAGATCATCATACCTACTTGGGTGTCCAACTTTGACTAGTAATGCTGAATCTGCAAATAGCTCATCCCACTGTAAGTCATTCTAGTGCCTCTGTTATGAGCCCTTACCATACTATGGTAAAAAAGTTTTGAATCTCCAATAAAGGGCAAAACGTAGCAGATACTGAGACACAGCATTCGAAGAAGAATGGACAAGTTATTCTTATTAGTTATGAACAAGCTTCTGTGCCAATGTCCATTCTTCTACGACACTGATACCCTAAGTTAATAAACAGCAAGACATTACAAGGCAACAACAAAAGTTAGTGCAACCTCCCCATAATCTGGCTTTATGTGGGGCATCAAGCAAAGGGCTCATGCATTTAGTCTTAACACTGGGCGTGTGCACCACTACCGCCACCGAATTTTCATGCAAAAACATAGAACGGGAATTCACAAGTTCCCTAAAAATTATACACAAAAAGCCCAGGATTTTCTATTCTTCTGCGCCCTCCCCACATCATTGCTGCAGTGTTCATGAAAGCAAGCTTTTACTTAAGTTGGTTCAGGTGTCTTAAGGATGAGTGCAAAAAGAAGAATTCTCCATAAACCTGCCAAAGAACCTGATAGCCTTTGATATTCCGCCATTGCCCACATCCAGTAAATTCAAGCATGCACCTTAAGAGTTACAGGCTTTTAAGTTTAATTATGTTAACAATTTAAATGTTTTACTTATATTTATACAAAGCGTTGAATAATATTCTTCGTGAATCAGCCTGACTGCATTACTTAGATATCAAAACCCAACAACCTCCGCAGTGTAGCCTTTAAGGTCTGATATCAGTGGATGATCTTTCTGGTAACTTGGAAAAAGAATTAGACAGCAGGAAGTCTGAATAATGAAAATTTGTTAACCACAATGTTAATTTGGTTATACTCTGCCAGCTCAAAGTTTTTCTGTCATATGTGAAAAGGATTTTTAAATGTCTAAAGTCTTTTTTTTTTTTTTTTGCTACATGGCATACCAGAATTCAAATTCCAGTAACTAACGACTGCAATTAGTTTCCTTTAAAGGAAATGTTTTAAAAAAATCCCCGTAATTTAATCCAATCCATTCTGGAACACATTAACATTCTGTTCTTTTTTTTAAAAGAACCATAAAAAGCCTATACTGAAGTAAGTTGTATTGCCTAAACTTTTCTTGTTAAATGGATTTTAACAGGGATTTTATGCATTGATCACTTCCATATACACCTCTACAGTTAATTTTAAACAAATCCTACCTAATGTAGAGCTGCCAATCAACTGGCAACATCCTGCAGAAACCTTAGTCAGCCTCTTCGACACAGCACATCTCTGATGGTCAATGTCAAAAGCATAAATCTTCTGTCACTCCTGCCCTCCAGGTCACTAATTTGGAACACACTCTTCCAAAAGTAAAAAAAAAATCAACCATACTACTGTCTTTCTTTTCCTACAATATTTGCTTAACATCTTATATCAAAATGTTGAGTATCCAGCAATTAGTTATTAACTACAATTTTCTCCACCATATTAGGTTCCTCAGAAAGAATCATCATACCTGAATATGAAGGACTTGAAGATCTAAATGTGACATTCAAAATAGGTACATTATTACTATTTTTAAAAAATATGCTAGGCTTAATATTCAGTTATCCAGTCCCGTATACTGGGATTTATTTTATGGTAATAAACTGGAATATCTTGTGCTAAGAGAGCATTTCTTGCTGGACAGTCTCAAAGTGCTTTATAAGAAATGGGCATCGTTATCTTGGCCAGTGTCAGAACTGGGAACAGAATTCAGGCATTGACTCTCATTCCCATGGTCTAACCAATGGGAAAATCCACCGCTACTCACAACAAATTGTATGTTGAGACTCCTTTATTAAACCCTTGCAAAAGAAGTAAACAAAGTTCTTTCTTTTTCCCAAAGAGGTCATAATAAAAAATTAGGAAAGTATCAGCAATGAAGTAAAAAATTCTCATTTATTCATAAGCTAGAAAATCCCAAATCATTTTGATGAGTTTCCTACACTATTTAGTTCATTCTCCATTAGGCTAAGCTCCAAACAGTTCTCATAAAATATCCTGAATGGAAAAATATGCAGTATCTTTCTGACATGCTGTCCGGAAGAGTGTCAGTTGAGCCTTCTAATGTACTGTTTCAAAGATTCATAGATTGCTTGGGGCTGGAAAGGACCTCACAAGATCATCAGGTCCAGCCCCCCTGCATTAGGCAGGAAAAACAACTGGGGTCAAGTGACCCCAGCAAGGTGACCGTCAATTTCCTCTTGAAGATTTCCAGAGTAGGTGATTGCACCACTTCTGGAGGGAGTTTATTCCACAGTCTGGACACCCTGACTGTGAAGAAGTTTTTCCTAGAGTTGAGCCTGAAGCAGTCACTCAGGAGTTTGTGGCTATTACTCCTGGTTTTCCCCAAGGGTGCCCTGGGGAACAGTTGTTCACCGAGCTCTTGATGTATTCCCCTGATGTACCAGCAAACTGCTACCAAGTCCCCTCTCAGCCTTCTCTTTTATAGGCTGAAGAGACCCAAAATCCACACTTGGCATATGCTTCCCCCACCGTATGGCTAAATGCGGGGCTGCCCATAAATACAATCCTTGTAGTCACAGGGTGTGTCTACAAAAGATGCTTTACTACACATGCACATGCTTACTGCACAGTAAACCTTGCTAATTGCGAGTAAATTTGCTACAAGCAAATGCAAGTAGCAAGTTTACTTGTGATTCCTAACTGTACAGTAGTGCTTATGTAGATGCCTTACAGGGAGCAAATCTGTTCCTGGTCAGCCAGCCAACAGGAGCCAGGAGTCTGCTCCCTACTCCTGGGGAGCAGCCTGCTGCTGGGGTGGGCTCCACCCCCAGAACCTGGCTGAAGACTGTATCCCCCTGCCCCAGCAGCAAGGAGCTCCAAGCCCCCTGCTCTGTGATCGCAATCGGGGAGTGGGGGCTGGGAGATCCCTATCACCCAGCACCAGCTCCACAGTTGTGAGGCGGGCACTGGAAGATCCATAGCAACCATAGAGCTGGTGATAGGAGCTCCTTGTTAGTGGGGGCTGGGGAGCTGGTTCCCTGCCCAGTGATTGCCAGTTCCCTTCTCAGCTCCAGGAATGCGGAGCTGGGTGGGGAACAGCCTCCCCAGTCTGGTCCCCACCCAGCTCCATTGTTCCAGAGCTGAGCGAGGAACAAGCTTGCCAGGCTCCGTGACTGCAGAGCTGAGTAGCGAACAGGCTCTCCAGCCCTGGCCCGCAATCATGGAACAGAGGCTGGGAACAGGCCCCACCCCCTGCTCTGATCCCTGGTGGGTCAGCTCGTAGCGCGCCCCTGGCTGGGTGGGGAATCACACTCAGCCGGGGGTTGCTGCTAGCTGCCCCACCAGAAGATCAGGGCAAGGGGCTGGGACCTACCCCTCCCCTGAAGCTCTTTCCACGCCCCGCACCTCGATCAGGGAGCCAGAGCTGGGAGGTCCCCACCCCAGGAGCAAGCAGCCCTGGCCCCCTGACTCCTGGCCCAGCACTCCCTGCCAGCATAGGAGGATTAACTGACCAATCAGAGGCTCCAGCTGCGGCTCGCTTTTTGGCAGGGAAGCGAACGCCGCGGTTTTAAACCTGATGCCGTTTCTGTCTCTTAGCTGGATGGCAGCAAGGCCGCTGAGGTCCCTCAGCTAATCAGCGGCAGGGAGACAAAAATGGCGCCAATTTTAAAACTGCAGTTTTCTCTTCCCTGCCAAGGAGTGAGCCACAAGCATAGCCCCTCCACCAATCAGCGGCAGTGGGGAGGTGGGAGGAACCTGCAAAATTAAAGCTTCCTCCCGCCTGTTGCCACACAGGTGGCCAGGAGCACAGCCAGGCAGCCAGTGCCCTGCAGGTAAGTCTATGCGGGGAGAGAGGCGCGGGGGTGGGGAGGGAGCAGATCGAGGCCCACATAGACAGGGAGGGAGTGTAAGTGGGGCTGGGGCAAGGGCAGGCGCTGCCCAACTCAAGTGGTGAATAAAACCCAGGGGGGCAAGGAGTGGGATGGAGCCACGGGTGGCTTGTCTAGCAGGCATGTGTGGTGAGGAGGGTGGTTGGCCAGTTCCCTGCCACTGCACGCACCCACAAGGGAGACATGGGGTTATGTACTCCCCCGCCCCGGATTTGTGTGTGGGCAGACCCCCGAGGTGAGGGCAGACTGCCCACTGTGGGCTTGAGGCCAGGGGCTGCACTGGCCTCTTCTGGGTGGGGCTGGGCCAGGGCCAGGCTCAGGGTGGGCTCACCTGCACGGGGCGGGTAGCAGCAGCAGCATCACTGCGAGGAGTGGCTATGGTGAGGCCAGAGGGAATTTTGGGATAGCTCTAGCCCCTCAAGCTTCTCTGTAGGGCTGCACTCTGCATGGGCCTCCCAAGGGAAAGACAGCAGAGCGGAGAGCTCAGAACAGGGGAGACTTGGAGGCCTATGGCCACCCCAAAATTCCACAAAACCACTCTTCCCAGTGCCACTGCCGCCCATCCACCCCACACAGGTGAGCCCACCTTGGGCCAAGCTCCCCTCCTCCCCACTCCCCCCACCGGGAAGAGGCTGGTGCAGCCCCTGGCTCAGAGTCCACAGCGGGCAGCCTGCCCTCACTCCACACACAAATCTGGGGGGCACATGCCCCCCCTCCCAACCTGGCCCCTGGACAATCCACCCACAGCTCCATCCTGCTCCTGGCACTGGGATTGTATTCACTGCCCTGGCTGGGCAGCACCTGCTCCTCCCCTTGCCCCACTCCCTCTCACTGTGGAGGCCTCTATCTGCCTCTCCCTCACCCCTTCCGGCCCCCATGTCTCTTCCTCCACACAGACTTACTAGCAGGACACTGCTTTCCAAGTTGCCCGATTGCATTCCTGGCCATGTGCACACTACATTTATCCGTGACATTAATCAGCTATACCAGCCAAAAAAAGCCAATAGCTGATAATGTTAGTTTTCCTTTCATTGGTGCCGATCTGATATGCAACCAATATATCAGTGCATCTCTAGAGGAGGACACCAATTATTTGTTTGCTCAGGGCCCCAATAAATTTAAATTCAGCTCTGCCTACCAGCCCCTGGGTCATTAGCAGCAAACTGCTCCTGCTTCCCGGCACATGTAGAGCCTGTAATGCCTGGGAACATTTACTCATGAGTAGTGTACTCATGAATAAACTCTCCCAGATCTAATGCACATGTAGACACACCCATAGTGTATAAGTACTGTCAGGTTAAAACCTATAGCGATGCTAAACTCCCCTCTAAAACTGTCATGCTCCTCCCATACACCAGCCTGCAGAACAGGCCTATATGTTTTCAGGGCAGACCTATAAACCTTATACAGGGTTTCCAAGAAGCTGTCTTTTACCTCAGGAGACCACATATACCTGAAGCAAAGACCTCCAGGGCTCCTGACATGATAGGCAGCTTTGCACTGGCCCCTACTGAAGACTTTGGCTACAAGCTAACTTTTAAACAAATATACACCAACAAGGCCTATATCATCTTATGGACTGATGGTTCATTTAATACGAATCAAAACCATTTCTATGATATTCCATTAAAATCCTGTTACATCTGGGACTATCACTCTATTTTTGTAAGTACAAAAAAGTCAAACACTGCTTTTGAACTGCAAAACAAAAATTATCAGCAACCAAGAACATACATCTCTAAACTGCAAGTAGAAACTATTTTTTCAACTGAGCTCCAAATCCCTGAAACATTTAAAATGGAAGTACTGGAACCTCATTAGTTATAATAGTACCTTACTAATGGTTCATTCTGTGGAACTAAGCAACATCACCATCCAGGTCTCCCCCTAGGTACCATGTGGTGGCCACAAATCAATTATGGATAGCTCCCCATCTGTGATGAGTCAAGGAGAGGACCTACCCTGGGGCTATTTTAAAGCAGGGGTCCCCCACCTGGCTAGGTGTTAAGTCTGTGGTGTTTACTTGCTGGCTGCCTCACTGTTAAGAGTTCTTCTGAAATCCCGAACAGCAGCATGTACAGAGTAATTTTTCAATTTTCTCCATCCCCTCCCAGGCTTACTGGCCACCAGAAGACAGTACATTTGACATGTCTAGTGCAATAAAAGCATCAAATGGAAGAAGAGACAAGGGGTGAGGAAGAAAATAATTATCACAAAATTTAAGTATACTCCAAAAGAATATGAAGCAATTTTGAAAAAATAAAAATAAAACCAGGGCTACTGCAGGAGTCAGTTTTCCAATATAGTTTTGATCTAATTATTATTTCCTCTCAGCTAAAAAAAAAAGTTATGAGAAGAATACAGCATTAATACTCAGTAAATCTCTTCCTACTTTATTTTGCAAGTAACTAATAGTGTAGTTGTAATACTATCATATGTACTTGCAAATCTATGCCTTCCCCCACATTCAGAGGAATACAAAATTTTACAAAAATATTTAAGGGCTACTCTGAAAACAACGCCTTTGTTTCAGCTAAAATGCAGTGTTTCTGTGTAATTTTCTATACCATGGACCAAATCCCGAAGAAGTGAGGAAACCCACAAAAAATGGGCTACTGCCAAAAAAGAAAATGAAATTAATGCAACTGCTAACCTGCTGGGCATTAGGCAGACTTTATTAGCAAATGCCAGCAGGTAAGGGAAGTACTCTAGGTGTTCCTGGTAAACTGGAGAGCAGGTACCTAGATCACAACTGAAGGGTTTCAGAATCTCAGTGCTTCAGCTGCCCCCACTATTGCCCCATCACACAGCAGAAACACAATTCTGATGTTTCCTGGCCTAAATGCAACTTCATAAACCACCTGAGGATTTGGCGCAGATGGATTTTTCAAAATGCTGAAGTTTAAGGACTGAGTTAATCTTTGGTCCACTTAGTAACCATCCACTGGGCAATAAAACTGTTTTTACTAAGTCTTACTGGAAGTAAAATTGTACATAGTGTTAAATTTTTGTATATATTACCTACCACATGACTTCCCCCCACTAGTCTCTTCCACATTCTGATGGCTTTTAGGGAGAAGCAGCTTCCAATTCAACTTTTTGCGGGGGGGCGGTGTTGTTTTCTTTTTTGCTCAAGTCCTTACTGGTACTGCTTCTAAGTAGTACTGGGGGGGGGGTTTGCCAAGAATCACTTTTAAAATGTAATAAAGCAGCTGAACTACTTACTTGTACAAAATCACACATGCATTCATGTAATTATACCAGAAAACAGGACTTGAAAAGAATCCCAAAAGGGGAAATTTGATCCAATGCAGAGGACCTAAGCAAAACTAAGAGCAGAGGGGCTGGAGGATGTCACAGATGTGCTAAAATGAAGTGAATGTCCTTAATGCATATGTATTTGTCTGCCAGCCACAGTAGGGACATTACCCCTACTGAGCCCACTTTGCTCTGGTTCAATACAAATGGCAATAAAAAGTTTGTCAAATATTAAACAAAATATACTGCCAGATAGGCTACAGACATTTAATTCCATCGAAAGCACCAAACATTTTACTAACAGTTGATCTCAGTATCTTTCTACCCTTATTCTAGCCATACATCTTTTCTTGAACTTTCTATAAGTACATAATAGATTAGCTGTTCTAACGTTAAGGGTCTTTTTGTTTGCTTTTTTCCTGATTTGTCCTAAGCTGCTCCTTTCTTAGGTCACGTACAAAGTTTGCTTAGTTGCAGCTTATGTCTGATTTGGACTCGACAGCAGCATACCGTATGTACATTTGAACACCTGATAACCTGTGAAAAAGAAATCACAGGTCCCAGTTTGTAAAGCATTGGCTACTTTTTCTCATCCCTAAAAAATGACATATTACTTGTTTAAAAAGAAGGAAAATTAAAACTCTCTTCATTAGTTTTGGGTGTCCTACAAATAAGTTTGGAACCAAAGTATGAAAAGACCTACATATGCTGGCTCTCTTCTGTATACAAGTGAAAAAGCCTTTTTACTTTTCCCAAAAGAAACATGCACTTCAAGCTGTGAGCTCGGCCAGGCCATTGTATTTGAGGTTCTGCTACAGAATAACATTCGTATCTTGATTTTTTTAAAGTGCTAATCTCTGGAGATTTTCAATATGAAAGTCTATACAGGGATAACAAATACTTTCATGTTGTGTGTGATAGGATGACACACAGGGTGCAAAGTTGGATATTTTTATGTGCAGTTTAAGTGAGAGGAAATGGAAGGTTATTTTGTTCTGGACAAAAATATTTTGAAAATATCAAAAAAAAAAAAAGAAAAGAAAACAAATTAAGTGTTACTGAAAATCTATTTGAAACATTTTAAGTCCTGGTTCAGGAAAGCATTTAAGTAGAGTTTAATTTCATCCCCATTCAGGACAGCAATTAAGTTTAATACATCCTTTAGTGCTGTCCTAAGAATAGCTGCATTCTGGAATCTAGGCCTAAAGTGGTAGTAGTATGTAAAAGAAAGTATCATAGAGCTTTAAGAGAGATTGGGTGCATCTCCACGTACCAATTTAAGTCACTATAGCCTGATTTAAGGTGCATTAAGGGCACACATTTAATATGCCCTTAAGAGTTTAATGACTCTTAAAAATGGAGATTTTAGGCTATTCGCACCTATATTTAATACCTGCACCACAGTGTATCTAAATTTAAAAGGATATGCCCTGGAACCGCCTTCTTTTTTTTTTTTTTTTTTTTCAACCAAAGCATTCAAAAATATAATATTACCTACGCACCAATCTCTAAACCTAGATACATGTGTGGGTCCCGCTTACTTAAGCAGTTCTGCATGTGTCTGATGGTAGAATATGGATCTAGAGGTATATTCTGGCATTGATTTTTTTTTCAACTATTTAATACTGATTGTGTTATTTTCCATGAAAATTCCCCACATCACAAAGGAAAGACAAACTCAAGATTGTTTATATGCACAGGCTTTTAAGTGTCAAAACTCTGTGGTATTTAAGTCAAGGCTTCAGTGGATGGTATGCTCAGTTTAGAAATGCAGAAGTTTGCCCAAGTTCTGAAACAGAAGCAACTATACTAGGACAGAAGTGCTCATCCCTTGGCCTGCAAGCCAGATCCAGCTTGCAGAGCAGTATCATCCAGCCTGTAGAGCTCCCCATGGGACTGAAAATTTGGTGGTGAGGGAGCAGTCTCAGTGTTAGTTGCCACTTCCCTGCTACCAGATTTCTGGATCTCTGGGGAGCCTGGTGGGCCAGATAACATGGTTCTGAGTGATAGATGGGGGACCTTTAAGCTGGGATGGTGTGTGGCCAAATCCTGGCACACACAGCAGGGCTTATGTAGAACGGGGTCAATGTAGTGATGGCATTGGGCAGAGGCAGCACAGGGCTCAATCT
>NW_017729031.1:101729677-101755850 GCF_001723915.1 Gavialis gangeticus
CCAGATAACATGGTTCTGAGTGATAGATGGGGGACCTTTAAGCTGGGATGGTGTGTGGCCAAATCCTGGCACACACAGCAGGGCTTATGTAGAACGGGGTCAATGTAGTGATGGCATTGGGCAGAGGCAGCACAGGGCTCAATCTGGGCACGTGGGACCAGAGGAGCACAGAGTCTCATACAGGTGTACAGGGCTGGGGTGGCACAGGGCTCAACCCTGGGTACTAACCCCACAAGGAACCTGGCTCAGAGACTAGTCTTGTGCTACTCATCTGTCCTGCAGGGCCAAAAGGTTGAGAATTGCTGTATTAGGACATAAACATTAGATACCCAAGTATAATCTGCATAATTTATGCACTACAGTAATATGGACATATATTTTTCTTTTATAATTCTGCATTTAATAGGATACATGCAAGTAAAATGCAAATACAGTCATAAAATTTAACTTTGCAAAGTACCATGAAAGAATGTAATATGTACAGAAAATGTGTAAAGAGTAATTTTTTTTTTTTTTACAGATTGGGCCTTTTACATTCTTAGCAATCTTGCAGTTACTCTGCTCGAGGAAGTCCCACTTACTATACTGGGATTCGGCTTGCAAGACCAAATTTTGTAGCTGTATATTTCAAAAGGTTATCTCAGCTATTGTTCTACCTACTTCTAAGCACACTTTTAAAGTCATGTAACAAATCAGGAAATCCTAAACAACAGACAATGAACTACATCCTACTACCTTTCAATATGTGAAACACTCACTGAAGTCACAAGTTATTTTGTGAGCAAATCAATGGAAGAACACAGCATCATAATAAATTTTGCTGCTATAAAGAATTGTGAAAGAACTGGAGACTAGACCTGCTCTGTTACTATTTACAAATACTGTATATAAACCTAGTTATTAGTGTGTATATTGTATTAACATATGGATTTAGTTGATAAAGAGACCATAAGGAAAACAAGCATGAAGTAACCAAAATGGTTTAAGATAAGCCACTTCTCTACAGACTCTCAATATGCCTGAAGAAGGGTGTTTGTGCCTGAAAGCTTGCAAAGAATAAATTTTCCCAACTATTTAGTTGGTCTAATAAAAAAATATCACATTTACCCGAATAACCTTGTCTGCCTATGTCCTTAGATCACCATGGCTACAACCAACAACCCACTTCTCTACAAGCACTTGATAACAGCTAAAAGAAAATTTCATAATATAAAAAGGTCTAGAAAGTTTGAAAAGAGAGACAGGAAATGAGACAGAGACAGTGGGATCTGACTGGGGCATCTGAAGAGGATGGACCTACCTACAAAACAGTCACAGAGTGTCCGTCTCCAAATGCTTTGTTTTAACTGTTCAAACAAACAGCCATGAGACTTTGGCTTCAAGAACAGTGTTTGGTCCCTGAATGCCAACAATAGGAGTCTGAAAGGGAAAAAACACAGATGTCCGAACACAGTTGGGTGGACATGGTTGATACTCATGGTATTATAGCCTAAGACCCAGTCTACGATTGTGAGGTCTGCTGCATTCTGTCCCAAGGCAGTTGAAGGCATAGAGCCTGACACCACAGTGTGCACTCATAAAGGCAACAAGGGAACAGACTAACAGCTAATTCTGTAACCACAAGACCTGTATTGATTTGTGGGCCAAACTCTGCCTGCCTCACATATAAATAAACTTTAAAAACTGGCAATACAAAAAGGTGAACATTTTGGTTTTAAACCCTAATATTCTTATAAAAACTATATATATATAGGGAAGAAGAAATATACAATCCTGAACTCAGATATTGATAGATTTTTTAAAATCTGTTTACTTTAAAAACCTATTAATTTGTCACATTGATACTACGCATTTGTATTAGAAGCAGATCTTGCCTCCACGTATTCTTCCAGGAGCAGAGGACCTCTCCAGTGAAACTAGTTCTGTTCTGTTAGATGAGCTGTTGTCTGAAATGGCAGAGGACCAGTTGCAGGAGAGCACCTTACATCCTGTTCGGCAGGATAAAACTGCATATTTTGAAGGTGGGACCCAGAAGAGGCTCCCTTAGGCAGGAAACGGAAATAGCAGTTGTAGAGAGTGGGAAAAACCTGTCAGCAAGATTCCCCCACCCTTGACAGATTTATTTATTTAAGTATCAGTGTGATAAATTAATACGTTTTTAAAGTAAACAGATTTTTAAAAAATCTATCAATATCCGAGTTCAGGATTGTATATTTCTTTTGGGGCAGATAACATAATTACAAACATCAAAAGTAACACACAGCTATGTTCCTCCTTGAGTTTTAAGGGATTTGAAACAATCAACTTTTGTAGAGAAAATTTTGAACCTTGAATTGCTGCCCTTGGCTGGTCTGAAAGACAGCAAATAACTTCTAAGTACTCAGTGGGATTTTAAGGGCACTTTCTATTATAAAAAAGTAAGGACTAAAATATCTATCTATCAATATATAGAACTGATATTTTTTGCCCCCATACTGTGAAGCTATACTATACTGTACTGGGAAAGACCTAATAGAGCCTTCACTGTTCTGAAATGTTCTCTCTTCTAAATCACAGATATTCTAGGTGAGAGAAAAGAAAGATAATGGTGAAGAGAGGGAAAAAATCTCTTAACCAAAGACGAAAATCACTTAGAAAAAATGCCTCAGGAGCCAAGTATTCATCCATTCTGTTTTCTCAGTTCTAATTGCTCCATCAAATGCTACCCTCAGCCGTGGCAGTAGGCATAAGTCCTGCCCAATCAATGGAAGCATAATGTATCCGAATTTGGTCTAGTCTGTCATAAACATCAGATGTATATGGACTGAGTACTTCTTTGAAGTAAAGTGATTTTCTCTGGGAATTCACAATGTATTTTTTTTTAATAATTAGACCTTGTTTCTTTTAGCACATATTTAGGACATGAATGTGGGCTTCATATTAACTAGAACATATTAGTACAAAATTATGAAATATTGTCAGATGACTAAGGATAGGATTTCCTTTTGAAATATTTTTCAACTCAAGTAATTTAAAAGTTTATTAAAAGCAGTCTTATATCCAGTTTAAAAAGCTAGAATTAGGATTTAAATATAAATTTCCAAATATTCAGATCAATACTTAGAAAGTAAGTACAAATCACAAAATTGCTATATGACTCTGGGTGCATCTACAAGAGATGCTTACTGCACAGCCTAATAACACTGCGCAGTAGTGTGCCAGTCAAAAACCGTGCTAATATGCTACTGCACAGTGTTATTAGGATACTGCTCAGTACGTGTCACAAAAAATCAGGCACCAGTGCTACTCCGCAATAACTGTACTTACTGCCATTTAGTTAGCACTTCATTAAGCAAGTACTAAACTAAATGTGTAATAACTGCTGTGCATTAATGAACATGAAGACATACCTACTACCTCCAAATTTAGATCCACTTCATTAGTTCAATGTATTGAGTGTTTGTGTTGAACAGTTTATATCATGCATAGCTCAATATATTTTTTATATTAAACTGTGTGTAATATGTTATCTGAGAAACAGTTAACTTTTTTAGCTTTTGGGGTTTTTAATCACAGACTGGGAAAAAATTGTGAACTCAAAAAAAAACCATACAGAAGTTCAGACAAATCACAACGGTTTGTTACAAAATGTAAGTGTTTTGTTTTGACTTTGCCATTTTTTTAACTATAAATTATCTTTGGAAACAAACTCTTTTTGAGCTGAAAACCAGAACACTTGATTGAAAATTCCTAACCAGCTTTAGCATACTCCATATCTTACAGTTTGACACACATAACATCAGTATTCATGGCTTTTTAAAATAGTCCTTTTGAGTTCTTATCACTGTGATTATTTCCTGCTCACTGGGCACATCTACACGACACTACATCGCTGTACCAACATGCTACAGTAACGTAGCATCGGTGGTCACAAACTGTGATGCCATATCCATGCTGGCGTAGCAATGCACTCCCTCATTATAGTGCATTGCTATGGCGACGTAGCAACTAAAAACAACAGTACAGGCTGTTACTGCACCGTCAGGAAGTACTAAATGACGGTGTAGTAACAAAGGCACCGTAAGGACATGTGTAGATTTGCCCGCTGTAACGAAAGCCACAATAATATTGTTACAGGGAGTGAGCACACCTTCATAAACAGAGAGCGCCTTTTTTAGATTTGTTCCTATGAGGTTGATAGTCAAGATCCATTTTCTACTGCTCTCCTAGTTTGCACCCTGGTGACATCTGTGGATTTTAGTGCATTTTTCCCCTTCTTCAGTGTGAGTTCAATTAATTTTTGAAGCAGTGTTTTTACTTGGAGTCTTGTAGCAGAAACTCAAAACTTAGTGATGTAAGCAGAAAATAGAAATGCCATAGCCACTGAAGAGAAGACATGCGGCATTGCTTACTTAAAGCCCCATCCTGTCCCCCCAAGGACAATAGCTGCTACCAGGATGGCACCAGCGATGGAACCTATTATAAGATTGGTGGCACTAGGACCTGTGATAAAGGATTATGGGAAGAAAGACGTAAGAACCAACCACTTCATTCACAATAAGGGAAATGTAGTCAATCAGTTTAGGAAAACAAATACCCTGCAGCAGGTCTCTAAACATTTTCAAAGGGCCCAACTTACTTTTCTTTAACTGTAGGTATAAATAAAGCTATTGTAATGTTTTTTACTATCCTATGGATCTTTATCAATCCCAGATTTTTATCTCTCTCAAAGTTTAACAAACCTGACATTTACTCTATTCTGTGGCTTAACTATTCCATTCAGTATGCAGTACATGAGTCATCAGTTCAGGTTAGTAAAGGGTTTGTAAACTCAGAAAGAAAATTCTTTAAATTTTTTTTAGAATTTTGATTCAAATGGTAATAAAACATGAATGTAATAATAAATGCTTACATAATTCGTTCCTATGGCAAATGAAAACAAATCAAAACCCATCAATTCTGTTTGCTAATAAATCTTAATACTACAAGTTACTAGATACCCTCATACCCCTTTTACTTCAATCAGAGCTGAATATGTTCAGCACCTCTTATCTTACACAGTATTTTGCAACATCAGGTCTATAGGTTTGAAATTACTGTATGGTTTAAGTTTACTGACTATAAACTGGCAGAAATGGGAAGGAAGTAAACTTTAAATTAAAAATAGTAAAGATCTGAAGGTGAAATAAAGGCTGCATTCCCACTGAAGCATTCCAAACATCAAAGCACCTCTTCATCATCCTCAAGCAGCCACTGAACAACAAGTGGGGCAGGAAAAAAGACAAGAAAGAGGTGACAAAATACATTTGTGTAATTTTCTGAAAAGGGCAAGACAACACTTGAGGATCAATTAAGAATATCTTATTTAAGTGCTCTATTTGCATGGGGAGTGGGAGGGAAGGAAAATACAAAATAGGATTGACGTGTGCGTGTGTGACCAAATTAATTGCTCACCATGAAGTTCTCCATTACCAGACACACACTGATGTAAAGCTAAGTCTAAGGGAAGATTGAATTTAACACAACAATGTTTTTTTCACATCACATATCCTATAATCATGCAGAAACATTTGAATGCCCATGAAGAGCCTTTTTAAAATTACTTTTAATAGCGGGTTCCAAGAAAGTATTCAGCTACTGTAATGCTAATTTGGTTATTTTAAATAAAATATCTCTGTTTCTGGTGTTTGAAGGTGTTTGGAATACTGTCAGAGTGATACGCAAGGTAGAAAAAAGGATTATCTAAAATACTGGAGAAAGAACGGAGTACAGGCAACTAACATAGCTGAAAGAATTAAAGGACTACTTCAGCATCACAGATACCTTCTCCCTAGCTCCAGAAACATCAGTGAGAAAGTACATCCTAGATCTGAAAAATGATTCCAGTGATCTATATTTGTATAGTACATTACATATGTTACTTGTTTTTTATGGGGTTGATTTTAGACATCTGGTCAGACTGAATAAAACCAAGCTTTCAACTTTTATTTGCAACATACAATACAAAGAATGAATTGTTCTATATATAGCATATGAGTTACTAATTCACGTCAGCGCACAATTTAGGGATTATACAGTATACATACCCTGCTGTAGATCATTAATGACTTATCATTCTGAGATACTATAAAGAGCTTATAACAAAAAAAAAATTCCTGTCAACCTTAAAAACATGGCCAAGATTTTGCACCACTTACACTGAGTAGTGTCTTGGACTCTGAACAGTCCACTTCACTTAAATGAAGCAAGATATTTACTCACCACAGGTAAGCACAGCAAAACATGCCCTGAATAAATAACTTCAAAGCAATCTAAAATGAATTTAGATAATCCCATTTTAAAATATTTCCTGCCAATACAATACAAAGTATCTAGGAATATTAATTAGAAACTGAACTTTAAAAATAATGTAGCAATCTTAACATGTATGAGCTGTACACAAATATAAACAACAATACATGGTAAATGTTCTACTATTAGAAAAACATATCTTACTAGACTTACCTTCACAGTGAGACTTGGCTATGAGTCAACAACACTGATCATGTGGGAGGACAAACAATGCTGCCATATGGGCATTCTGTTTCCATATGTAACTTTTTCCTTAAGAACTAGAAGTCTTAATATTTTTGTCTACTACATCTACCTGATTCAGAAGCATGATTCATATCATTTTTCCCCAGCAATGGAAAAATGAAAGAAGGCATACTATTTTTATAAGTTTTAAGAGTAAGTAATTTGTGTTCACATAGAGTTTTGGAGGCTTTGAAAAATCCATACAACTGATTTTTCTCCCTAGCCATAGAATGTCATTGTTCTACAGAAATATTGTATCTAGTATATTTAACTGATAGTAATTTAGAAAAGAAAGTTCAGAAATGGCCATTTCTGGATGCTTGTAAGATGTCTAGTAGTACAGAAAATGTATTTTCCATACGATTACTATGTGTTTCATAAAACTTATTTCACATATATTTTGCAATGACAATACCGTTACTATAAAAATGTCTCCTCTAAGAAACATTCAGTTCAGATTAAAATACAATTACACAATTACATGAAAAAATTAGGTTTAGATAACATGGAAAAAACCTTAAAGTTACTGCAACTGTTGTGAATATCAGTACATTCCTGATAAAACCCCTTTCTGGGTTCTGCCCTGATTGTAAGTATTACTATAACTAGAGAAGTGACATTACTTCTTCTTGACCAGAAAAAAACTTATAAAACAAGCACCCGTAACAGCAGCTTGAAAATGGTATAACAACACATTAGACAGCTGAAGGGTGTCCTTAAAAATGGTTTGGATAAAACCACCCATTTCCCTGAAAACAAGATAAATGCTACTGATCAAATGGACTGGGAGTGACCATTCCTATTCATGATGAGAAATTCCTCTTTTTGCAAAATTTATCAGTACAGAAAGTGGAAATGTCTATGGTTTACATTCAGAATGAAATCTGAGCTGTGCTAAAGCCAAAGGAGTTTAACTACTGACTTCAGCAGGGCCAAGACTGCATTTCAGTCTTCAGTGCACAGAGACACATGTTATGACACCTGTGTTAATAAAGATAAATATTCATCTGTTATTTACCCAAATAGACAGACAGATCTCCAAATAATAAGTTTTTATATATATTTTGAAAATATATATATAAAAAAAGAATTAAGAAACCAGTTTATCTAAGGCAACCTTAACAGCAAGGCCCAAATTAAAACTGTATAACCCTTTCTATTATCTGACCCGGTTTTTATTTTACCAAACTTAAATATTCAGGATGAAATTTTCAATGTCACATATCTGTGTCAGACTGACATTTTACGAGAAACTTCAGCTCAAGCAGTTCAGCCATTTCCAAAAATAAGATTAGAAAAAAAGTAAATTGTCCATGGTTAAAAATTTTGCAATTATTTCATTGAGAAACTGTAGTAACTTTGGAGGGAGACCCCAAATCTTGGAGGGGTGTCACCTTGGTATTAGGTTTGTGCCTTTTGCCATCCATATGAAAATTCATTCAAATCTGAACACATTCAATAGAGAATTCTGTGTATATTAAGCATGTCCCATCTTAGAGCACCTGGGGCTCAACTATAAGTGTTACTGGCAGTAGCCAGAGGCTACTGTCTGAAGTGTGCTCTCAGTGCCCTTTTTCCTGGAAAACCAGGCTACAAAATGGAGGAAAATGCAATCTGATTTAAATACAGAAGGGGAATGAACTGAGAGACTTGTAATAGTCACAGGATTGGGAGAAATGGGGAAGGATAGAGAGCAAAGGAAAGAAGGGTGGATAAGAGCAGAACAGGACTGGAACTAAAAGGGTTTGATAAAAGCCAAGAGGAAAAGGGGGCAGGAGCCAAGATGTGTGGAGCGTGTAGCACAGGAGAAAGGAGACAGAAAGCAAGGTTTAGCAGGGGAAGGACTAGGTGCAGAGGGAATGAGAAAGTTGGATAGGAGCAGAGCAGAAATGGGACAGGAACCATGGTACAGTTGTTGTGTTTACACGAGTGGCCAACTGTGCAGTTGTTACTGCACGGTCATTTAGTACTTGCTTAAGCAAGTACTAAATGACTGCACAGTAATGGGCATTACTGTGTAGTCCCGGCACCACACGGTTATTTTTTGACACTACTGTGCTGTAGCAGTGAGCAACTGCGCTGTAGCTTGTTACTACCGTGCATGAGCGTCACTGTCATGGTTCGTGCCTGGGATGCTACAGTACAATAGCTTGTTGCTATAGTGTCTCGTGTAGATGTTCCCAGTGTGGACAAGGTGCTGGGGTTTAAGAACGGGCTGAATGGTCTGTGTCTACTAGAGCACACGCTCCTTCTGCATCTGGAACAGGCTCCTGGAGTCCCTGCAGTCTTCTTCTGTTAGTGAATAGCTGTGAACCCAAATTGGCAAAATTGGAATCCATCTTCAGTGGTTGGGTGGATTGAAGATAACAGCCTTCTATTGCTATTAGTTACTCTACTGACTCAAGTGATAGTGGGCTCCATTGTGAATACAAAAGTTTTCCACTGCTAAGAAACCAACTAATTCACATGATACAGTATGTTTTAGGAAAAAAATAGTAACACAATAGTTAAAAAACTACATTAAAAATGTTAATGTTGGAGAGTCAAGCACTCAAAAGTTAAGAGTTACCAGAACTACGGTTGCTTGTGCAACCTTAATTAGGCTCCCTTGTACATATACTTGATGATAGTCTCAGTTATGAGATCACATGCTATTTTTTCCACAGAGAAACCACTATCATGGGACTGAAATTTTAGAATTCTATGGAGTTAAATCAGTGGGCAGAATGAAGATGAAAAAGTCAAACGAGCAGAATAACGGCAGTTCATTCCATGGTTTGTAGTGTATTCTAAGTACTCAGAATTAAGGAGTTGATTCCAGAATTACCACCATTATATACACATATATGTAGTGTGAATCCAAGCGTGGCTAAAACTGGGAAGTATGTAGTGTGCCTACACTTCAGATTTCAGTTTTCCAATGATTCAAAAATATATGTCATACTCTGCTCCCCGGGGTAAGTGAAAACCCTAGCAACACAACATTAAGAAGCTTTGCTGGAAAGCTGCCTACATATACAATCAAGTTTTATTTTCTTTCTTGGATTTTATGACCCATTGTTAAAATGAAAGCCCCACTGATTGGAATAACCAATACATAAATTATATCAAATGGTCCTTGTTGCTCTATTACATTATATTTTGCAAAACAGATTGTCATAATCTTTAAATTACTATTTTTCCTTTTATTTTTGTAATAATTTGGAGCAATGGAGACATTTAGACATTTCATTGTATTAATTGTGATGATGTAAAAATTCACAAAGTTATTGTTTTATGCCCCACATTGTCCCAGACAGGAGAGGGTTCAACACCGCATGAGCAAATCACATGACACGGACACGTTCAAATCACATAACGAATACGGTCACCACATGACACAAAGCTAATGGGATAGTACACAGAGGGCTCAGGTGCGTACAGTTACCTCACACACTAGGCACCAAACATAAAACTCAAACTAAGAAGAATGCTTACTCTATTCCCCACCCTGTGCCTCCAAAAATCACCCCCAGAGCCAGAATGGTCCCTGCCACTGCACCTATTAGCCTGTTAGTGGCCATGCTCACTGTGTGGAGGGAAAAGGGAAGATTTTTTAAGGAAATGATCACATACAGTATATGTTTGAAATAAAAATAAAATAGCTCCTCAAAGGCATATTTTACTTTGTAATCCATTTTTGTCACACAGTTCAAACCTAATAAACCTTTCTCTGCACAAATATTGTAGCTTTAAAAAAATATGGAAATAATTTAAGCTATTCTGGCTTGACTAAAAAGCTAACAAACATTTTAATATGAATTTTTAGTGTAAACTTTAAACTTAATAATGGATCTTAACCTGAGATTATAGCATATCTTTGTTTAAAATATTTTCAACCTACAGTTGATTAAAATATAAAAGATAAAACATGAACAAATAACCAGTGAGAGAACTTTCTTCCACCACCAGAAACATACTGTATCCAGGTTATTAAACTAAGTGAATCGAAATAATCGTGATTAAAATATTACATTTGATAAAGTTGTTTAGAAACAGTCAGGTGATTCCAAACCCTTGTGAACACTGAACTACTGCACCCTACATAAGTAAAATGCAGTTAAGAAGATAGGATATAGAGAAAACATGTCCCAGACACCAGTGTGACGAGAACCAACTTTTGAGTTCTGAAAGAGAGATACCACAGGATTCTGAATTATGCAGTGTGGGCCTGCTCAGGCTTCCTTTGAAGTCAGTGGGAGTTTTGCCAGTCACCTAAATTGAGCAAATAATTGCTAATCATCCCTCTAAGAAAAGCTCATTTCCTGTCATTCTGGTTCATTGCTTTTAAACACTACTAGGGGCTCTAAATAAGGTGTTATCTATTTTCACTATATATCAGTTTCAGCAATGTGGACAGAAAAGACCTGATTCTCCAATACCTTGACCTTTGCATACTCACTTAAACCTTGTGCAAAGTGACTCCAGATTGAGTGTAAAACAGTACTAAATCAAGATGACACTGCTTTACAACTATATTACACAAACATAAATGATTATTTCCCAGAGAACAAGGCAATGGGAAATTGTGCCTATAGAGGACTTATACAACATCAAGTTTTTCCAAAGCAATTTGAATGTAGTGGTGTTATGTAGTATTTTAGCATAATTAGGTACAACCTTCTGTCATCTTTTTAGGCAAAAAGCAAAGGGTTATGTGTAAGAGAAAATTCTGAAATGGATATAATTTTCTGTTGATGAGAATAGTATTGATAGCCAAACTAAAAACCTAATTAATTTAAAATACATTGGTAAAACACACTTGTCTGATTCTTTAGAAGTTTCTCACACTGAATACAATCTTAAGCTGTAAGCAGACTTGTTTGCCATTAACTAAAGGTTTACCTGGATACATTTTTGACAGAAATAGGTGTTTTTAACTTATTCATGAAAATAATCTGTTAAAACAAGCAAACTTCTTTTTTTTTTTGGCTTTGAGAACATAAAAACATACTGCTTAGAATATGTTTATGTAATGAACATAAGCTCCAAGCCTGAGAACTTGCTTGTCAAATTTTACTCCAAAGAAAATTTACACAACTGAGGCACAATGGATCTGCTATAAAAAGTTTAATAAGGATTCTTTTGGGTAGCCGTAAGACACAAGATATAAGGGAAGTTTCCTGGACCTGTTTTCTCTGTTGCAGAGTAGGAAGCCTTTGATAAACTCTAATAGAGAGCTCCTACTCCTTTATGGTTATCCAAAACTAGTCAAAGTTCTCTCTCTCCTCCTCTCACTGACTATTGGCCTTATTGCTTTAGTATCAGAGCACCTTTCAATCTTCAAAGCATTAGTCTTGCCTCTCTGTGAGGTAGGGGATCCCGTGGATGTCAATTTCTTTGTTTACATGCAGTGACAAAAAGAGAAGAGAAAATTGGAGGGGAGGGGGAAGGTGCAGATTTTAAAAATATTGTTTTCTTAAAACTAAACTGAAACGAAGCTTTTAAATCAAGTTCATGTGGAAACTATTTTTTTTTAATGTTTCACTGTGGGAAAACATTTTTCAGCCAGATCTACTACACATGGATATGAGTATTTGTATTACTAAACCAATAATTTATTTCTAAATCATTTTTTTCTTTTCTGTATTTTAAATTATATAACATGGCAGCTTTTGGAGAAAATATTCACAAAATATCCTTTTTAGGCAAGGACTTTGGCTTTCAGCATTTTCTAGTTGCTGATACTATTTCTTACTACACATTTATTTTTCAGACCCAGAAGGAAATTCTCCTCTAACAAAAAATACCAGTATTCTTCCTATATTTTAAGATTTAAAATATTCTGAATTAGTTGGATAATAGTAAAAGGCCATAACTAGCATCACATCAGAAAAGCATAAATATCTCTGAATTTAACGTGCATTTATTTTTCTAGTTTCAATGATGAAGAAGTTTTACAAGTGAAACAGGCTGTGGACAGAGGCAACTTTCACCTGCTTTAGGAGGAGAAGAAGAGTTGTCTTGCATCTATTGTTACAATGTAATTATAATACTTGCACGCTCTTATAGCAGTTTAAGTGAGCTAAATCACTGTGACTTTAAACTTGTTATGGGAGTGTGCAGACACAGTACTGTATTTACCCAGAACCAAGACAGCAGCAGTTTCAGCTCTGGCTCTGGTACTTGAATCCAAGACAAGGATTCCTACTCTCCTAATGTTACATGGTGGAACAAACCTAATCTCAGTAGTTACACTGTAACAGCCTATACCTGTAGCATTCAATGCTAGTATGGCTCTTATGCCTGTCCACATATTCAGGCTCAATCTGAAAAAAAGTTTTGTTTAAAATATCCTTAACCTTTGTCTACTTTAGAGACGCAAGCATCAAATATAATACACATTTACATCAAACCAGGGCCAAAGCCTGATACTAAAAATGCACAGAAAGATTCCTTTATGTTCATGGAGCTCCACTGACTTCAAGTTCAAAGCCAATACTGCAAGCAGCTCCAAGTTTCAGTAGCCAAATAATAAGAATAATAATAGGAGAATTTCTTTCACTTCCAAATATTATTGTTGCCCTGCAATGCTTTAGACTCGCTTTGTGTAGGATACAGTAAGTTTCTGAGTTTAGACTAGCTCGTAACTTCCTATGAATTAATTTCAAAATAACTAAAAACCACTAATTTTCTGAAATACAGTAAAGAGGCAAATTTTACTAATTTTCTGAAATACAGTAAAGAGGCAAAAGCAACTGATGTATGATGGAAAGGTCTGGAAAGAAAAACAAAAGTGCAACAGGAGCAGCAAGCAATCATCAATTATCATAACAGAATAAACAAAGCAAGCAATATATGTTAGCTATACATAGTACCAATCATAATAAGAAAAATGCAGGGATTTATGGTGTGAAAAACTGTTAATCAATTATATGAATTTTCACATCTCTGATAAACTATTGTTAGCCACCCCTGAGAAATTAACTTCTCTCATGCTATTTAAGGTTAGGTTTCAGCAATAGATATAATGGTAGACAAGTAAACTAAGAATTTAACCTATTTTCCAAAACATTAAGCTCCTCAAAGAAAGTGACCATTGTGAAATTTCTTAATTTGACAAAGTTCCTAGCAGTGTAACCAACGTGACATTTCAAGTTTAACTATATATTGTTTACTCTTATCTGTAACTGCAACTATTCAAATTCTCACTTTAACAGACAGAATATTATGCATATACATCCCTCCATATTATCATAATTATATACCCACAAGAAGACAGACGTTTTGTCCATGAATAGTATACATCAAGTGCGTGGGAACGAATTGTTAAAATGGTTTTTAGGTTTCTGTAGGTGTAGAAGAATTTTTAAGCCATGGCAAGCTTTCTTGCACAAGCATTAGAGTTAAGATTAGAAATCCCAATCCCCCCACATACATGAAGTGTCAGAATTCAAAGCAAGCAACAAATCTAAGAGTTGGAGTAAATGCAAATTACAACGACGATCTAAAAATAAATATAGTAACTTCTAACACTGTAGAATGTTAATACATATCCTGTATGCGATACTTAGAAGCTGTTTTTCCAGTATTCTTTACATTCTGGAGGTAGCTGCATTAGAGGATGAAGAGATAACCACATCCCACTGTGAGATTTAACCTCTTGAACACTGACATGTATAAAAGCATGGTATGTGCAACCAAAAATAGTAAAAATTGAAGGTTTGACATGGATTCTATTTATGTGTCTATTCAATCTGTAAAAGCTTGTTATTTCATGTATTTGTTAGTGCATTGATTCTGTGAGTCAGTACAATAATCCTAGTATGCTCTTTACAACTATGGTCATACTAAATGACATTTTGTGACACTGGAGTTAATCTAGCTATACTGTTCTCACAATTGAATCTGTGTTATCCTAATCTTGAGGAAATTGAGTTTTCTGTTTTTGCAATGTAATGCAACTCAAATTCTGTGCTATGAAGTATAGAAAGCATTTTAGCTCATGCCTGTTCACTATATGGTGACATGTGAAATAGGAAATGTCAGTAATAAAAAGAAACAAAAAATCTTAATGGAAAGTACTCAAGTATTTTAGAGTTTTATATCATTTCAGAAAATGATTTATTTTTGTATGCTTCCTGATGTCTTTTTCCAAAAAGAATTTCTCTATTAGCACACCAAAAAAGTAACTGAAAGCAGTCAGTGTTCAATTCCTTATTATGAATCTCATGGAAATTCAATTCCAATAAATTACCATTACCACAAATTAAAAAAGACGGATGGTCAATTCTTCATATGGCTCATTCTTATAAGAAAATAAATGAAAACAAACAGTAAATATTTAAACAGTAAATATTTAAACTTTCTTTGTCAAGAGGCACTATATTATGTCACAATAATCTATATGTCTGTATCTGCTGGTAAAAATCATATTAATAAGTAAATATGGGGGGGGACATCTATTAAACCAAGACACTCTCTCAGAATATGTCAGATTTATTACATTCATTTTCAAAATTGTTTCTGTTCTGCAAGCACAGAATGAAGTTTAAACTATAGGAATTTAATTTAGATAAAGAGATTCACTTTTCTGCTTGTCTATTTTGTTTTTGTTTATAAATTAAACAAATAAATCTTTTTTATTTAAAGAACCCTCAAGAAGACAAGTATTTAAGTGCTCTTAAATGATCTACCCCAGCCACAAAGAAAGGGAGGCATACAACTCCATAGTACTGTGCCCCTTCAACTAAGACTGTAGACATTTTTCTAGAATTAGTAAGGATCTATGCGAGGGGAAAGGGCTAGGAATTATGCTAGCTCCTGTAGAAACAAGGCAGCCCTATGTTGGATACTGGTGCAGTCAGGATGATGCATCTCTGAAGATACCGTGAGAAAAATGCAGTATCTTTCATAGAGCTTCCTTCATGATAGATGCCCAATTTGGGAGGCTCTATGGGAAAGGTGTACTTAGAGCTCTTGGTAATGAAGCTCTACTAGAATGACTTAGCTAGGAATTGAGGGTTGCGGGCTGAAGAGTATGCTAGGAGCAAAGTGCCAACATGGAGGCACAAAATCTCCAAGCTAAAGGTCTTGTCCTTCCTTGACTTTTTGGGAATTTTACAGATTTAGGAGGAGTAGCCAATAATAACCTGTTTAAATTGAGCAAATGGCCACTCAAGGATAGAAGCAGATGCAGAACACATCTACTGGTCTTAGTTATACCAGTTTGTTTTATCCCTGATATTTCCTGCAGTAGCTCTACAGCAGATTCTAATAAGTTACACCAAACAAATAATATACATGTCCACTCCTTGTTTACACCAGTGTAAAGGCAGGTTTCACTGCTGTAAATATGTTATGTGTCTAGGCCCTTGGTCATGTAATGGGAGCATATCTAAAAATGTACAAGTTTGGATAACTAGGCGGCCATTGGACAATGTGTCTTGGTGACTCAGAAAATTGATAAACCTTGAATACCAGCATCCAAACCCATATGCACCATGTAAAGTGGTTTCTGGAGGAGGCTGAAAGTCACAATTTCACGTACATACCATTCCACGTAAAAATATTTCTCATAAAAATTTCCCTAATAGCTGTTCACAGTCTTTCTACTTATATAGTCAATAAGACATCTAGGAGATTTTTACGTGGAGGAGGAAGATTACTAATAATAAAGTTCTTAATATTTGTCTTTGTTTACAGTCCTTCCATCTGAAAGCCGAAGCATACAAACCAATCTTTGTAAACGTTCTTCCAGATTGACAAGGACCTGACCCCCCAACTCCACAGTTGAGATAACTGTAAATGAGACTTTTGTACAAGGGAAATTCCATTTCTCCCTTTTCTGTATCACAGCTCTCAAGAACAGAAAGTCAAAAGAAACCAGCAACTGGAAACATCTTCAGTAAAAAATTAAATAATGAATTTACAATATAGGAATAATTATTCAAAACTTAGTAAATGTAGTTTTTAGTTCATGAAGATTGTGTCTTATTAAAAGGACAGAAAATAAGAAGAAAATCAGGATATGCTGGGATTTCTATATTGGTCTCTCTCCAAAGATGGGATTTGAGATTAGAAGAGTTAAGCTATATTCCTAATCTTCAAAATCAACATTCATATACCTTTCATGGGAGACAAAGTTTTCCTGTTCGACTCTGAAAGAGATAGTGTCATACCTCACCTTGCCAACATTCTGCTTATGCTAGTAGGGATGGATACTCTAAATATGTGCAAAATAGTGAAACTGAAATCACACAAACCCTTGGGTCCATCATCCTTCTTGCTGCCATTATCCCGGATAGGATCATCAATACTGCAGTCTGTCCCTGCCCAGGTGAAATGACAAATGCAAGTGGCTTCATTACTGCACACCTGGAAGATGAAAAAAATGATTAATTTTGAGATACATTTTTATTATGGTTATGCAGTTGAAGATACTGTTTAAGTCACAAGATAACATTTACCAAACATGGTATAATAAGAGTAATTATCATTCAGAGTAAAAGAAATCACTAACAAGAACAACTGGTTTTATAGGTTTATTTTTTAGACTCCCTACTGAATACACTCACAGATGATGACAAAACAATGTGGAAAGTTTCAAAAGTAATTTTTCTTGGACAACTCACTTGTTCAGGGACATCAGAAATAGGATTCCTCTGTTATGCCTTTGCATGGGTTATTTTGATCTTGGGTCTTGGTGGCAAGAAGAAATGCGGTGCATGCTTCCTCATAAACAAAACTTGAAACGAAGCCAAAATCTAACCTAGGGCCATCCAATTGGCTGCCTGTGGGCCACATACATCCCTTAGGGGGTGAACATGAGGTCCCCAGGCTCCTGTCCAGCTGCTGCTGCCCTCACCACTCCTATGACTTAGGTGGCCAAAGTGACCAGGCACTCCCTCCCTCCTCCTGCTTCCGGCTCTATTTCTGGGAGTGGGGTGGGGCCAGGTGACAGGAGGGTATTGCATATGTAACGGTGAAATTTGGGCGGAGCACACTGCAAGCCCCAAGCCCTGCACACTGGGTCTGGTGCCCAATCCTAGCATGCAGAAACAAACAGGGGTGGTACCAGGCCCTCAGGACCCAATCCTGGTGTGAGAGGGGCACTAGACTCCCAAGACCCAAACCTGGCACAAGGGGTGGGGGGGGTGCCAGCTCCCAGAACCCAATCCTGGTGTACGTGGGGCGCGGCAGTGCTGCCCCCCCCCCCCCAAACCCAATCCCAGCAAGAGGGGGACAGGAGGAGGAGTGCCAGGCCCCTAGGACCTAATCCCATTTTTTTGGGACATGGAGGGGGATTTGCCAAGGCCTCATGGCCTGATCCCACCCACAGACGGACTCTATGCTACTCATCTGGCCCATGGGGCCAAAAGCTTGACCACCACTGGTGTTGCTGCACAAAAACAACTCTTATTTTAGAAAATCAAAGCTATATTTTCATAAAGGATCAGAGTCAAACAGGTGCTAACATCTCAGGCATAAAAAGGGGCTTCTCAAGCAGCCAAGACATTGTCAGTCAGATAATGATGTCCCCTGGAAGGATGTTGGTCTGTGATATCTATATGCTTCAGATTAGACTTGTTGCTAGAAGCTGAACTTACTTTGCCTCCTGTAGCCTTTTTGGAGCATACCTGAATGTTTGTTTCTATTCCCTATTTCTGCTGCCTCCAAAACAAAAACCCAAAATTTTCTAGACCTCTTACGCTCTCACAGACCAATAGTTGGCCAAAATGCAACACTTGCATTTGTCAAAACAGGAGGTCTGCTGAATGGTTCAGGTGCAGCAATCCACATGTACACTGGGCCCTAGCTATAATGGGTATTGAAAGAAGTTTAGCTTGAAACAGACTTACCCCATGACCTGAACAGACCTTTCCATTAGATCCCATTGGACAGCTGCTTATGTTCAAGGACTGAATTGGTAGGCACTTCCTGTCTAAACACATCATGTGAGGGCCACATGGAGCTCCATCCTCCACATACCCTAAATCTGTATCATCGTCTAACAGCACATGACCACCCCTAGGGGAAAAAAAAGTTTTAAAATACTGTTTAATATTATGTTTAAAAGCTTTTGAAAACATTAAAGGCAACATAGCATAGATTCTAAAACCCTCGTAGCTCTATTCCTCCAAAGCAAAGTACATTCGGGAAAAATCCTGGTAGTCATAAATTATATCAAAATCTTTCCAGGTACCCCACAACTCTAGTACCATTTTGAAATGAAGCGTCTGTAAGATGGAAATGGATTCCAAATACTGCCATACAAATAACTGAAGTTTTTAAATTTCTGTCTAGATTTTTCATATCTATAATTGGTAGAACATAATTTTTTAAAATGAAAAAATGGTATAGTAGAAGATGTTACACATATACTCATATATTAGGCATATTTGAGAAATGTTTGATGCTTAAACAGTTACCTCAAATAGGGGGAGGGAGTAAAAATTCAGTTTAAATGATGGAACTAATAAATAAGAAACCAGAGAGAATAATGGCTATATTTATAAAAGAATTCTTTTTACTTTGTGTTTTTAATGCAATTACAGTATTATTTATCATTGTATTTTAAAAGAACACACCCAACATTTATGTGAAAGCACAATAAAATCCTTATCTGTCTTGTAACCACTTAAACTGTAACTACCCCAAATCCTACCCCAATCATACACATAAAATGAACAGCAATAGCTTTCATTGAAGTGGTAACATTCAAAAGCATGAAGTTTCACATGTAGATCTTTTCTTCTTTTAGCATACATCTTTTATTTTTTCCATGGAAGAACACTGTGATGCCAGACATTAAAGTCTGGCTGAGTAACACTGCAGTGTTAGATAACAGTTTCTGGACAGTATTCTGCAAACCAAAAAACAAAATTACAACACCTAAATGCAGAAAATTACATGATTCTTAATAAAAAGAGCAATGCCATCCAGAATAATGATTTTGCTTTGTATGAATTGACATTTAACAGTTTAACATTTTTTTCTTTTTTAATTTAAAATAACTAACGTAAAGCGTTGGTATAAAACTGTATTAAAGTTTTGAGAACACAGAATACCAGTCAATTTTATTTTTACCTGCAGTCCACTATTCGTCCCTGGTGGTAGAAAGAAGTTGGAGTAATTTCTCCCTGAAGCTGACCAATTCGTGGAACTTGAGTAAGATTAGTGCAAAGCAGAAAGCCACAGAACACATCACTGCAAAATAAAAACAAACAAAAAAAAAATCAAAGTTTCCAAATAAAAATTAATATATACAAGAATATTTGCAAAGAGAAAGAATGCTATGGTAAAAGTGATACAGACATGAAGCCAACAATATTACTTCAAAAGTACCTTAGAACCAGCTTCTGCCACTGGCAGTCATGTTAAGTAGGCGACAAGACCCTGGGCACATATAAGTCCCAGGGCTGGGGCTGACAGGAATTAGTTCTCAGGCAGCTGCCAAGGGAAGGAGCTCCTGCAAAAAAGAGCTATCCAGAGATGTTTGGTTACCAGATCTGCTGCCTGCAAGACTAATAGGTCTCCAGGCGCTCATAAGGTACCCAGGGCTAGGAGGCACACAATACTAAGGGAGAAATTTGCCCTCTTAAAGGGGCAGAGTGTGACCTCCATCATTATTGTTATGTTATAGTCCAGGGGCTTACGTTCATGTTGTCATTTGCATCAGAGATTTGGGATGAGGCTTAAAGGGGAGGTTTGGCAGCTTCATTAGTGCCCAGAAGGGGGCACATGACTGTGGAGAGCCCAGTGCCAGGGAGGCACAGCTACAGGGGCCGGAGAGCCCAGTGCCAGGGGGTGTGCAGTAGACAAGGGGCAAAGGCCCAGCGATGAGGAGATTGATTAAAGCTAGTGCCTCAAAGCCGGGCCTAACAAAGTGACTAGAAGGCCTAGCTACATAACAAGGGCTGAGGTCGAGTAGGCTGAGACCCCAGTAGAGGGAACAATATTCATATACCGTCCATGAGTTATGGGGTGTGGTAAAGGGGAGTTTTTGGAGCCAACCATCTAGCCCTTGAGGCTTAAGGGGTCCCGTGAGGCACCGACTCGGAGCAAGACCTGGCAAGGGATTCAAGAACCTACAGGCTTTAGGGGTGTTCAACAGGACCGTGGCCACACAAATTCATGGACAGCCTCCCTGCTTAAGTTTTTTACCAACAAGTCATGGCAAGTGAGATTAGAAAGTGTCCACAGGGCAGAGCTGGCATGGTCATGAAGCCCTAGGGGCATCACAGCCATCCCTGGGGCCCTGCACCATGACACATGTTCTAATTAGAATGCAACAAAGCAGACTCGATTAATTGAGCGTTCTAATTAGAATACTCCAGCAGCCTTGATGTCGCATGTATTCAGTGCTCCCACGTTTCAAAAAGGCAGGGGCTTTAAAGCGTGTTGAAAGAGCTTTAATTAAAGTGTCCCGCCACCATTTTGAAGCACAGGGCACTGAACACACGAGATGTTGTGGCTGTTTTAATTGGAGCATCTTCTGAGAGCCATTCCAACTAAAACGCTCCCCCACCCTAGAGCATGTATAAAGACACCCTTTGGGTTAGTGGCAGACATTACACAAACTGGTTTAAGTGATCAGAAACTGGTTTAAACCTGTAACAGAACGAATGTGCAGTGCATATAAACCAGTCTGAAAATGGCTGAAACCAGTTTGAGATATACCTGGTTGAATGCAGTATCAGGCTTAACTGATTTGGGTCAAACCAGTTTATGCAATGTCTGTCCCAGATACCTTGCTGGTCTAAGATAAAGCAGACTCCCCCAGCATCCTGGCATGCTCTCTGGGCTGGGCAAGGCTCTCTGTTCCACAGCAAGGCAGGCCCCTCCCCTCTGCTCCCTGGCTGCAGCTCCAGCAGAGACTTGCAGGCACAAAGTGTCTGTCTGGCTTCTCCCTGCTGAGCAGAGATTACTCCCCTCACCCCTCTGCCTTAGGCAGACACCTCAGCATTAGCTAGTAGACAACATGCTGGCTACAGTCCATGCTGTGGGAGAAAACAAAGGCAGACAGACTTTTTGGAGCTAATCAACATGTAGCTTAGTGACCCTTGGCTTCTAGCTTAAGCCACTGCAGGCATGCGCCTACATTTCTAGAATCAAAAGGGAATGTCTACCCACCTCCAAATCAGTTCAAGCTTTACAGGTTAGACTATTCTGCAAAGACTGACTCAATTCAGGCTCAGGCTTTTTGAATGTCTGTCCCTAGGCATAGTAACTGGCATTATCGGCTTCAGTGGTACTACTCAGTAAGTACGGTATTACTTGATTTAAGTAAGTGTGACAGAATCTGGCCCTAATGATAAATGCAGAAACAATTAGTTCATCAATAATTCAAATAGAAAGGAATATTTTCCCAGTGTTGTGTAGAAAAAAAATCACATTTAATTAAAGGGGTATTTATAAACTATATAAATATTATAAATACTGTAATAAGTATTATAAATATAAAATATATAATTTGAGTAAAACAGCACATATCAATTAAAAGAAGCATATATATATGCTTTAATTGATATGTATACAGGGACAAATCACATAAAGGTTTCCCTCACTTTATGCTGTACATGTATTCTGGCAAAGTGGCGCATAACTCTAATTTGAATAAAGGGAGCTCATTTTACAATGTAACAAATATGGATACGTTCCAAGACCTCAGTTGTACTGACCCCCAGACCCATTTCTACCACTTTTACAAGATGATTCTGGTACTCACCAACAGCTGACAGTACACATAAGCACAGGGCACTATCATAATGGGGATGGCAACTATAGAAACATGTTGCAGACAACGAGCAAGGAGCACAGATCCACACAGGAGACTGTATTTTGGTGTGTGTCACTTCCACAATGTGTGACATAAAGCAGCTGACTACAGGCTTCCACCACACTGATTGCATAAGGGTGAATTTACCTCGTATATAATGAATTTTTGGTATAAAAAGCGTCATCACATAAGAGCAAATTCACACATACAGAACCGAAATAAAGCGAGGGAAACCTGTACCACTTTTGCTATGCTGCATTATATTGTCCTTTTCTGGGGTAGTTTGGATGATCTACGTTATTGATGCAGTTAGTATAGGTTTTTAAATTTATTCTCCTTCTAGTCATACTAGAACCATAATTGATAAGAATCAATAATGCTCAGGGCATATTATGGAAATCTTAGACAGATTACCTGCTGCTACTTTATATGACTAATAAACAATTGTCTATCAGCCTAAAATGGACTTCTCTTGTCTACCCAAAATTTCCATGAAGTCACAAATAGATGATCATTGCAAACAGTATTTGTGAACATTTGCACAGATTTCAAAGAGATATTCAGTTTGACCACATTTGTGTTTCTCTTTATTTGTTAAATGCAAACCATTATACAACTTTTTCATATAAATTTTGGAAGAATTGCTATTCTTCATATGCGTACTCTTACACATTAAAAAATGTATTCAGTTTTTGTTATTCTGATATTTTAAGCTTTAGTCAAAGTAGAAAAGTAACCACATATGAATTTTGCAAACTGATGAGTGAAATATTTTTGTTCTTGAAACTAGTGAGAAAAAGAAAAAAAAATGAGGATTCAAAACCATGGAAAACAGACAATGGAAATGCTCAGTAAAATGAGGGGAAATATTGGGCTACTTATACTCAGCCATGGAATTCAAACAGTATGTATGAAGCTGAACTTACTGTTTGCTGCACTGAACCCATCGGTTTCCATCCTTGCCACAGTTCCCTTTTTCTGTACCTTCTGTATTAAGCTTCTCATAACAGAATTTGTCAGATCCTGAAGATTCTGTTGATGCAGAAATGAAAAGATAATGTATTTTCCACTGACAGTGCTAGACATGCAAAGACAGTCCTTTATGAAAATTAGCATAAAATGTGTAAAGACCTGCCTCAAGAGAACAGTATTACAATACTTCGAAATTTCACTCTGTTTTAATTTATGCAAACTTTCTGTTTACATAATGACAGATTGACTGGAAAGTGAGAAGAGACAGAAGAAAAGAGGGCATTACACAAATTTAAGGAAGGGGAAAAAGGAGGATCCAGGGAACTACAGACCAGTCAGCCTCACCTCAGTTCCTGGATAAATCATGGAGAAGATCCTGAAGGGATCTATTTCTAAGCACTTGGAGGAGAAAATGGTGATTAGGAACAGTCAGCACGGAGTCACCAGGGGCAACTGATGTCTGACCAATCTGATTGCCTTCTATGACGAGGTGACTGGCTCTGTAGATGTGGAGAGACTGGTGGATGTGGTGTACCTTGATTATAGCAAAGTTTTTGATAGTCTCCCACAGCATTCTCACAGGCAAGCTAAGGAAGTAGAGGCTGGATGAATGGACTGTAAGGTGGATAGAAAACTGGCTGAAGCATTGGGATCAGAGAGTAGTAATCAATGGCTTGATGTCTAGTTGGCAGCCGTTATCAAGTGGAGTGCACCAGGGTAGGTCCTGGGGCTGGCTTTGTTCAATGTTTTCATCAACGACCTGGAAGATGGCTTAAAGTAGACCCTCAGCAAGTTTGCGGATGACACCAAGCTGGGGGAAGTAGTAGGTATGCTAGAGGGTAGGGCTAGGATTCAAAGTGACCTACACAAATTGGAGGATTCAGCCAAAAAGAATCTCATGGGCTACGGACAGACATGTCTGACCTGCCTAGGCTGAATCAGTTTGTAACCATACAGATATCTGCTCTGGACTGAAAAAATGCTGGCACATGCCTGCAGTATCTCAGGCTAGAGCAGCGCTTCCATCCCTTCCATAGTGCTAAACTGAGGAAGGGTGTGTCCAGGCCCCGGCAGGACGCTCTGATTAGGGAGGGGTCCCCCCCTCCCCCCCGCCCTTGCTGGTCAGTAAGGGAGCCAGTGGGGATTTGGTTACACAGCAGGGAGCATTTATCATTGAATCATCAAAACAAAACGTTCTCTCATTAGAAGGAAACAAAAGAAGGAATGGAGGGACATTACCAGCTACCTGTTGATTAGCTCCAAAGAGCCCTAAGCAGCACTGTCCTGTATTCCTTGTCTCCCAAAGCATGGACCATAGCCAGCATGTGGTCTGCTAGCATCTAGCTAATGCTGAGAGGTGTCTGTGTAAGGCAGAGGGGAGGGGGGAATCCCTCCTTCAGCAGGGAGTGGGGGGGGAGAGAGGGAGGAGCAGGAGGAAGCCAGGCAGAGGCCTTGTACCTGCAGTCTCTGTCAGAGCTGCACCCAGGGAGAAGATGGGAGGGGCCAGCCTTGCTGAGTTGGAGCACAGAGCAGAGCCCCACCCAGAGTTGCAAAGCAACTGGGATGCTGGAGGATTCTGATTTAACTTAAACCAGGAAGGATTCTGGGACAGACATTGCATAAACCAGTTTGACCCAAATCAATTAAGTCTGATACTACATTCAACCAGGTTTATCTCAAACTGGTTTCAGCCATTTTCAAACCAATTTATGTGCACTGAACTTCTGTTCTGTTACAGTTTAAACCATTTTATGATCATATAAGCTGGTTTATGTGTAATGTCTGTCCCTAGCTATGAGGTTCAACAAAGACAAGTGCAAATTCCTGCACTTAAGATGGAAAAATCCCATGCACCAGTATAGGCTGGGGGCTGCCTGGCTGGTTCAGAAGCTCTGCAGAAAAAGACTTGGTGGTCACCATAGACAATAAGCTGAACATGAGCCAGCAGTGTGCCCTTGTTGCAAAGAAGGCTAACAGTATACTGGGCTGCATTGGTAGGTGTGTTGCCAGTGGGTCAAGGAAAATGATTCTTCCCCTCCATTCAGCACTGGTAAGACCACATCTGGAGTACTGTGTTCAGTTTTGCCCCCAGCCCCCACTACAGAAAGGGTGCAGACAAATTGGAGAGAGTCCACCAGAGGGAATAAAAATGATTAGGGGGCTGGGGCACGTGACATATGAGAAGAGGCTGAGGGTCAGGGATGAGAAGACTGAGTGGGGATTTAACAGTAGCCTTCAACTTACCTGAAGGGGGGTTCAAAAGGGGATGGAGTCAGACTGTTCTCAATAGTGGCAGATGACAGAACAAGAGCAATGGTCTCAAGTTGCAGCAAGGGGAGTTTAGGTTATGTATTAGGAAGAATTTTCTCACTAGGAAGGTAGTAAAACACTGGAAGAGGTTGCGAAGAAAGGTGGTGGAATCTCCATCCTCAGAGGTTTTTAAGACCTAGCTAGACAAAGCTTTGGCTGGGATGATGTAGTTGCAGATGGTCCTGCTTTGAGCAGTAGATTGGCTTAGATGACCTCCTGAGGTCCCTTCCAACCTTAATTATCTATGATTCTACACCATGCAATTACAAGAGCAAAATATATTCTACATACTGTGAATTTCAATACTTCATCGAAAACATCAATCTGGGGGCTTCCCATCAACAATACATCTAAACTATTTCAACTTAAGCTGTAATATTGTCTCCATGTAAACATTCTTTGAGTTGAATTCTGCTGAAAAGTATAACATGATTTCAATGAAGTTATTCTAGCTTCATACTGATGTGGGAAAAGAATCACCACTTCTCTCCGGGTATGTCTATACTGCATGTAGGCAAGACACCCAACCTTACTTAAAGCAAACTGGCTTGAATGCCAGGGGTAGTTTAGCTACAG
>NW_017729031.1:101760850-101762804 GCF_001723915.1 Gavialis gangeticus
GACACCCAACCTTACTTAAAGCAAACTGGCTTGAATGCCAGGGGTAGTTTAACTACAGCTATTTCCAGCTCCATGAAGACTACTCACCCTGCTAATATGTTTATTTTGAGCATACTACTTCTGGTACTCAAGATGGCTGTCTTAGAACTAGATTGTGTACATATGCATTGTATGGCAGTGTGAAACAGACATACAGCTGTAGCACCAGATTTCCTATATACCACATATCCTATGGAGCTGATTCTTCTTGCAACTATACAAATAAAAAGCTGATGTGAAATTGAAAACCAGTAAAGCAAGAGCATGAGACTGACTCTAGGTGCTCAGACCAAGCAGGGATAGAGAAAAGCAAAGGTGAAGCCTAAAGGGATTTTCCTGGAATTTGATTTGGGTTACTACTTTTATGTATTTTAGGTATATCTTCCAACGCTGGCAGAGTTGAAACAGAATTTCTCACTAACCAACCCATTAGCTTTTTTTAGGGAAAAAAAAAAAAAGTATATTAGAATGAGCCAGTAATGCACTGCCACTAAGCCAAAAGAAAGATGCCAGGAGTCAGCTAAAAACATGGTCTTTTTATCCCTCTCTGTACTACATGCAGCATTTTCTGTATGGTTTATAACAGACAAGAAAGAGAACTTTCCAAACAATATAATAGGGAGGAACCTTCTTATCTGTTACAGAAACATATGTGTATACCATAACAGCTTTGGGTTTGGAACCTAGAGTAAATCATTACTATGATGATATGAAAAGGGTAAGTGATGGAGGCTGGGATCTGCTGGCAATTTAGTTCTACTGCATTATCCCCAAATCATTATCTAGTGCATTTTTTTCCTGTAAACTCTTTGGATAAAATCCATCATTGCTGTAACTTCCTTTAAATCAACTGTATTCAAGGTTAATTAATGTCCTGTGTATTCCATTTCCATTTAGTAAATGAAAGAGTGACATGTAGGCTCTGGATACAAGATGACCACATCATAGCAGGTGTGTCTCTAGAATAGAACAACTATGCTGTAATCTTAAAGAAGATGGAGTCAATAGCTCTTTAAAAAAACCCACAAAACTTAGTTTTAATCAAATGAAGACAGCCTCTGAATAAAACAAAATACTTATCCAAAGACACATAGCTGATGTGTTTGCATAGTTTAGTTATAATTCTGTGATGATTTTAAGCCTGAATACATTGTAGCATTTGCTACTCACCTTACCTAAAGCTGCAAATACAGCAGGTAATAGTCACCATACCTCTGTAGCTCCAAGTACCAAGTGAAAAAGTAGAGCAGTGGACTGAGTATGCAAACTAAAGAAAGAATGTACACAAAGAATATATAGAAAAAGCAGGCATTCCCAACTTACTAGATCCCCAGATATATTTGCACTGATTATCTCTTGTCTTGCATTCTCCATTATAGCAACGTCCCTAAACAAAATACAATGTATTAATAAATGGAGGGGAAAAAAAATCAAACATTTCAATTTGAATATTTTATTCAATGTATTTGGGATATACTCTCCACTGAAAATGTTTAGGTGTGTTTTTAGAGTAAAGGGCACTTTTACATATATCCTCACACATTTCCCAAGAATTTAGGTATGTAAGTCCTATTGAAGTCAATGGTAGCAAGTACTTAAATGTCCAAAGTACTCAGTTGATACATGGTTGTCATACTCTCCCCATAAGTTTTTAAATACTTAATAGAGTTTAGAGCAGTGGTTCTCATCCAGGGTGCCACAGAACCAGTCCTAGGGTGCCCTGAGATCCTTTCAAGGATGCCCTAGGATGCCATACAATGTTAGCAAACATGATTCACAAAATAAACCCAAAGACCGTGTCCCCATGAGCAGTAATGTGTGTTTTGCCAGGGATAAGTAGCAGTGTCCCTGAGGAATGTCCATGCCACACATGAGGGGCAGGGGGTGGGGGAAGGGGCAGAGGAGGGGCAGGGGG